>NC_067123.1:6227827-6596015 GCF_021347895.1 Acanthochromis polyacanthus
ATAAGTTACTCGTTTTAATTTACTTCATTGGGAAAAAATCTCAGATTTAAACGCACATATAGAGATGGATTCATAGATGTTTGTGCAACCAAGCAGATTTCTGAGGAATTACTACAACCCCTGTTCTTTAATTAATGCTTTTTTGTTGCTTATAAAGTCACAAATAATAAAACATTCTCAAGCTAAAAATGATTCTTAATTCTTGACCTTGGAGACAGCACTTGACAAAAACTCCCATTTCAGCACAATGGTCTGGGTTAAATAGAAAACATGTCATTTAGTTTTAATACAAAAGCAAAACAAACAAACACAAAAAGGTTCTTTAAAAAAACATCCCCGGTGTCTGATTAAAAAAAGGAGAGAACCTGTGAAGTGTGCTCCAATTTAGTTTTTTGGCAGTTCCTTTTTTCTGAGTTGTTTATAAACCAGAAGCAGAAGAGTCACTCAGCTTTTAGGTTTTTGAATTTTAAACCAAAAACAAAATCGTGAGGTCTGTTCAGTTTTTGGCTACTAAAATAAAAACCAGGAAAAAACACTCACCGGTTTTGTTTTTTGCACACCCCGCCTAGTCCAAATGAAAAACATCTTCAATCATACGCTCTGCTGCTTCTTCAGACCTTGTGGTGAGGCTGTTCTGTTCAATTTCCAGGTGCTTGCAGGAGAAAAATGAACTTCAGTGCACTTTATTCCAGCAAAAAGCCATTATTATAATATCAGAGAGGCGTTTTGCTAACTCTAATTCGCAGACAATCTCAAAGTAAGTATGTCAGTTAGGAAAAATTCCGTAACTGAGGAGAAAGAGTTGATGCAGAGAGAGTTTTATTCCTGAAAGGGGCAGTGATAGCAGCATCTTAGTGTAATTTACAGCTACAGACACTGAAACAACCTGTTTATAATAGCACTAACAACTGTAATCTCTCCAAACATAGCTGAGATTGTGGCTAAGTTGTATAGGAATGTTTTTATGAAGACTGGATTGACAGAGTAGACGCAGAGAGAGTTTTCTTCCTTAAAGGGGGCGGAGACAGCAGCATCTCAGCTGGATTTAAAGCTACAGACACTGAAACATCCTGTTCAGAACAGCACTAAAACAAATGCAATCTCCCTGAACATAGCTTAGATTGTAGTTTAGTTGTATAGAAACATAATTTTGTGGAGACCAGACTGACTGAGTAGATGCAGAGAGAGTTTTCTTCCTTAAAGGAGTGGAGACAGCAGCAGCTCAGTGCAATTTATAGCTACAGAGATTCTAACAGCTTGTTTATAATAGCACTAAAGCAAATGCAATTGCTCAAAATATATCTTAGATTGTAGCTTAGTTATATAGTAACATAATTTTTGTGGAGACTGGACTGACAGAGTAAATGCAGAGAGCGTTCTATTCCTGAAAGGGGCGGAGACAGCAGGATCTGAGCTAGGTTTAAAGCTACAGACACTCAACCAACCTGTTTATAACAGCACTGAAACAAATGTAATCTCTCAAAATATAGCTGAGATTGTAGCTATATTGTATAGAAATGCAATTTTGTGGAAATTGGATTGACAGAGCAGATGCAGAGAGAGTTTTCTTCCTGAATGGGGCAGGGACAGCAGATTTTCTTCATTTTTTGGCTGCCAATATCAAAATCAGGAAATTAAACTCACCAGTTTTGTTTTTTTGCACATCCCTCTTATCTAAATGAGAAGCATCTTCAGATAAATGCTCTGCTGCTTCTTCAGACCTTCTGGTGAGGCTGTTTTGTTAAATTTCCAGGTGCTTGTAGGAGAGAAATGAACTTCAGTCCACTTTAGCAAGGCAAAAGCCATTACAGTAACATCCGAGGTGTTTTGTTAACTGTAATTCCCACATGCATGGATGATGATGTGAAAATTAAACTCTTCCAGCACGCTAGCAGACAAATCTCAAAGTATGTTAATTAGGAGAAATCTGTTCTGCCGAACAGAAGCTGGAAAGACGAAAACCTCCACAGATGGTTCCCTGAATGTGCCCGAGTGCATCGCCGGTTTGTGTTGTGATTTAAGAGTCTCACTTTTATGCTTTTCACAAGCGTGAAAACCGACTGCCTTACTATGCTGAGCCACTCGCTGCAATCCTACATCCTTAATGCAACAAGCTCACAGCTGTTCTCTGACGGAAACAGTCAATCTGGGAAATGCAGGAAAAGCAGCGGCTGCAGCACATGAATGAGAAAGCAAGTGTGTGGGGGGTTCTCTGCAAAAATAGCTCATCCATGAGGAGATGTTGTTTCACGCAAACAAAGGAAAACCTGTGAAACTCCTCCTCGACACATCAGCTGCTGTTGCATCAGAACAACTCAATATTTCATCAGGAAGTCAGCAGATTGTTCTCTTTAATTAGATTATCGAGGTGAGAGAGAGCGAAGGTCATGAGGAGGATCATTTGGGCTGCACAGCTCATTTCTGCACAGCTTTTTGATACTGTTTAAATTCTGAATACCAGCAGGTTTTCCATCTCATTTCTTCGACCAGTGTGATTTACAAATTAATTGAATGTTCTTTTGCACATTGTTTTTTTATTATTTATATAAAGGGGCGGAGACAGCAGCATCTGAGTTGGATTTAAAGCTACAGACACTCTACAGCCTGTTTATAACTGCACTGAGGCAAATGTAATCTCTCAAAACGTAGCTGAGATTGTAATTTAGCTAGATAGAAATGTAGTTTTGTGGAGGCTGTATTGAAAGAGTAGATGCAGAGAGAGTCCTCTTCCTGAAGGGGGCAGGAATGACGGCACATCTGGATTAAAAACCACACTAAAATAATCTGTTCAGAATGACACTAAAACAGATGTAATCTCTTAAAACATAGTTAAGATTGTGGTTTTGTTGTATAGAAATGTAATTTTATGGAGACTGGATTGACGGAGTAGATGAAGAGAGAGTCTTCTTCCTGAAAAGGGCGGGGACAGAAGCATCTGAGCTGACTTAAACTACACACACTCAAACAACCTGTTCAGAACAGCACTGAAACAAATGTAATTTATCATAGCATAGCTTAGATTGTAGCTTAGTTGTATAGAAATGGAATTTTTGGGTTCGGAAAAGTAGATGCAGAGATAGTTTTCTTCCTGAAATGTCAGCTGCTGCTGCATTGCATCAGAACAACTCAATATTTCATCAAGAAGTTAGCAGATTTCTCTATTTATTTGGATTAACGAGGTGAGAGAGAGCGAAGGTCGTGTGGAGGATGATTTGAGCTGCACAGCACATTTCTGCACAGCTTTGTTTGTTCGCAGGTCCATTACCTCCAACATAGCATTTCCCTCTGCAGCTGCAAATTTTTCACAGGCGGCTGAAGCAGACTTGATTGAGAAAGCTGCTAAAAAGCCGCTGTTGGTTTTATATTTTCTACTGATTCAAAGCCCTCCCGGAGCAATTAAGTAACACCAATCACCAGAGGAGCGTTTTCCCCGGGGGACCGCCGACTCCGTCTCCATCCGTTTGAACATCTGCAGTCAAAACCCCCGCGAGTGTTTCACGGCGTACACCGAGCTTCCCCAGACGTCGGCCACAAAATCTAATTACACCTCCTGCGGCGGTGCTGTTTGAACAAAATGTGAGCATACACTGGCACGTCACTTCAACATGTCACATTTATGTCAGACTTTTCTTTGGAGTTCAACATGGATTCATGCAACACAACCAGATCTGAGGTGTTGTGTTCTAAAAAGGCAGGAGCTGAAGGTGTTCTTTACACCAACCTCTGGTTCAGGTTTGATTTCAGTCGCTCTGGCATTTAGACAGGAACCCACGGAAACAGCAGCATCATTAGAAGCGGCGGTAAACAAAATGGTGGGTCAGAGATCTTCACGAGGAAAACCATAGACGTAAACAAAACAGAAGAAAAGCTCAACAGTCCTTAAAAAAATCCAGTTTATGAGCATTTCTGTTAACTCAAAGTACACATTCACATCCATTCAGGTCTCCAACACAAAACATCTGCGCTAAATGTTTTCTGTAATTGTTCCTTCTGCAAATACTGATACAGAGAGCGATGCTGCACAAAACCCACAATCCTCTTTATGTGTAATTTATGCAAGTTTATACAAGGCTTTGGTAGTTTGAGCTAAAAAAAATTTTAAAAAAAATGCAAGTTTCCAGATTGCACGATATGTAAACACAAAAAAAGCGAGTTTGCATATAAAAGACTGTAACTTGGGAAGATTAATGTCACATTCTCATTGGCTTTATCTGTGCATAAAAAAACATTTATTTGACCTTTAAAATGGAATATCTTCCAGAATCTGCTTTTTCATTGTTTTTCACCATAATTTTGTGTCTACAAATGCAAAAAAATAGAAGCTAATTCAATCTTCTTCTTTGTTTTCTGTCAGCAAAGATCAGAAAGTGTGTAACAGCCTTATGTGATGTCATAACAGGATAAGCCCCGCCCACTTGTGGCTCCTTTCAGCCAATCACTCAACAGAGTCAACCCAGTCTCCCATAATTTACATCCGTATAAGACTAAACTGTGTTCTCAATACAGGAACATTTAGCTTCCTTTTTAAATAAATGTGCTTTCTCAAACAAACACACCATCCGTCTTTGGCTTTAGTTTTGCTTTCTGTTTACTTTCGGTCTTGATCCGCTGTCTGGTCAAGTTTAGGCACAAAAACTATGCATAGCGAAGGTTAAAACACATCTCTATTGCAGTGTGCGCCAATGACGTCGGACCATCGGTCAAATCCAATTTGTGTACCAAAAGTCCGGTAAAACTTACTACATTACTGGTCTCATGTCCGGTGTAATTTTTTTCCTGTAACCCCTAAGTTCCACATAATGCGATTGCGCCGTGCCGCGCAACAGAACAAAGCGCCGCCGTCTTGCTCCGAAAGTCAAAGCACACAGCAAGCGCAAGGGAAGCGGCGTGCGGTCCGGATGGGGAGGGCTGCTCCTCAGAGAGGTTCTCGTGTGAATAGCGATATCACACGATAACAACACATGATATAAACAGAAAATAAATAAACCACACCTCATTTCACTTCTACAAGGTTGCTCTGCTTGACCCAGCCACATTGCTCTGTGATTTATAGTACTTCTAGCATGGTTGAGTACATGATTTATGTTTTGATCTCATATGAGTGCTTTTCTTTATCCAATAGTTAATTTTGTATGGTTTATTCTATATAAAAACGGTAATTTCTTTTCGCCCATGGCGTCGTGTTGTATCTGGGACCCTGTTAATCTGATGTTCGTGCCTCCGGAGGTGTAATAACAACATATAGGAAAAAATTTGACTTGTTTCTATCTTCTACTCTTTAAACCTACGCATTGGCTGTTTCGGGGCTTTCTTGAGCTAGAATCTTGATCTTGGTTTCATACATACCTGCAAACATAATTAATAAAGTAGTAAATTTGTATAACAATTATTAAAATTAAATTATACATCAACTTTGTGCATAAAATATTCGGTCCAGAAAAACTGTTTCGGTCCAGTAAAAAATTACTGTTTACTGGTCCACGGTCCAGTAATAAATTGTGCCCATTCATGCAGACTGCTATTGCAACATGTTTTTCTGCATTCCCTGCATTACCAGAGTGGCAAGTCAGGCCCTGTGTAATACATGACTACTTGGATGAAAACTGTTTGTTACAAATGCAATCCATCAGAAAATGTTGAGAATGCAGTGTAGTTGTTCGGGATTTTTTAGAGGCTGTATTGGTTATATAAAAGTTTAAACACCTGAACAGTTGTCATGAACTGAATATTAGCTCTTGAAACCAAAACAGTTTTTTTTTATTGGTGTGGTAACATGTTTATTTCTGCTTTAAAGTTTGCCATTTTAACATTAAAGCTGCTGTCCGGAGTTTGAATCGCAGCGTCTCCCAAAACACTGTTGGTCCCTCCCTCTGATTTCACCCCTTTATTTGTGCACGCGCGCAGTACATGAGAGAAGTGCCCGGAGTGCTGCAGCATCTCGCCTGTTTTGCTGTTTTCCACTCTTCTACATTTAGTACATTTAGTAAATAATAAAGGAATTACGTTAGAATGCTGTATTGAGTCTAACTTGTCCTAATACCAAAATAACATGAATCTGCTAGGACGAACTAGTAAAGTTTCAATATGTGATTACACTCGTGTATCCCTCTCGATGACGTTGTTTATCAAACTTAGTGCATTTACGCGTGTATATGTGTTAGATTGTTTATTTATTTCTATCTAGAGTTCAGAATTGCATGACTCCTCTGACGAAGAGTATGTCCCAGACGCCCCAACATCTTCCTCCAGAGGTCGGGCATCTAAACGAAGCCGTCAGGCGGGCTATGGAGGCCGTGGTCGGGGAGCGACGCGAGCACCCCGAGCCAAAAAACGTCCTGCAGTCTCTTGGCCTGACAAGCCGTGGGATTGGTAACTTTTCTGGAAGTTGCTGATCCCTGATGCTCTCTCCTCCACAAGCAAAACAAATGTGCGCGCGGTTGCGTAGTGCGCAGCTCGCCGAATGCCACCGTCACGACCAAATATTCGGATATTCGGGTCCAGCCCTACATATTTTGCATCTTATTTCTTCAACCAGGATGATTTGCATGTTTATTGCACATTTTTTTGCACATCGGTTTCCTTGTTTTGTGTTAGAAGCAACATGTGTGAATCACTGGATACCTTGCATGTAGAAAAATGGATTGCACCATCAGTCTCAGATTTAAGTTTTATTTTCTGTTGTTTACTGTTGATTTTAACTCACTTTCAGGTCAGGTTTACGCATGAAAACTGCGTGGTTGTTGGTGTTAAGAAAAAATGTCAAGTCCTGCCCCATCTAACAGCTGATTGGCCGACTGAAAAGCAGCGATGTTGATTAAAAACAGATATGTAATAAAGAAGAGTTTTCTTCCTGAAAGGGGTGGGGACGGCGTCATCTCAGCTGGATTTTAAGTTAGAGACAATTAAACAGCCTGTTTATAATGCACTAAAACAAACGTAATCTCTCAGAACAGAGATGAGATTGTACCTTAATTGTATAGAAGCATAATTTTGTGAAGACTGGATTGACAGAGTAGATGCAGAGAGTCTTCTTCCTGAAAGGGGCGGGGCCAAACCAGCTCAGGGGAACTGAAAGCCACAGAAACTAATTCAGAATATCACTAAAACCAGAAGTATTTTGCTAAAACCAACAATCTATGCAGTATTTGGACCTGAAACTTCGAGTACACATTCTGGGGACAAGTGAGACTTTTATAAATTGGTTCAAAAGGGGTATATTATGGGATATATTCAATACAACATCATCTGGAGATTACTTCCCCAAAAGTACTGCCATTATTTTACTGATGATTCCCCATTCTACGTCTCATTTAACCTTGAAAATCACGACAATCTGGAATCTCTGCTGCATACAAAGACTGGATTTCCTTCTTATTTCTTACAATTTAACACAGATAAGACTGAAATCTCAATCCTGATTATATTTCCAGCAGATCACTCCCCACTTTAGACCACTGAAAATCAACACGAATCTACAAATCAGAAATATCACCAAAACCAAACTAATACTACCCAAAAACTCTCTTATTTCCTTTCATGTGGACTCCTGCAGCCCATTATTCACCTGAATAACGGTGCAGCAGCTTCATGTTTACAGTCGATTCAAAACTGGATGCAGGAAACGTATAACTCCAGTCCTGTCTCAATTACACCGACTCCCCATTCGTAACAGAATTCAATTTAAGACTCTCTTGATTGCTTTTAAATCCCTGCTGCTCTGGCTCTGCTCTATATCTTTTTAACCCCTTGTTCTGCTCCTCGAGACCTCAGATGAGAAGATCAGCTGCTGTTTAATGTCCTATAGTCCACATTTAAAACAAAGACGGATCATGTTTTTACTGCTTTAGCCTCAACCTTACAGTCAGAACAAGTCAGTCGGTGCCTCAGCTTTTAACCCTCCTGTTGTCTTCATTTACGGGCACAAAAAATACTGTTTCCTTGTCTGAAAAAAATCCAAAAATTCAACAAAAAAATTCCCTAAATTCCTTAAAACTTGCCCTTAAAAGTTTTGGTTTTTTTTAAATCCACTAAATGTGGCAAGAAAATTCTTGTAAATATTTTCAAAAAATGAGCAAAAATCTTCCCCAAAAAATCCTAAAAATATCTAAAATAATTAGATACATATTTGTAAAACGTCTAATATTTTCTTAAAAGCATTCTCAAAAAAAATCTACCAAAATCCAGCAAATTTTTAGGGAATGCTCTTAAGAAATTTTTTTTAACATTTTTTTTTCCACCAAAAATGTTCAAAGATTTCCCAAAAATGTTGAAAATATGGACGTCAGAAGTTTCACTGTGAAAATATTATTTTTTTCCACATTTTGGGTCATTTTTGACCCACAGGACGACACGAGGGTCAAAAAAACACCTTTACAGACAAGCATTTGTGTGATATTTTATGTTTTTTCTCGTGTAGCACCGTATAACTCTACGTTGGAATGCTGCTACAGATCATTCTACTCGTTCTAAAAAGATAAAATGCTAAATTTCCAGACTTGCACAGCGCTGTCTCACAGTATCGACCACCAACCGCTGTGTGCAGACATCGGTTAAGCCCTCAGACTCCGTGGATCTGTTCCACGCTGAGGCCTCCCAGCTTCGTATTTCATGCCTCACGCTACCTGAAGCAGCACCTTCCCACCGAGCCGAGTTTCACTGCAAATCAAACGAGCAAAGCCTCGTATTTTTCCACCCAGAAGGCCTCGTCTCGTCCACTGGGACTGGATCAGGAGCTCTTTATGCATGAGCAGATGGAACAATTACAGCAACCGATGTCTCTCATATGGGTGTTTAGCGCCGTGGTAAACCTGAAAAAATGTGTTTCTCCTTTAACCCTCTGAACCCCGAAACAGCTGGTAAATGATGTAGAAACAATTAGAACATTTATCAGAGTCACAAACAGCTGATTTTTTTCAGCTTTCTGATGGTCTTAACTTGTCGTGTGCAACACAGAGCTCTAGTCTAAGCTTAGATTCATGGTATTTCATCAAAAATCACTTTAATCTACATGTCTCATTTAAAAATTCGCCAAAAATGAACCGTTTGTTTGAACCACATTCTGTAAAAAGCAAAAAAATTATACACTTCTTGGTGCAACCATGAAGATGTTTATGACTCAGCTGTGAGCAACAGTCATGTGACAAAAATCCCGCAATTTTTCCCCTGAACCGCAAGCAGTGTAGCACAGAAACAAAGTGAAAATGTGAGGAGTAAAATATCTGTAGTAGCATGTAGGGGCACCAGTTTACTTCCCAGTTTTGGTTTTGAAAACATCTTGAATCAAGATGTCCAACATTTTTTAAAATTTTCTTAAAAACAGCAACTTAAAAAAGAAATTCAACCTCAGTGTTTTGTTTCTTTCTATTTGGAAAAATAACTAAATCTAAGCTTTCATTAAATCACTTTAACCTACATGAATTATTTAAACATTTGGCAAAAATGAACCATTATTTTGTCCTAGATTTTGTAAAAAACAAGAAATTCTGCATGTCTTGGTGCAACAATGAAGATATTTATGACTCAGCTGTGAGCAACAGTCATGTAACAAACATAATCCCACAACTTTTTTTTTGCTTGAATTGCAGGCAGTGTAGTATGGAAACAAACTGAAAATGTAAGGAGTAAAATATCTGTAATAGCATGTAGGGCCACCAGTTTACTTCCCAGTTTTGGTAACATCTGTAGGCTCTTCAAAACGTCTTGAATCAAGATGTCCAACACTTTCAAAAAAAAAAAAAAAAGAAATTCAAACATAGTTTTTTTTTCTCTTTCTTTCCATTAGGGAAAATAACAAACCATTTATCAGTCAGAAATGATGAGATTTAGTGATTTTTTCAACATTCTCATGGTTTTTAACTTGTATTGTGCAGCATACAGTTAAATCTGGAAAAATCTAAGATTAAAATTATGAGATTTTGTCAAAAATGACTTTCATGTACATTTCTCGTTTAAAAATTTGCTAAAAATGAACCATTTGTTTGATCCAGATTCTGTAAAAAACAAAAAAAATTCAGCGCTTCTTGGTGTAACTATGAAGCTATTAGTGACTCAGATGTGACCAACAGTCATGTGACAAAAGAAATTAGCAATTTTCTCTTTAACTGCAGGCAGTGTAGTACGGAAACGAATCAGAAATGTGAGGAGTAAGAGATGTGAAACAGCATGTAGGGTCCCCATTTTTCTTCCCAGTTTTGGGAACACCTGTGGGCTCTTGGAAACATCTTGAATCAAGATGTCCAACATTTTTCAAACTTTTTTTAAAACAACAACAAAAAAAGAAATTTAACCTCAGATTTTTTCTTTCCATGAGGAAAAACAACAAGATCTAAGCTTTCATTAAAATCACTTAAATCTACATCACTTATTTAAAACTGGCAAAAAAAAGAACCATTCCCTCGACCCGGATTCTGTAAAAAACAAAAAATTCTGTACTTATTGGGGAAACTATGAAGCTATTAGTGACTCAGCTGTGACCAACAATCATCTAACAAAAATTCTGCACATTTTTTGACTTAACTGCAGCCTGTGTAGCATGGAAACAAAACAAAAATATGAACAGTGAAGTGTCTATAATAATATGTAGAGGTGCTATTTTTCTTTCTACAGTTGGTAACACATGCAGGTGCTTGAAAAAATAGAACTTGAGATGTGCAACATTAAAAAAAAAATAATTAGACCAAAAAAAAAAAAAAAAAAAATCGAACAAATTCAACTTTAGTCATTCAAAATGTCTTTAACAAGCGTCTCATTTAAAATTTCAGCAAAGTCAGCAGTTTGCTTGAACCAGATTCTGCAAAAACACTAAAAATTCTGCACTTCTTGGGGAAATTATTAAGCCATGTGTGATTCAGCTGTGACCAACAGTCACGTGACAAAAATTCTACAAGTTTTCAGTTGAACTGCAGGCTGTGTAGCGTGGAAAATGTGAGAAGTAGGAAGTCTGTTGTAACACGTAGAGCCACCATTTTTCTCCAGTGTTGGTCACACCTGTGGCGACTTGGAAATATGTTTTATCGATTGATGGCTTCTTCTATTTTTGCTAAATAAATAATCAAAGAAATTCAACTTTATTTTTTTCTGCTCATCAGGAAGAACAACCAAATCTAAGCTTTCATCAAAATCACTTTAATCCACATGACTTATTTTAAAAATTGGCAAAAACTACCCATGTGCTTGAACCTGACTCTGTAAAAAAAAAAAAAGAAAGAAAAAAGAAAAAAACTTCTGCACTTCTTGTGGCACAGATGAAGATAAAATTCTGGGACTGGGTTGAACTGCAGGCTGTGTAGCATGGAGGCTAATGAAAACGTAGTAAGTCTGCATTAGAGGCACCATTTACCTGGCAGTGTTGGTCACACCTGTGGCCACTTGGAAACAGGTTTCAGGCATTTATGGATGACTTCTTCAGTTTTTACAAAATAAATAATCAAAGAAATGCAACTTTTGCTTTGTATTCTTTCAGTATTCATGGCATTAAAACTGCAGATTTAACAAGTTAACTGTCCTTGCGTTGTTTCCACAGATGTGCAGGACTTTACAAAGTAAAACGAGCTCACAGTAGGTAAAAACGAGCCAGTGGGGGTTCAGAGGGTTAAAGAAGCAGCCTCAGCTGTCAGAAATTAAAAAGGTGTTAAACCCTCCGATTAGAGGACAGAGCTGTCAGGATCCTCCACGACTTTCCGAGTCTTTTCCGCTTGTCTCGTCCCTAAATTCAGCTGAGCGCCTCTAAATCCTCGTCAGCTGACAGGTGTGTGGGGCTGGAGCCTCCTCTCAGGCTCACGGAGCCGTACAGCTTGGCGGCGTGTTTGGAGAAGGCGAAGGCTCTCCTGCGCATCATCTCGCCCTTCCACATGGACACCATGAGCAGCGTGGACAGCAGCACCCCGCCGAGAGTCAGCAGGCACAGCCCGGCGATCACGCAGCGGTCCAGGTGGGCTCCCACCCGGGCTTTCTCCCGCTCCAGGCGCTCCATCTCCCGGGCGGACACGCTGTCCGGGTCCACGCGCACGTCCCGGGGCACCGTGTAGGAGATGGCCACCAGGGAGATGCCGGTCACCAGGCAGGTCACCGCGATGATGAAGCCGTAGTCCACCGACTTCCCGGAGCCGTCGGTGGAGAGGTCGTCGTCCGAGAGCAAGTAAAGTTCCTGGAGGTCCTCCTCCTCTTCCTCGTCCATCACCTCCTCCTCCTCCTCCTCGTACAGTTCACTGGAGGAGCTCTGAGTCAGCTGGACACATTTCTCCTCCTCCTCTTCATGCTTACCAGTGAAGGACGTCTCCTCCTCGGGGCGCGCAGCTCTCCGCGGCTCCGAAGCGTCTCCTCCTCCGGGATGGAGCCACTTCCTCTCGCTGACAGCCTTCAGCAGCAGCGAGGCGTCCTTTGGTTCGGGCTGATGCTCAAAGTAGAACAGTTCCAGGTCAGCCATCGGAGCCTGAGCCGGACTGAGCCAAGCCCATGCGTCCTCCGCCGCCAGCAGACGAAAGTCTCCGAGGCGCAGAAACAACTTTAATTTCTCCGCATGTTTGCAGGTTTGCAGCAGAAATCCTCCATGTCAAGCCGCTCCTTCCTGCAGGTCCAGCAGGAGAAACGAGCAGCTCTCAGCTCCTGCATCAACACGATGATAAATCGAATTCCACCTTAACGCGTTCCGGCTGCGGTTCGTCCTCCGAGCTCCTCCGTCTGCAGCCCGGACTGAAGCTGCTCCGGTCGGTCCGGTAGAGGGCAGCTCCGGTAGACCCCTCCCATCGCGGGCCGGGCGGCTGCAGGGTTCCGCGGACCGGAGGAGGAGGAGGAGGAGGAGGAAGAAGAGGTGATTTAAATCCTCCGGAGCCTTCAGAACTTATTAATTTCTGTCTCTGAAGGAAATGAGTCGTTTTAGTGAAAACCACAGAATGGTGAGAGGATGGAGGAGCTGCACCCATAAATGATGGATTTAAACTGGTTTAAGGGACCTTTTTTTTTTTTTTGGGGGGGGGGGGGGATTTCATGTGATTTTGCAGATTTTATGTTAAAATATCAGAAAAAGAACTGCTACAAATAACAGGCCTAAACTGTACATTATTTCTACATGAAATAAAACATGTATTTTTCTACATAGTGGTTTTTCGTTTGTTTGGTTTTTACTGTTTTTAAATAAAAAACATTATTTTACAGATATTTAGCATTATGTAAAAGAACTAAAATATATATGTTAAGGCTTGATTTTTTGAAAAATAGTTTTTATGTTATTTTACAGATTTTCCCTGCTTTGTTAAAATACAGATAATATTTTGAAAAAAAAATAAAGATTTAGGAATTAATTTAGATGATGACCCCTAAAAACAACAATAGGAAATAAGAAAAGTAGAAACTAACTGTAAACAATGTCCACATCAAAAGGTTCAACACAAATTAAAGCTTTCAACAATTTCATTAAAAAGTAATAATTTATATGTTGACTGTAAAAAAATGAAATATATATTTTTTGATAAATAGAAATGTGTGCTTTTCCAGTGTGTGGCCATAAAATTACACATTTAAAAAAAAAAACTGCATTTAAATCAGATAAAATATTTTACAAATAAATAGCATATTTGAAAGAAAAACATGTATATTACCTAAAATGGTAAATTATTTTTTAAAAATTAAATTTTTCAGATCCCCCTGTTTTTTTAATGCAGATAATATCTAGAAATTATTTAGAATTAAAATATTGAGTGCAAACAACAGATAATATCCATTAAACCTCCTCCAAAAATATTTATTTAGACTTTAATGAATGACCGTAAAACACAAAACAAACAAAAACAGACCAAAACCTTAAAGCCCACATCAAAAATCTGCATTTTTACAAATAATTGTTTTTGTTTGTGTTGTTTTGTTTTCTAATGTCTGACTGTAAAACAACAACTAACTCTATTGTACACAAGTTTGAGCTAAAAACAAAACTTAAAAATTCATGTTATTTTATGAATTTAATTGAGATAATATGTATTAAACCACCCAAAAAAATATTCATTTACAAGTTCACTGTAACACACACACACACACACACACACACACACACACACACACACACACACACACACACACACACACACCAAAAATCAGTCTTTTTAATAAACAGTAATTCATTTACAGAATTATTAGAGTTAGCGTTAGAAAATGTACACAGTTTTGTTGTATTTAAATCAGCTAAAATATTATTTTACGGATCTTTTTTCAACATTTTTCTGGTGTCCCTGCTGCCAGATTTTGACTTTATTTTATTTTGTGTTTTTTTACAGTGTTGGTTAATGTCATGAGGATTCATCTGCTGGGGACCATGAATGTTTTAGCTAAATATAATTAAATCCATCCTGTTTCTGTATTTCAGGCCTCAGTGTTTGTAGAAGTTGTTACCTCTCTGCTTTAACAGCATCCATCAGTAAATCCATCAGTGAATCCAATAAATGGATTGGACGCCTGCAGACCTTTTTTTCCTGCAGGTCGGAGGTCAAACGGGCCATGAAAGCTTTCTGCTGCAAGAGCTTTTGATTTCTCAGCTGAAAACTACACTGTAAAAAGGAGATTCCACCTTAAATACGGCGAAAATCTGACAGAGAGGAGTCAGAAAAATATGAAAATATGTTTTGAAAAAGATGTGGAACATTCAGAAACTGTTTCAATAAAGAATAACATCTGCAAAATAAAGACATTTTTAGCTTATTTTAAACACAGAAACAGTGGAATTATATGGCCACTCACTGCAAAAATTACAAATTACAGTTTGTAAACATACAGACCTTTAATGTGAAAGCCTACAGGTTTGGTCTGTTTTGTTTGTTTATTTGTTTTATGTGATTTTAGTAGTTTAACTTTTTTTTTTAAATCCTGGAAATTCTGTAAAATAGCTGTTAAAAAGTTTAGTTTTTCAATGCTGAATCATTTTTTCTTTCAAGTGCCAGCAAATATCAATAAAATGATTTAAATACAATAGAAATGCTTTATTTTATTTAGTTAATTAAGTATTTTATTTATTTATTCATGGTTACTTGTCGATTTATTATTATTTTATCTATTTACTTATTTTTATTTATTTATTTTTCTTTCACAGATTTTTAATGTCAGCTTTTATAGGTTCAGGTTGTTTTTTTTTTTTGTTTTGTGACTTCACTAGGTTAACTATTTAAAAATAAAACAAGGAAATTATGCAAAATTGCAGTTTACTTACAATCTACAATTTTTCAGTTGTTAATCATTTTTTTTCTTTCAAGCGCAAGCAAACATCAATAAAGTGATTTAGCACTTTATCTTATTTATTCATTTATTTATTTTGTATTTATTTATTTTTATTTTTTGCGGTACAGACTTTTAATCTCAGCGTTTACAGGTTTAGGCTGTTTTTTGTTTGTTTTGTGATTTCACTAGATTAATAATTTAAAAATAAAACAAGGAAATTATGTGAAATAACAGTTAATTTACAATCTACAATTTTTCAGTTCTTAATCCACATTTTTCCTTTTTCTTTCAAGTGCCAGTAAATTCATTTCTCCTTAAAACAACAATGTATTGTATTTTTGATTTGAAGACTTTTGACATGGACAATATTTTAATTTTATTATAGTGAACATATAAATTAATACTTCTTATATTCTGAGATTATACCAATTGTTAGTAATAATTTTAAAAATGAGGAAAATCGAGAAAAGACAGCAGTATGTTGTGCAAAACAATTCCAGTCAAACTCTGTTAAAATGCTAATTTTAACAGAGTTTGACTGTTTGTAACTGTCTTAAGCATTGATAATGTGGTGAATTCCTTATAAAAGGCGCCTGTCGCTAACGTCTGTCCCGGACAATCAGGAAACAGTTTTTGTTTTCTTGACCATAACATGATTGATGATTTATTGATTGCTGACGATAAAGTGGCTCCTCAGGTTTGGCTCCTTTTAGTGGCATAAAAGAGGTCAGATAGAGTCCTGTAACTGAGGGAACAAGTCATCCTCAAGATTTATTCATCCAATTAAATATTCATTCATCTTTTCTCTATTCGTGTCGATTATGTCACAGTTCAAAATCCTAATAAATTCTGGTGAGAAATGCTCAGTTTGTTTCTATTAATAAACTTAAGAAGAAATGCAAAAATAATGGACCTGAAGAATCATTAAAACAAAGTTTAAATTAACAATTGAGACCATAAACTAATCAGGAAAATGTTGACAAGCTCAGTAAATCAAATGAGAAGCTGGATAAATTTCTAATAGACTTCAGCACAATCTGATGTCTTTTTCCAGTCAGAGGAGTCGCCCCCTGGTGGACGTTAGAAAGAATATAGGTTTAACTCACTTCTGTATTGACTACACACGTGGACAAAATTGTTGGTACCCCTCAGTTAAAGAAGGAAAAACCCACAATTCTCACTGAAATCACTTGAAACTCACGAAAGTAACAATAAATAAAAATTTATTGAAAATTAAATAATCAAAATCAGCCATCACTTTTGAATTGTTGATTAACATAATTATTTAAAAAACAAACTAATGAAATAGGGCTGGACAAAAATGATGGTACCCATAACTTAATATTTTGTTGCACAACCTTTTGAGGCAATCACTGCAATTAAACGATTTCTGTATTTGTCAATGAGCGTTCTGCAGCTGTCAACAGGTATTTTGGCCCACTCCTCATGAGCAAACAGCTCCAGTTGTCTCAGGTTTGATGGGTGTCTTCTCCAAATGGCATGTTTCAGCTCCTTCCACATATGTTCAATGGGATTCAGATCTGGGCTCATAGAAGGCCACTTTAGAATAGTCCAACGCTTTTCTCTCAGCCATTCTTGGGTGTTTTTGGCTGTGTGTTTTGGATCGTTGTCCTGTTGGAAGACCCATGACCTGCAACTGAGACCAAGCTTTCTGACACGAGGCAGCACATTTCTCTCCAGAATGCCTTGATAGTCTTCAGATTTCATCGTACCTTGCACACTTTCAAGACACCCTGTGCCAGATGCAGCAAAGCAGCCCCAAAACATTACTGAGCCTCCTCCATGTTTCACCGTAGGGACAGTGTTCTTTTCTTCGTATGCTTGGTTTTTGAGTCTATGAACATAGAGTTGATGTGCCTTACCAAAAAGCTCCAGTTTGGTCTCATCTGTCCAAAGGACATTCTCCCAGAAGCTTTGTGGCTTGTCAACATGCATTTTTGCAAATTCCAGTCTGGCTTTTTTATGAGTTTTTTTCAGCAGTGGTGTCCTCCTTGGTCGTCTCCCATGAAGTCCACTTTGGCTCAAACAACGACGAATGGTGCGATCTGACACTGATGTACCTTGGCCTTGGAGTTCACCTTTAATTTCTTTGGAGGTTGCTCTGGGCTCTTTGGATACAATTCCAACGATCCGTCTCTTCAATTTGTCATCAATTTTCCTCTTGCGGCCACGTCCAGGGAGGTTGGCTACTGTCCCGTGGGTCTTGAACTTCTGAATAATATGAGCCACTGTTGTCACAGGAACTTCAAGCTGTTTAGAGATGGTCTTATAGCCTTTACCTTTAAGATGTTTGTCTATCATTTTTTTTCGGATGTCCTGGGACAATTCTCTCCTTCGCTTTCTGTTGTCCATGTTCAGTGTGGTACACACCTTTTCACCAAACAGCAGGGTGACTACTTGTCTCCCTTTAAATAGGCAGACTGACTGATTATGAGTTTGGAAACACCTGTGATGTCAATTAAATGACACACCTGAGTTAATCATGTCACTCTGGTCAAATAGTTCAATCTTTTATAGAGGTACCATCATTTTTGTCCAGGCCTGTTTCATTAGTTTGTTTTTTTAAATAATTATGTTAATCAACAATTCAAAAGTGATGGCTGTTTTTGATTATTTAATTTTCAATAAATTTTTATTTATTGTTACTTTTGTGAGTTTCAAGTGATTTCAGTGAGAATTGTGGGTTTTTCCTTCTTTAACTGAGGGGTACCAACAATTTTGTCCACGTGTGTATATGCACAATCCAATGTGATAACATCATAGGAAACAGCTAGCCAGGCTAACTCTGAAGCTAACAACCAGCATAAAGACACAACAACAAATAATCTCATTTGTTTCATTAAAAGAGAATTTGTGTAAAATTGGAGTTATGAGGTTTATTTCTTATCTTTGGACAATGGATGTTGGGTTGGTTATGGTACTTGTTTATAACTGGTTGCTATTGAACCCAATTTTAGCGTGAACTGTTGTTAAAATTCATTATCAGACAAGCATGAGAGAGAAACTGCTGAAGACTTTGAATGAAATATTCCAGAGCTGGTCGCAGGTCATTAAGCGTCTCAGAAGTCTTTGTCATGGTGCCTTTTGCCAGCTAAACTCCCACAATGCTCTCTGCTTGTTAACATGAACTTCCTGTAATCTGAGTGATGCCTCCTCTGGTCTCTACTGTATTAAACAGTGAGAGGCTCCACCTGGTGGAACAAACAGGTACTACAGCTGATTTATAATACGTTTACTGGCATCATGCAGACGAAACAGGTTTTCTACATCTGTTGGAGCTTGTGGAGCCTCGGTACATCCTACTATCTAATTTACCCTGTAATATTACATTTACCCTCTATTGCTACATTTACCTTCTAACTCCACATTTACCCTCTGTTACGATATTTGCCCTGTAACACAAGTTACTAGTTAATCCCTAGTTGTGTTTTTGTGCTAAGCTAATAGAAAGGGTGAGTGTGGAGAAAGTCAGGCTTCGTAGATCTGCACATTCTGGAGGAAACAACAGTGTAGAGTTACATCTGAGCTATTTAAAGGCATGAAGGGATTATTTTCATGGAAAAATGGAAACTAGAAGATGGTTTTCAGAGGTTTAATCAATGACCAGAGAGCTGAAGATGCAGACTGATTCAGTTCCGTCTAAAAACAGTCAAAATAATCGCTGCAGCTTCCCTCCTCCTGAGAATTATCCTGCAATATGCGTTCACACAATATAACGAGTGACAAAGAGCTCTACGTAAGAATGAATGAGTTTTATCCTTTCTAATTAGCATCAAGCTTCGAGTTTTGGTCTAAACCGAGTTGACAAATCTCTTACAGTCTGAGCTGCTGCTGTGTTCCAAACTGCTGATTTAAATACAGTATAAATAATTTCTTGGTCAAACATTTCGTCAAAGAACAAATTAACTTTTATAAAATACTGATTTTTCATAACCTGGTTAGTGTCTGCAGCCAGGATGGAGAGAGCACTGGAGCATGAGCAGGTCGAAGCCAGAGGTCACGGTTAGAAAACGCTCCGGTGGGTTCTCTCTCCAAGCTCAGTTCCAGTGTTCACACTCGGTGCTGCTGTAAACGCCGCTCGCTGCACATTTAGAGGAGGGAGCAGCACAAAGCTTCAGGGACGCTTTAACATTTCTGACAACAAGCAAGAGATTCCTGCAGACAGACTGGTGAAGATCATGAACCTCTGCAGAGCAACAGCATCCAATTCCATGTTTTAATGCAGCTGTTTGGTGACGGATTGCTTGACTGACTAAATAATGAATTAACCGATCATTTGTTTTTGCCTCTCAGAAGACTTTAAGTCTCAGAGGATGTGTTTCTTTTGAAATATTTGCTTTAAAACCGAACTGGATCTTTGCCACGGGCAAATCGAACAGTCAAGACAACATCAACATTATAAACTGATGAGAAATAATGAAAATACACTAAAATAATATATACATATATAAAGTTAATGGTTTTATTTACGAATCATAAATCCCACATCATGATACTGCCACCACTGTGCTTCACGTCATGATGCTGCCACCACCGTGCTTCACATCATTTCCATGTTTTGTTGAATTATTAATAAGTAGTAGCCTAGCCGCGCTAGACAACCCACGGCAACGAATTTAATTCTCTGCCAGGGAGGGTCTAGTTACCCTCCATAAGGCTCGAGGCTGGATTCTCCTAAAACTGGCCGGACCAATCACCATGAAGTGTAGAGTCAGAAGGCGGGCGTAACGAAGTGACGACAGAGGCGTGACGATTCTGATCGAAACTACCGGCGCACAATAAACAGTTATCTTTCGACTCGGCTTTGGCCACAGCCCTTAAAGATTTGAAGCTAAAATTCAACTTGAAAGATAAACAAAGGACGGCACTGAAGTGTTTCATTGAGAAGAAAGACGTATTTGGACTTATGCCGACGGGATATGGCAAATCCTTAATATACCAGTTGGCTCCGCTGGTTGGGAAGCTAATGGGACTTAGCCACAATCCGCCGGTGCTCTCGGAACTACGTCAGCCTATTCGTTGCGTTGATTGGTTGTATACCTACCCAATTGCTGCAGAGGGATTTGATAGACAACCTTTTAGCCCGCCTCCCTCCCTGTCGAGCTTCCCTAGACCCTTGTGCCGTCAGAAACATGGGTCTAGCATGGCTAGGCTAAATAAGTAGTAGTGTCAGAATGAAAAATGTATTAAGATGTCAACATAAAAAAAACTGTAAATGTTGTATTTTATGAAATCTAATTCATTGTTTGACCATAAAATGACCCCATTTTAACATGTTTTGCATACTTTTGCTGCCAGATTTTTACCCTTTTTTGATGTTTTTTCCTCCCACAGTCCACTTATTGTAGCAGTAATTTCTCTGAAGGTATATTTTATTTCTGCAGCATTGAACAGCATTTCAAACAGCAAGGTGTAGAAATTAAGTTTTATAAATATATGGTAAAATTATAAAATACAAAACAAGTTTCTCAGCATTTGTGTGTCCTGTTGTTAGCAGTTAGCTGTTAGCTCATCCACCAAAAAGAACATTTCTCCTCTAAATTTTCTGAGGTGGTTTTATTTAAATGCCTGTAGGAGATTTTCTATTATATTAGAAATGTGGATTATAGAAGGTTCAATCATCTCTCGACCCTCAGATTTATCTGATGACACTTTAACGGCCTGAATTTGCAGTTTCTTCGTGCTCGGCTCGATGAGCTTCGACTGGCAGCTTCGTGCGCTTAAACCTCGTCTTCAGGCAATTAAAGAGCCTCGTCCTGCTGATGTGGGCGATAAGCGAGACTGGACACGTTACTGCAGGCAACACTGCACCAATACAGGCAGACTTTCTCTGTTTCTTTATACGCAGCCCACAGTCTCATCATTGTTTATGCACTTTTGTCGTTTTCTTAAGAATGTGCAGCAAAATACAGAGCAAGAATTCAGTGTTATTGGAATGAACATAAATATGGTCATATGGATGATATCAGTGCAAAAAGAAATACTTTAAGATGCCAAATAATTTATAAATTTGATGAAGGAAGTAGAAAAAATGACATATCTGTACTTTAATTTCTTACCAAATGATTCACAGTTATGAAGTTGAGGCATTTTTCATAATAATTACTGCTTAATGTTAAATAACAGAAGTTTGTACACTCAACAAAAATATGAACGCAACACTTTTGTTATTGCTCCCATTTTTTATGAGATGAACTCAAAGATCTCAAACTTTTTCCACATACACAATATCAGCATTTCTCTCAAATATTGTTCACAAATCTGTCTAAATCTGTGATAGTGAGCACTTCTCCTTTGCTGAGATAATCCATCCCACCTCACAGGTGTGCCATATCAAGATGCTGATTAGACACCATGATTAGTGCACAGGTGTGCCTTGGACTGCCCACAATAAAAGGACACTCTGAAAGGTGCAGTTTTGTTTTATGGGGGGGGGGGTCCGTCCGCTGCTCTTCAATGCCTGTGCAAAGTTGCTGGATATTGGTGGGAACTGGTTCGCGCTGTCGTATACACTGATCCAGAGCAACCCAAACATGCTCAATGGGTGACATGTCCGGTGAGTATGCTGGCCATGCAAGAACTGGGACGTTTTCAGCTTCCAACAATTGTGTGCAGATCCTTGCAACATGGGGCCGTGCATTATCCTGCTGCAACATGAGGTGATGTTCTTGGATGTATGGCAGAACAATGGGCCTCAGGATCTCATCACGGTATCTCTGTGCATTCAAAATGCCATCAATAACATGCACCTGTGTTCTTGGTCCATAACAGACGCCTGCCCACACCATAACCCCACCGCCACCATGGGCCACTCCATCCACAACATTGACATCAGAAAACCGCTCACCCACACGATGCCACACACGCTGTCTGCCATCTGGCCATGAACAGTGTAAACCGGGATTCATCCGTGAAGAGAACATCTCTCCAACGTGCCAGACGCCATCGAATGTGAGCATTTGCCCACTCAAGTCGGTTGCGATGACAAACTGGAGTCAGGTGGAGACCCCGACGAGGACGACGATCATGCAGATGAGCTTCCCTGAGATGGTTTCTGACAGTTTGTGCAGAAATTCTTTGGTTATGCAAACTGATTGTTTCAGCAGCTGTCCGAGTAGCTGGTCTCAGACCATCTTGGAGGTGAACATGCTGGATGTGGAGGTCCTGGGCTGGTGTGGTTACACGTGGTCTGCGGTTGTGAGGCTGGTTGGATGTACTGCCAAATTCTCTGAAACGCCTTTGGAGGCGGCTTATGGTCGAGAAATGAACATTCAACACACCAGCAACAGCTCTGGTTGACATTCCTGCTGTCAGCATGCCAATTGCACGCTCCCTCAAATCTTGCCACATCTGTGGCATTGTGCTGTGGGATAAGACTGCACCTTTCAGAGTGGCCTTTTATTGTGGGCAGTCTAAGGCACACCTGTGCACTAATCATGGTGTCTAATCAGCATCTTGATATGGAACACCTGTGAGGGGGGATGGATTATCTCAGCAAAGGAGAAGTTCTCACTATCACAGATTTAGACAGATTTGTGAACAATATTTGAGAGAAATGCTGATATTGTGTATGTGGAACAAGTTTTAGATCTTTGAGTTCATCTCATAAAAAATGGGAGCAAAAACAAAAGTGTTGCATTTATATTTTTGTTGAGTTTATAAACAGGATGTGCTTGGGACAACATATTAGTGAGCTCATGTCTAAAAAGTGTAAAATATCTAACAGAACATGCATCCAAAAGAACCTGCAAGTTCCTATTTATTGGAATAATTACCACTATTATACTATTTCTAAGTAGTATGATGACATTATTATTAAAAACACTGATGCCTTTGTGTTTAGAGATGAGTAAATGTGGAGGAAGCTCGTGATCACACAGTGCTACAAAATACGCCTTCACTGCTGACAAACAAATTCAGAAAATCATGACAGATCCCAATTATTTGCACATCCAAAGACTTTTAAAGCACAAGAAAAAAGAAATTCCAGCTACAGTTCTGCACATTTCAGCCCTTAAAGAAGTAATTTCACTCTCTTTTGAAGTATTTTCTTCAAAGGCAGCGGTGCTTAGACAAAAAGGACACAAATGCAGACGTGACAGGTAGAACAAAAAAGTAAATAAATGAAAACTTACTGAGGGGGAAGCACAACCGTAGATCCATGGAGGAAAAAGGCTGAATACATGAATGAAAAGGAACACAAGTGGTGAACAGACGAAAACTGAAAGACGAAGAGACAAGATTTTATAACGAGACGCACATTTAGCTGAATGGATGATGAGATTCAGGTGAAAACACACAAAGGAAGGAGGTATAAACACCAGAGACACACAAATTTGAAGTAAAACACAAAGGAAGTGAGAGTTGACGGACACATAAACAAACAGAGGAAGACACACAATGAAGAAAACAAGAAAAACCCCAAAGCATGATGCGACGTTTCAATAAATAACTGTCTGTATCTGCTTAAAACTACATTATAGTGACTTAAAAACTGTCAATATGAACATGAACCTATTGTAGCAGCCAGTAATACTGTAATACAAAACCAGGACTGCACCATGTCAGAATAAGTAAGTATATATTAATAATTAACAGTTGTGTATCTTCGACTGCAGAGATCATTTCTATGATTTACTTTTGTTTTGTGGAAACTTACTGTAACCTCAACTGTGACTGCTACTGAACTAATCCCAACGGTTACCCAAAGCTTCACCGAAATCAAAAACTGTAACAAACCAACAGTTGGGGCAGCAAAAAAAACTCATAAAACTGCTGTAATTTTCCATGACTACATTCTTCATAGCATTTGCTATGATGATGCCACCTCCATGCTTTATATCAGGATGATGCCACCTCCGTGCTTTACATTGTGATGATGCCACCTCCATGCTTTACATTGTGATGATGCCACCTCCATGCTTTACATCGTGATGCTTCCACCTCCGTGCTTTACATCGTGATGATGCCACCTCCATGCTTTACATTGTGATGATGCCACCTCCATGCTTTACATCGTGATGCTGCCACCTCCATGCTTTACATCGTGATGATGCCACCTCCGTGCTTTACATCATGATGCTGCCATCTCCATGCTTTACATTGTGATGATGCCACCTCCATGCTTTACATTGTGATGATGCCACCTCCATGCTTTACATTGTGATGATGCCACCTCCATGCTTTACATTGTGATGCTGCCACCTCCATGCTTTACATTGTGATGATGCCACCTCCATGCTTTACATTGTGATGCTGCCACCTCCATGCTTTACATCGTGATGCTGCCACCTCCATGCTTTACATCATGATGATGCCACCTCCATGCTTTACATCGTGATGCTGCCACCTCCGTGCTTTACATTGTGATGATGCCACCTCCATGCTTTACATTGTGATGCTGCCACCTCCATGCTTTACATTGTGATGATGCCACCTCCATGCTTTACATCATGATGCTGCCACCTCCATGCTTTACATTGTGATGATGCCACCTCCATGCTTTACATTATGATGCTGCCACCTCCATGCTTTACATTGTGATGCTGCCACCTCCATGCTTTACATTGTGATGCTGCCACCTCCATGCTTTACATTGTGATGCTGCCACCTCCATGCTTTACATTGTGATGCTGCCACCTCCATGCTTTACATTGTGATGATGCCACCTCCATGCTTTACATTGTGATGCTGCCACCTCCATGCTTTACATTGTGATGATGCCACCTCCATGCTTTACATTGTGATGATGCCACCTCCGTGCTTTACATCATGATGCTGCCACCTCCATGCTTTACATTGTGATGCTGCCACCTCCATGCTTTACATCATGATGCTGCCACCTCTATGCTTTACATTGTGATGATGCCACCTCCATGCTTTACATCGTGATGCTGCCACCTCCATGCTTTACATTGTGATGCTGCCACCTCCATGCTTTACATCATGATGATGCCACCTCCATGCTTTACATCGTGATGCTGCCACCACATGATTCATCATGATTCAATGTTGAAAAGGAGTAAAAAGACAAAAGTTGCTTTTTATAGCATCACATTTTCCTATTAAGATGTTCTGTTCTTAATAGGTCAACAGCAGTAAAAGATATATTTTTGAATGTTGTATTTCTGTGTTTAACAGAAGAAAAACATGAAATATGACCACTCGGTTGGCTGCAGCCTCAGACTCAGACACTGATGTGTTCTCCTGAGGTTTAACTGTTTCTAACCTAATCTCTCTGTAGCCACATCCTCTTAGTAATAAATAGGAAAAAGAGGGAAATTCATCTGTCCAGCTCCGACATTAAGAGCAGCGCCGCAGTGAAATTAAAACTAACCACCGGGAGACGGCTGCTCCCATGAGATACTCTTCTAGTAACACGGCCGCTCTGTTGTTTATGATTTGAAGAGATTTGTCATTTCCTCCAGAGACGCTCTCCAACCAGCAGGCCTCCGCTTTATTTACGCCGGCCGGTGAAGTGTGGCATTTTACGGATCTGCTGTGAGGCCGGCTGGAGCTAAGAATAGCTGACGGGAAGCAGCAGCAGAGGCGAAGACGACGGTCCAAGGTTGGAGCAGGACATGAGTCAGAGCTGTAGATTCTTACTGTACGACTGAGTCAAGCTGCGACTTAAAGCTGAGCTCCCTGCGCTCGCACTCAGCACTTACAGGATATTTTAGAGGAGATTTAAATAGGTAAATAATGCTGGGAAACCATGACATTTAAAGAACATTTGCCCTGAGAGCAGGAGTGCAGCTGAACTAAATCCCTCCACTAACAAACATGCGAGCCGTTGGACTGTTTTCCCTCCTCTTTGAAATTCTGCATTTTGTGGAACTGAACTTTCAGCTCATGTTGTTCATTTTAAATCTGTCTGCGGAGGACAGTTTTTTATTTTTGGTGTTGTTGTTGCTTTGAGACAGATTGTGTGAACAGTTGCTGTGTCATATTTCTTTTTAATTGCTTGTAGTTTTGTAGATTTGAGTCAAATCCTGTTTTTAAAAGCAGAATGGTGTGAAATGAAGCTGGTCACCCACACTTACTGTTTGACTAGAAATCATCTGGAATTGAACAAAACTCTGTTAAAATCTGTAAGAAATGTTAAAAATGACAGTTAAAATATAGTTTACCCTGATTAAATCCTTGTTATAGATCATTTGTCTTTCAAATAATGACTAATAACAGACTAATAACATTTTAGCTGATTTAAATGCAGTAAAACTGTAATTTTACATTCATACATTGTAAAAGAAATGTTAGGAAAATGGAGGTTTTATTTACTTATTTAGCCTATTGTTTATTAATTTATTTTTTCAATGTATATTCATTTTTTTTCCACGTGATTTTACAAGATAATATCGGACATTAAACAAAAATCTGTTAAATTCTGTAAGAAATCTGTAAAATAACAGTTAAAAATAATTCACATTTATTAAATCTTTAATATACTTAACTTTTCTTTCAAATATTGATGCATGTCTGTAAAAAAAATGAAATTTTAGCTGATTTAAAGGTAGTATAACTGTGTAATTGTACGGTAAATAAACATACGAGTCATTGGACACTTTTCCCTCCTCTTTGAAATTCTGCATTTAATCCGTATATTATCTGTAGGTGAACAAAACTCTGTTAAAATCAGTAGAAAAATCTTTAAAATAACAGTTAATATACATGATTTTTCTTTCAAATAATGACACAAAACATTTTAGCTCATTTAAATAGCTGTAATTATACGGTCATGTTTGGTGAAAAAATTGTGAGGAAAGATGGAGATTTTTGACGTGGACATTATTTACAGATCTGGCCTGTTGTGTTTTTATTTATTTTATTTATTACATGCATATTCATGTTTATTGGACACTTTTGCCTCCTCTTTGAAATTCTGCATTTTTAATGTATATTATCCATAAGTGAACAAAATCTTTAAAATAACAGTTAAAAAGAATCTATCCTCATTAAATCCTTAATATACATCTGTTACTTTCAAATAATGGCACAAAATAACAGCATTTTAGCTGATTTAAATGCATTTTAACTGTAATTATACAGTCATTTATTGTAACAGAAGTGTTAGGAAAAATGGAGATCTTTGATGTGGGCATTATTTTTATTTACAATGTGTTTTTTTTATTTTAATTAGTAATGAATTAATTCTTCATATGTGTTTCTGTGATTTTATTGGATGATATCTGTAATCAGCTTTACTCTGACAGTCTGACCCAGTTTTCCGTCGTCAGAGTAAACAAACGTCCCAAATGTGCCGCTTTTTGCGTTCGGCTGTTTTCCTCCGTCTCAGTGGATTTAAAGATCCTCAGGGAAACAGATTTTAGCTGATTAGTTGCAGACATATTTTCATGGACCGCTTGACCGTTTGGGCAGAAAAGCTGGACAACAATCAGATTCTATAAAGGAGAAAAACACTCATTGGTGCAAAAAAAAAAAACCTTTCGCCATCAGGAGCTCTAAATGCAGACACATTCTAACAGTGGTGCAGCATTTTCTTCAAAACATTGGTTTAACACGGTAAGATCTGAGCAAAACATAATAATGATCATCAATAGCTGGTAGTTAGAGGCTGCTGTGTTCAAAGTTTTAACTGTCATTTACAGATGAATATTATTTATTGATTCACTGCAGCTGGGAATGAATTAAAATCACATAAAAATGTGTTTCATTTTATGGTAACTGCAGTAAAAAATGCAAATACTATCCACATCAAAAATCTGTAATTTTATAAACGGTAATTTATTCTTTTAACACTGAAATCAAACTGTTTTGCAGATATTTGACATTATTTGAAAGAATTTTTCAAAAAATCTTGTTAAATTCCAGGTAATATTTAGTAAAATCTAAGAAACAAATATGAACTGAAATAAAACGTCTGAGCACACGTTTGTTTGTTTGTTTGTTTGTTTGTTTTACAAATAATTATTTATTTACATTGTATGACAATGAAATGACTATTTTTGCGGCATTAAAATCAGCTAAAAAAGCATTTTTAAACAGATGCTTTACATTATTTACAGTTTTTAAACATTACAGTATCGCACCATTTGTCGTGTATTTTTCATGTTTTTTTCCTTTTAAAGTGTCCAGTTGATGCTCATTCCTGCCAACACCATATAAATACAGCCTGTTACTGAAAGGTCTGATTACTTCTGGAAACTTTTGCTGTCATAAATCAAAGAGTAATTAACTGAAGTCCAACTGTTACATGGTGAAATGTTAAAATACTACAGTAAACGCTTGACTTTACTACATTTTACTGCATTTTACCACAGTGAAGAGCTTCAGCGTCATCTTAACTCATAGTTTTAAATGAACAACCGGTACGTTCATATTTCTAATATTTTAGTGTAAATGAAGTCATGACAGAATACCAATATGCAACAAGTCAAAGCATCCAGTTTCTACATGATGAAGTCAGTTTTCTTTCCTTCGTTTCTAATTCCCAGTTAAAGATCTTTACATCGACCTCCTCTCAGCTGCTTCCTTCTTCTGTTTCTATTTCTAATCTTATTCCGACACAAAAACAGTGTTCATGTTCTCCCTGAGCATCGCCCTCATCATTATATTCTGCTTTTGTTTATTGTTATTTATAGCTGATAGAAATGTTTAATCTTCCTGAAAGGAATCTGTGTGGGACATGTTGGTGAACTTGTTGTTACGTAACTCTGCAGTCTTTGTTTTTAATTCCCTCCTTGGAGACCCTTCATTCCAGCAGCTCCTTCCACCTGTGAAATCTCAGCTGTGACGGAGAAGAATGTGATTTGTGTTTTTTTTTTTTTTTTCTGCTGTCACACCTGAACGCTGCCCAGAAATATGCTGGCTGCTCGGATCCAGACGTGGAGCTCCATGATGCTTCCTGTCATCCAGGTAATAGACGGCCCCCGGCCCGGTGTACGTCCAGCAGCGTCAGGACTGCAGCAGCTGCTTTATGAGCGCTCCTGATTCACGGCTCTGACAGCTCAACGGTCCCGGTCGACTCAGACCGACTTCCTGTAAAATCAGCTGCCAGTAAATCAGTAAATCAGCTGAGAGCGCTGAGTTTATGATGAGAGAAGCTTTTACTCTGACAAACATGCAGATATTCTTTCATTTACACTGTAAAAAAAATTCTGGTAGAACAGGTGCCAAAAAAAAGTTTTTAAAAAAAGTTTAACAAAGAGTGGAATACAGCAACATTTATTTGATTATTTATTTATTTATCTGTTATTGATTTTACTATATATCTGTAATTTAGCAAAACTCTGTAAAATCTGTTAAAGAACAGCTTAAAAATCCTTCATCTGCATATTTTTCTTTCAGATGACTGCAAATACTTTTTATTGACTTAAATACAGTAAAGCTGTCATTTTACAGCCACACATTACAAAAGACCATTTTATCATCACATTTTTTTAACCGTTTTAACAATCTGAAATAAAATATTAAATAATTTACTATTTTGATCAGTTTTATAGATTTGTGTGTATTTAATCTATGCTTCAATAATATTACTAGATTTTATCTGTAATTTCATTGCAATATAAAAATTCTTAACCATTTTTAATCCTTGACATACATATGATTAACAATTTAAAGCTTCATTAAATACTTTGATTAAATATGGCTAAATGTGTCATTTCATGGTCTAACGTTATATAAAAACAAATAATGGCATTTTTTAGCTAAATTTTTCTAGTCAAATATTATAAAAGAGCAAATTAACATTTGTTAAAAAATACTGATTTTTTTTATTTTTGTCAACATTTTTTATTGTTTTGATTTGTTTTGTTTTTACAGTTAATTACTAATAAAATCCAAACACATTTTTGATTATTACCATTTGTAGTCCTTATTATGCTTTTTTTCAAGTGGCATCAAATATGTGCAAACATTTTTCTTTTTTGGATGATTTAAATACAGTTAAACTGCATCATATTAATAAAACTGTTGTTGACAAAACAGGGAAGCTTTATATATATGTGTGTATAAAATATAATATAAAATTCTGTAAAGTAAATAGATTTTGTTTTTCAAAACAATATACAATATAAAAATAATTTACCATTTTTATTCCTTCGCATACAAACATTTTTATTTTTTTCTTATTTTAAAAGATCATTTTACAGTCAAATGTTGCCGTTTGTAAAAGGACAGGCTTTTGATGTGCACATTCTTTAATAATTTTTTTACAATCATCTAAATTGTTCCACTTTGCTAGGATTTTATTAGTTTTTAGCTTTAATTTACCAAAACAGATGAAAATCTGTATTTTCAAATGAAAACAACAACAACAGTGAATTGTATGCAATAAAAGTCACAGTTTAAACCTGTTAGAAGCTGTTCATTTCTTACAGTGTACTGTTTACCGCTGTAACTGGATGCTGTAGACGTTGTGTATCTGCAGAATAACTCACTCTGAGCTGCCACATTTTATGGCTTACAGCTCACTGGGAGCAGAAACACTCAGGCTGATATATACGTTACCGGCTACAAAACATGCAGCAGAATGTCAGCGGCCTCCTTCCTCCATATTCATGAGCCTCCCGCCTGCAGACGGGATCAGAATCCATCTTTACGGGGGTTTTGTCAGGCCTAAGTGTTGACTGTTGCTGCAGCGAACAGGTAGCTGATGGCTTGTGGCTCCGGCTCGGATTAATCTGTTGCATTTCTGCAGATTTGTCGTCTTTGCTTTTGCTCTTTCTAAATATAAACCTGACAGGAACTAAATTATACACCTGCGATTCCCCTCCTGTTCTCTCTTGCAGCAGTTTAAATATTATTGCTCTGAGCTTCAGATCTTCCAGGAGACACTCTGTTGGTTTTACGCTTTTCTCGTCTTTGCAGGTTTTAATCGGCCGGTTTGTCTTCTCAGGTTAAAGGAGCTTCGTCAGTGTGATAAACTAACTCTGATTTCTGGGCTCAAATCCTTTACAGCAAACCTGTGATTCAGTTACACATTAAGCTACGGAGTGGAGTTTAAAAGACTAAGTATTTGCACTCTAACCTGATGTCATTGTGTATGAATTGGATGCCACTTCAGGCACGTTTCACACATCATGTCTCAGCGTTTTAAACTTTTTACAGTGTTAAAATTGCAGGCAAACTGGTTTAGGTTAGCTTTACGGTGAAAATGTGGGGCTCATTTGTCACTAAATTGCATGGCATCCATAGAAACACAAAAAAATACATTGTGATAACACGTGAAGTAAATTGTTCTTGGCTTTTATGCATCTTTTCATGATATCAGGCAGCTCAGCCTCACTCAAACTTTCATCATTTATTGCTTTTTTGCCACTGGTGTGACATTTTAACATATTGTGTGACCCTTGGGATAATTTTCAACATGTAGGGAAGTTTGACAGACCTTTAAATATCTGTAAATACCAGACACAGATGCTGTACGTCTGCAGTTGGAAGATCTCAGCTTTTGTTGTCACCGTCACTCATTTTTAGGCAACAAGCAGTTTGTCCTGGAACACGTGATTCATTTTTGGAAAGTGCATATTCCAACCTGAAACACCATTTCTTCTTCATTTGTCAGGTTTTTGCATTGTAAAACAATCGGGTGTCGCCAGAGCTCCAGCATCTCAGACCAAAGCAAACAGGCATGTCGCCTACAGTTCCTCTACCACTTCAATTGAAATGCTGAAAGGTTGCATGCATAAGTCCCAACAAAAAATAATCCTGCCTCTACCATTAGCCCGTGCTAGCTTCGCAAAATTCGTTGAATGGCTGTAATTAGCTCTCGTCAACTCCAGTAGAATTATCTCTACTTTACCTGTCTCTCCTCTTGCTTTGTACACGTTCCACTCAGTAAATGTCAGTTTCCATGGTTTGCCAGACCGGAGCAGATCTGTCGACGTGCAAGACATGAAGCGGATCAAATCCTTGTACACACTGAAAAGAAGTAGTGAAACTGCTTTCTTTGAGGTAAAGAACACCAATTATATATCTTGCTTTTAAATTCAGAAGCACAGGGAGGGCCAGCAGTTTCAATATGAGGGACTCACATGCACGCAAACTCAGTCTTTGTGGTGAGAATCATGAACACAACTCCAGCCTTCCTATGGGGCTGTTTAAAACTGGAAAAATCCCTATGCGTTGATCAGTTTACTGATATCTATAGTGAATTAGTGATTCTGAATACTGATCCAAGTGGTGCCAACACCAAAAGACTTGTGCATCAAAGGGAGGTAGTCCTTTTACATATTAAAAAGAAAAACCTGAACTGTTTAAAATGAGGTAAAGAACATAAAATAAAGGCTTTGTTTTTAAATTCTTTGACTTGTACTCAATCTCGGCTTGTTTAGAAGAACAAGGAGGACCAACAGTTTCAATGGGAGGGACCTACACACGTGGACAAAATTGTTGGTACCCCTCAGTTAAAGAAGGAAAAACCCACAATTCTCACTGAAATCACTTGAAACTCACAAAAGTAACAATAAATAAAAATTTATTGAAAATTAAATAATCAAAATCAGCCATCACTTTTGAATTGTTGATTAACATAATTATTTAAAAAAACAAACTAATGAAATAGGGCTGGACAAAAATGATGGTACCCATAACTTAATATTTTGTTGCACAACCTTTTGAGGCAATCACTGCAATTAAACGATTTCTGTATTTGTCAATGAGCGTTCTGCAGCTGTCAACAGGTATTTTGGCCCACTCCTCATGAGCAAACAGCTCCAGTTGTCTCAGGTTTGATGGGTGTCTTCTCCAAATGGCATGTTTCAGCTCCTTCCACATATGTTCAATGGGATTCAGATCTGGGCTCATAGAAGGCCACTTTCGAATAGTCCAACGCTTTTCTCAGCCATTCTTGGGTGTTTTTGGCTGTGTGTTTTGGATCGTTGTCCTGTTGGAAGACCCATGACCTGCGACTGAGACCAAGCTTTCTGACACTAGGCAGCACATTTCTCTCCAGAATGCCTTGATAGTCTTCAGATTTCATCGTACCTTGCACACTTTCAAGACACCCTGTGCCAGATGCAGCAAAGCAGCCCCAAAACATTACTGAGCCTCCTCCATGTTTCACCGTAGGGACAGTGTTCTTTTCTTCGTATGCTTGGTTTTTGAGTCTATGAACATAGAGTTGATGTGCCTTACCAAAAAGCTCCAGTTTGGTCTCATCTGTCCAAAGGACATTCTCCCAGAAGCTTTGTGGCTTGTCAACATGCATTTTTGCAAATTCCAGTCTGGCTTTTTTATGAGTTTTTTTCAGCAGTGGTGTCCTCCTTGGTCGTCTCCCATGAAGTCCACTTTGGCTCAAACAACGACGAATGGTGCGATCTGACACTGATGTACCTTGGCCTTGGAGTTCACCTTTAATTTCTTTGGAGGTTGCTCTGGGCTCTTTGGATACAATTCCAACGATCCGTCTCTTCAATTTGTCATCAATTTTCCTCTTGCGGCCACGTCCAGGGAGGTTGGCTACTGTCCCGTGGGTCTTGAACTTCTGAATAATATGAGCCACTGTTGTCACAGGAACTTCAAGCTGTTTAGAGATGGTCTTATAGCCTTTACCTTTAAGATGTTTGTCTATCATTTTTTTTCGGATGTCCTGGGACAATTCTCTCCTTCGCTTTCTGTTGTCCATGTTCAGTGTGGTACACACCTTTTCACCAAACAGCAGGGTGACTACTTGTCTCCCTTTAAATAGGCAGACTGACTGATTATGAGTTTGGAAACACCTGTGATGTCAATTAAATGACACACCTGAGTTAATCATGTCACTCTGGTCAAATAGTTTTCAATCTTTTATAGAGGTACCATCATTTTTGTCCAGGCCTGTTTCATTAGTTTGTTTTTTTAAATAATTATGTTAATCAACAATTCAAAAGTAATGGCTGATTTTGATTATTTAATTTTCAATAAATTTTTATTTATTGTTACTTTTGTGAGTTTCAAGTGATTTCAGTGAGAATTGTGGGGTTTTCCTTCTTTAACTGAGGGGTACCAACAATTTTGTCCACGTGTGTACATGTACAAATACACACGTGGACAAAATTGTTGTCCAAAATCTTGTGCATCAAAGGGAGGTAGTCCTTTTACATATTAAAAAGAAAAACCTGAACAGTTTAAAATGAGGTAAAGAACATAAAATAAAGGCTTTGTTTTTAAATTCTTTGACTTGTACTCAATATCGGCTTGTTTAGAAGAACAAGGAGGACCAACAGTTTCAATGGGAGGGACCTGTATCACTCACATGGCTGGATTGGCTGCCAAAACAGAGAAAAGAGAGGTTTGGTTTACAAAACATGCATGTGATTTCAGCCTCTGTTACTCCACTACAGCAGATAATCGTATGGTGCTATATACACCTCCTGTCAAAAGTTTTAGGACAGATTCTAATTTATTTGAATGAGAAAGTGTCCTACAACTTTTGACAGAGGGTGTAAATGCTATATTTCTGCTCAGAATGTAGCATTTGGGTCCTTAAACTTAATCAAACAGCTGGTGAAAGCCACAAAACAGACCAAAACTTACAAATTATGTTCCAACACAACACACAAACCTCAGTCTTTATGTTGAGAATCATGTCGACTTCTCTATGAGGCTGGTAAAAACTAGAAACATCCATGTGTGTCTGTGACTTCACTAATATCTACTAGCGACTTAATGATAGAAAATACAGATGCAAATGGTGTCAGCACCATAAGACACCGTGTATGTATTTCTGAGACCTCAACGGCTTTAAAAAGACAAGAGTAGATTGGGAAAAAACATGGCATCTTGACCTCCGTTTTTCGTAATCTTTTTGAGCGCCTCTTTAAAATAATCGATCGACAGTTTGACCGGACAGCTACAGGTCAGAAACGTTCAATGAAGTGAAGCCTGTTTATCTGCAGAGCTCATTTAGGGACAATAAATGCTGACAGGAGTGCATAAAAACACATGAATTTATCAGAAGATCTGCATAAAATCTAATCTAATCATGAGTGGAAAGCTATCAAACAGCTCATGGCTATAGAGGATGTTAGGGGATGACGTCAACAAGGCTTCTCCCCTCATGAGCTGTTTCCATCCCGACTAAACAGCAGCAACACAAACAGTCCAGACTGACACCACAATCTGAGACATCTGCATGTTTTCCACCAACAAAAGGCTGTAAAATGATGGATTTTCAGCGCTGTTTTCAAGGCCAGCGGCTCCGTCTCACTAAAAAGCTTAGCATAAAGATTGTTTACGTGCAGAAAGCGTGTAGGTGTTGGTGTCAAAAGTTCATCTCCTCCGCTGGAAATTCAGCCGAAAAACAAATGACCACAAAATTCAATTGCAATTTTTCAAATCACATCTAATATCAGTCATAGAATGAATGGAAGCAGTGACATCATTTATCAGTATTTATAAGAGCCTTTGTCCACTTTACTACCTGAAATGACTGAGCAGTGGAGTAGTTCTGTGTCCACCAGGACTCAAGGATTCTGTCTTTTTGCTGTGTTTTCATATTTTTATTAAACTCTATTTGCATCCATTGAACCTTTTCATTTTCTAATTTCCCCAAGGAGATGAAAAATGCTTCTATCAGTCTCTAAAAACATGAAGAACTACTATTACGCTGACTCACAGACATTAAAATGCCTGGATGTGTGTAATATGTTCTGTATGTGCAGAAACAACAGACCAGGGGTGTCCAACATGTGGGCTGCGGGCCAAACCCGGCCCTGCAGAGGCTAGAATCCGGCCTGACTTGGAAAAATTACAAAAAAGAAGTTAACTGCAATTGTAAATTAGTAAAACTATAAATTTAAAACATTCAAAGACCATGACAAGTTGTTTGGATCATAAAGTAAAACACTAGATTAGTCATTGTTGTTTTGTCCTTTTGTGTCTAATATTTTATGTAATATTTTGTCTTGTTTTTGTTGTTTTTGTCTTTTTTCTGACTTTTATTGTTTGTCTCATGTTTTTGTTGTTTTGTTTCTCATTTTTGTTTAGTTTTTTTCATCGTTTGCCCATTTTTTGACGCTATGTAACTTTGTCTAATTTTTTGTCTCTTTTTTGTTTTGTTTCGTGTCGTTTGTCTTATTTTTTGTCATTTTGTTTCTCGCTTTTGTCGATTTGTGTCTCATTTTTGTAATATTTTGTCTAGTATAGTTTTTGGTCTTTTCTTGTCTCATTTTTGTCAGTTGTCTCAAGCTTTTATTTCTTTGTGTTTCCTTTTTGTTTCACTTGTGTTTCTTGTCTTATTTTTGTCACTTGGTGATTTGCTGTATTTGTTGTTTTGTGTTTCCTTTTTGTCTCGCTTGTGGGTTTTTTTTGTCTTTTTTGTCATTTTTTGTCTCATTTATGTCCATTTTCTGTCACTTTGTAACTTTTTTGTTCAATTTTTTGTCTCTTTTTTTGTTTTGTGTCATTTGTCTTATTTTTTTTGTAATCTTTTGTCTTGTTTTGTTGTTTTTTTGTCTTTTTTGTTTGACTTTTGTTGTTTTGATCATAGAGTAAAACACTATATGATCAGTTCCAGACACCTGTGACACTCTGTGATCTGTAGGTTGTAATGTATAAATTTGAGGTTGTTCATAATGTTTTGGAAAGAGATAATTCCTTAAATGTGAACATTTCTGCACTACAACAAAAGAAAAAATTGGAGTTATGGTTATTAATAGCTTATTATGTTGTGATTTTACTGGTCCAGTCCACCTGCGATCAAACTGGGCTGAATATGGTGCTGAACTAAAATGGGTTAGACACCGCTGCAATGAAGGGAAAGCATACGATTATATTATATTATATTATATTATATTATATTATATTATGCAAAAATGAAATTTACCCCCAATAAAGACACAAAAATAAGTAAACCATGCCTGTTTGTGTTTGCTGAATCAACAGGAATCTAAATAAATGAGTAAATTTGATCAATAGGAGGATAAATATTTGAATATTTGTGCGCTTGAGAGCTCAGTATTACATGTCATTATATTTTAAATCACCAACTGCTGCCTGAACATAATAATAAAGACATTTCCACCACAAATAGAAACAGAAATTGTACAAATTGGGGCATTAAAAACTCACCAGAATGCAGGAAAATAAAGTGACAGGTGCTCTAAATTTCCTCGAGGAGGATTTATCAACATTAAAATGAAACTGAAGCCTGAAGAAATTATTAAACGGTAGTTAAACAGTCAATACAGCAACTTCAAATGCTAAAAATCTGTGACTAAATGCACGTTTTAGGTTTACAAACGTACATTTATGATGCTCTTTCCTCTCTCCTCTCACATTTGGTACCGGTCAGATTTGTCCTTTAGGTGGCAGTAAAGCTCTTTCCCTTATTTCCTGCAAAATAAATCCAGTTTCTGCCATTTGCTGCTGGGATTTATGAATAATGCAATCAAGTCAAGGTGTTTACGGTAAATGGAAAACGATTACGTATCTGGGATAATTAATACAGATTTATGTGAAAAGTGCGACTTATTTGCAGAAAAAAAGTGGTTGGAGTCTTATTTTGTATCATTTAACTGCATATAATTTAACACAGGGACTACTTTTAAGCACGTTTCCAAGCAGAATTTGCTTCCACTTTATTGGACCCCATTTATATTAACACCAAACTCATCAGAAAGCATCAGATCTTGTCAAAGTGACAAACCAACCTCCTAAACACAGCAGGTTCACATCTACTGGCTTCACCCGGAGCCAAGAAGCAGATATGGAAGCACTAAACTGAGCTCAAACCGCCTCTTTCTTCGTTGCTGCTGAGATGAAGGGAATCATGGGAGATGGAATGAAAAAGGGGGCGTCTTCGTTATGTAACGTTCCCCGTCGTCCCGGTCCACCTGTTGCTCGGATGGACGGCTGGCAGCTTCAGAGCTCCAAACAAAAGCGAGTGTTGGCGTGATCGTCGCCGTCCTCAGCTCGGCTCCTGGAGAATATGCACAGTTGGTGTGGAGGAGAGTTTCCACCTCCACAGTGTTGTGCAGGAAAAAAAAAAACAGGCAGCAGCACATTCTCGACTTGTTGGACAGCAAAACAGGTCACGGCAGATCTGTGGTTTTGTGCATTTCATGGTGGCTCTAGTCTGTTTTTTCCTGCATCTCATTCAGGGAAAAACAGCATGAAGTGAGTGAATAAATGGACAGTGTGGGCAAAGCAAACTCTAATTAGCGCTTTAATTGACCACTAATGTCACTATAGTGTCTTTAAACTCACATTTCAGCAGCAGTGTGTGAGCTGAACATGGCTGAGTTTTAATGAGCAGCAGCCCCAGCATGCATCTGACAGATAAAGTAGCACTTTCATGGAGTTATTTCATGAAATGTTGCTTAATCTGCAGGAAAACACTGCACCAGCCAGCCAGAATTTTGGCTTATCCACAGACATTCAAGAAACCATCTATAAATGCACTCATGCAGCCTCAAATCACCACATTTCCACCTCCGTTCTTCACTGTCAGGACTATGCATTCAACTGGAATTATCCTTAGCGCTTTAACTGACCACTAATGTCACTATAGTGTCTTTAAACTCACATTTCAGCAGCAGTGTGTGAGCTGAACATGCCTGAGTTTTGATGAGCAGCAGCCCCAGCATGCATGGAAGCAGTCAAATGATTAGTTTCATATATTTGTTTCACAAAATGTTACATAAAATGTTGTTTTACTTACAAAAGAACTGTACTTTTGATGGTTATCGTGCGGGAAAGGAGCCATTGTCCTGACCTAAACACCTTTTGCACTCATACAGCCCCTGATCATCACATTTTCACCTCTGTTCTTCACTGTCAGGACCATGCATTGTTCTGACCTTTAAGGACCTCAAAAGAGCCCGACTAATTTATCTTCTGATCAAAGAATGTGCTCCTTTGCTTCTTTTAATGCTCTTTAGCTAACGTTAATCTCTTTTTGTCTTCTTTTGTTTGTTTTTCTGCAGCTAATTGATCTGTGATTTTACAACACAGTATCTGTAATTTAACAAAAATCTGTAAAACAACAGTTTAAAATGATTTGAAGAATCACTTTTGGATTGCCAACATACATTTTGTTATTCAAATAATGGTTAAAATCTGTAAAATAATGACGTTTTGCTGCTGGTTTAAATTCAGTGAATGCGATGATCACCTATGCTAAAGGAACAAATTACTATCAGGGTTAGATCTTAACACTAGCCCGCTAGCCCGTGGCTAGTGCACATATCCACGGGCTAGTGAAAAATCTCTGCTACTAGCCCGTGTTGGCTAGTGCAAAACTTTTTAAGTTCACTCTATTTCCATTGTAATGTATTGTTGATGTCATTGTTCATTGACACAGGTAACTGTGTTGCACCATGATAAGTGCTTAACTTGCCACAAGATGGCACCACTATACAGAATGTGTAACTTAGGGTAGATGGCAGGGCAGTAAGGTGGGGTGATGTCAGCCGTGTTTGAAAAGTTTGTTTGAAATGTGAGTGAGGAGATTTGCGGTGAATTTGCAAGATAGCATAGCTTTTAATGGGCTTATCCAGATGGCCAGTGATTCTGAGTGCAAGGAGCATAACCTGGTGAGTATGGAGAGTCAAGAAGTCTGAAAATCTGTTAGTTTTTTACAATCGAAATACATGTGACTTTCAGATTGAGAAACAGGTGTTCCTTAATGCTGTGTCAGTTAGTTATGAGCATAGTAGGGCTGGCCCGAATAGTGGTTTCTGGCCTCCAAATAGTCGGGTCCTATTAAAGACGAATATCCGAATATTCGTTCCGCCCCTTAACGTCCGACGGGGGGGCTTCAAGTAACGGGCATGTGCAACATTCTGCAGGCTAGTGCATTTTCCAAGCTACTAGCCCGGGTGGCTAGTGCAGAAAAAAGTTAAGATCTAACCCTGACTATTTGTTAAAAAAGCACATTAAATGGACATTATTCACAGTTTTGTGACATAATTATTACTTCTCCCCTCACTTCTTATTACTTTCACTAGTTATTATTTGGGGAAAAAAACTAAATATGGATAATCTGTGAAATAATATTTATTTTTTTCAAACATAATTTTAATTATAAAACAATTTTGATTTCAGAAAAAGCTAACTCTTTTTGTGAAGATGGTTTCATTAGACATTGCTGTGATTCAATGGTTGCATTCATTTATTTTCTTGAACCAAAATTATGATCCCTGATCCTGAAGACCTGACAAGTTTTCTGCTGTAAAGAGAAAACTGTGGCTCCACCTTTAGACTGAGACTTTTAAACAGAATTTCTATGAGTGTTTTTGTTTATTTATACATTTTTGGTCTGTTTTATGTGCTTTTTTCAGGCTTGTTTTGCTTTTCTGAGTTCTCCTGCTTCTGTTGCAAATTTCTGCGATTTCTTTGTGAGATGAATTTCTGACATTCCTCTGGTTTTATTGAGGCCTCGCTGCTGGTGTGGATGGATGGAGGTTACAGCCCAGGGTCTTTTTATTGCGTTTGTATGAAAACTACAAACTCTGATCGATTGACTGATTTATCTCAGGAGCGGTCGGTTAAAAGCTGCTGCAAAAATAGCAGCAAAGTGAGAAAAGGTGGAACATCGTTTGTTTGTGAAGAAGGAATGAAATCTGAATCTTCTGTCCTCCACAGTTTGGTTTGTTGATAAAAAGAAGTTCTAAATGGAAGGCCGGCAGCAGACTGGAGGGTAAAATAACAGATAAAATAAGAAAAACAGATGAGAAACAGCAGCACGGATCAATGAGGAAGGATTCAGAAACTCTGGATTAAAGTTGGTTACATTCCCAAAATATGACGATATGAGAAAATAGTTTGTTTTTCTGTTTGTTTTGCATCTTTTTTTGTATATTTAATGTATTTTCTGTTTTTCATGTCTCTTTCTCTTTAATTTGTGTCCTTTTCTGTTTTTGTGTTTTTCTGTTTGTTTTGTGTCTTTTTCTGGTGGTTTTGGGTCTTTTTTTGCGTTGTTTTAGTCTTTTCTGTTTGTTTCATATTATTTTGTGGCTGTGTTGTTTAATAGCAATTTTGGGTCTGTTTCTTTTCAGTTTGTGTCTTTGTGGTCATCTTGCTTCATTTTGCATCTTTTTCTGGTTGTTTTGTTGTTTTTTCTTTTTAATTTGCGTCATTTTCTTGTTGTTTTTTGTCTTTTTCAGGCTTTTTTGTGTCTTTTTTGGGTTGTTTCATATCTTTTTTGTGGTTGTGTCATTTAATGGTAATTTTCGGTCTATTTGTATTCATTTTGTGACTTTGTGGTCATGTTGTGGTCATTCTTCATCTTTTTCTGGTTGTTTTATGTCTTTTTCTCTTTAATTTGTGTCATTTTCTCGTTGTTTTATGTCTTTTTATGTTTCATTTGTGTCATTTTCTCATTGTTTTGTGTCTTTTTATGTTTCATTTGTGTCTTTTTCGGGTTCTTTTGTGTCTTTTTTGGGTTGTTTCATATCTTTTTTGTAGTTGTGTCATTTAATGGTAATTCTGGGTCTATTTCTATTCAGATTGTGTCTTTGTGGTCATGTGATCATTCTGCATGCTTTTCTGTTTGTGTTATGTCTTTTTTGTGTTATTTTATGGTAACTTGGGGTCTATTTCTGTTGAATTTGTTACTTTATGATCATTTTGATTCCTCTTTTACGTCTTTTTTTCTGTTTGTTTTGTATCTTCTGATACCTGGATGGATGTAAAACCCATTTGATTGGTCATTTTGTATTTTTTTCCTTATTTTGTGTCTGGTTTTTGTTCTGTTCTGTTTTTTGTTCTGTTCTTTTGAATTTGTGTCTTTTTTCTGGCTGTTTTATGTCTTTTTCTGTTTTGTTTTTTTTGTCTTTTTCTGTTTTTTCTTTTGGATTTGTGTGTCTTCGGGATTGTTTTTTTTCTCATTGTGGTAATTTTATTTGTCGTTTTGGTCCTTTTTCCTGTTTTGTGTCTCATTTTTTGTCCAGATTTAAGCATCTTGTGTCTTGTTTTCCTTGTTTTGTGTCTATTTGTAGGCATCTTGTGTCTTGTTTTTCCTGTTTTGTGTCTATTTTTAGGCATCTTGTGTCTTGTTTTTCTTGTTTTGTGTCATTTTGTGTCTCGTTTTTGTTGTGTAGTGTGACGTCTTGATCATTTTATGTGTCTTTAGGACAGTTTTGTCTCATTGTGACATGAAAAGATAAATAATCAGCTAATTCAGAGGAGGTTCTGTTGGTTTTCATGGACTGATGGTCATATTTGAGTTGTTGTTGTGTTTAATTGTGTCTATTTGTGCATCTGTTCGGCTTCATTTGTATTCTTCAACCACATTCGGGGACAATGAGTCTGTGGCATCGATTTTTGGGCATCGGAAGCTGAAAAGTTTGAGAGTTTCTGCTAGGAAGAACTCAAGGGATGAAGTGGAGAGAAAATGTTGGCTTGTTGGTTCTCTGTTGTGGAGAAACTTCAGGCCCAGAAGTGAACGACGTGTTCTGAAAGCAAACAGAAGCTGTGACGTTAGTGAAGCTGCTGTGTCTTCATTTTAACTTTAATCATTTACAGTCTAACAAACGTCTTTACGTGGAATATTTGGCTTGATTTGCCTTTTTTATATTTTTTTTGTAAAGTCATGTTTCTTAACATTTATGAGCTAATGCAATGAATTTCATCCGTTTTCATGTGTGCTTTAAGTGTCCTTATACTTTTTAAAGCCACTTCTTTTGGCGTATTTTTTGTTAACAAACCTGAATAATATCATAATAATAATAATATGGGGTGATGTAGAGTTGTTCTGCTGTCTCACATGTTGTTCATTTTACCCAAAGCTGCTTTCTGTCACATATTCTGAATTAATTTTTAAAAATTTCATGTTGTCAGACGTGGGAATTTTTGCATTTTCTGCCTCAATTTTGCATCTTGTTTGGGATTATCTCCAGGAATGAAACTCCCACAGCAATGAAATTAGCTGAGAACTCAGACAAAATAATCTCCTGCAAATTTAAATGATTAAATGGCTACAGTAGAGACTAAATCTTCAGTTATTGGCCCTTGAAATGGAAAAAAGTGCAAAATTGCCAAACAAACACGATATTGTGGCCCCTAAAGTTCCTGTAAGTGTATATATATATGGATGGATCCATATCTATAGTAAAAATCCAGTCTTTAGTCGATATTTCACCAACTTTTGAGGCTCAAACATCAGTAGAATTTGATGTGTGGTAAGCCAGTTTGGCTATTTTGACTTGAGACTCATTCAAAATGTCAGGGCTCCCTCCTCACCCCTGTCCTTCCCACCTGGCATCCCAAATACCCCTTTTCCCCTATCATGCTCCCCTCTCTCCCTCTGTTCCTCTGTCTCCCATCCACTCCCCTGCCTCTGCCTCCTTCCCCAGTGTGACACCTGAGTGGAGCACAGGCTCACACCTGCATTCAGGTAATCAGCGTTACCCGCCGGTCCCGGACAGCTGAAGGACATCTCACTGATTACCATCCCTGCAATAAGTACCGGCTCATCCTTCCACTCCCTGCCAGATTGTTGAATACGACTCAATAGTCAGTTTGCTCTCTAACAGCACAGTAGTCTGTTGAAGCCTTCAGGAGTTTTAACGCGCTGTGTCTTTTTCTCTTTCTTAGACTCAGCTGTCCGGGATCCCGTCTCCGAGTCCCTCGTCTGTTTTCCCCTCGGACCCATTTGGCACCCTGTAATCCTCCAGTCAGCCCGGAACCCCCCTCCCTTTCCTGAACTCCCCTCCAGTCCATCCACACCTGTCCAGAACCCACAGCACCACGCCGGCTGCTCTCCACCTCCTGACTCCTCGCCCCGAACACCAACTGGACGCCAGCCGATCCCAAGCCACCGAACACCTCGGCCGTCGGATCGCCGGGGTCCAAGACCATCCATTACTTTTTAGACCCTCCAGAAAAACGCGGGCTAAAATCCTTGATTATGCGAATAAATATGCGGGGTTTTTATGCCATTTTATGTGGGGAAATTGCGGAAAGTTGCAAAGTATGAGAATAGTTGTGAAATATGCAAAAATATGCACGATTCACCTGCCGTCTGGCCGCGGAGGGATCCATCCATCCTCTATACACCGCTTTATCCTCACTAGGGTCACGGGGGGTGCTGGAGTCTATCCCAGCTGACTCGGGTGAAGGCAGGGGACACCCTGGACAGGTCACCAGTCTGTCACAGGGCTACATATACAGACAAACAATCATACTCACATTCACACCTACGGGCAATTTAGAGTAACCAATTAACCTCAGCATATTTTTGGACTGTGGGAGGAAGCCGGAGTACCCGGAGAAAACCCACGCATGTACAGGGAGAACATGCAAACTCCATACAGAAAGATCCCAGGCCCACCCCGGGATTTGAACCGGGGATCTTCTTGCTGTAAGGCAAAAGTGCTAACCACTATGCCACTGTGCAGCCCCTGTGGAGGGATGAGTCCTGTAATCAGACACACACTGGGACTGTTGTGGGGTTACTGGACTGACAGCCTGTGCTTTGGGAGGGGGAGAAGCTCACAGCAGGTCCTGCTGCTTGTTGAAAACAGTAACTGCTGAATGATCCAAGTTTTCCTGTCAGTCTCCAAAACGGCAGAAAAAGTCACTAGATTTGTGGCTAGTCGCTTTTGACAAAAAACATCGCTAGGACGCTTTGGAAAGTCGCTAGATTTAGCGAGGAAAGTCGCTAAGTTGACAACACTGGCGCCGTGCTCCGCATCAGCTCATGCTTCTAGTGTGTGTGTGAATGCGCGAACTGATGACGTCAGGCCGGGCGTCACATAAAAACTCGCTCACAACTCCATTTGTATTGACCCATTTACTGTTGGTAAACAAAGAGGGCTGCGCGCGCACCCTGGCAACGGAATTATGGTGGCTAGAAGTGGCTTATCAAGCTATGCGGGTGCATTATCAGTAAAAGATCGCGAAAACTACTTTAAAAAGATCACTTTTACAAATGGCAAGAGGTTCCCAGATCCCTGTGCACTTACTGAATGGAACTATGACGTTAGTAAGTGGCCCAATATTCAGTGACCTGATATTTACTTATATTTAGTTGAAAAACTTAGCATGTACACTAGAGAGAAGCTGCAAGCATACAAATCTATGGAGGCCTATGATTACACAATTTGTGTACAGGAGGTGAGATACAAGGACACTGACAAAGAGTTTTGCGTTTTGATGTCTGAAATCCTACCCAGCCAACAAAGTGGAGAACTACATACACACGTCAAACTGCACTTGTATGGCGGCGACTCCAGCCACATTATTGTTTATGTCCCCCTGTCACAACAGTCGACAGGGCTTTTATTAGTGGCTCTAATCGTGTGGGAACCGACAGCTCGTCAGTATATTTTGCACTGATTTCGCTTTATTTGCCACAACAGAACACACACGTGCATTGTTGATGGTATCCTCCGTCCAATCCACTCGCTTGATAGCCTGGAGCCACAGCCGCCTTCAGTTGCTCTGAAACGGCCGACAGCCCCTTGGTATGCGGTAGAACTTAAGTCCTTCTTGAGTATTTCGGTTCACACAACCAAAAACACAACAACCTAACATTATGATGCCGATAGGTCGGTGTTAGTTTTTAGTTTTGCTACTTCATGTGGTGCGAACAATGCCAGGTAAATGATATGAAGCGGTACTTCCGTCTCCATGATGCGCACGCAGCTTGTTGATGACGTCGGCTCTGATGGGGTCTATTGGTCATAGTTTTCTCATTTTATGCAGAAATTGTGAAATCAAGCTGGACCCGTATATTTCTCTTTTTTTCATGGAAATGTGAGATTCTTGCTGGAATTATGCGGCCTTTTTGGAAATAATTGACTCCTGCATAATCAGCAGCATTTTGGTGATAAATGCGGGAATTCATGCGATCGCATAATCGTTTTTCTGGAGGGTCTAACTTTTTATCTTTTTGTGATTGTTTTATGGTAATTTTGGGTCTGTTTCTGTTTAATTTGCATCTTTGTGGTCAGTTTGCTTTCTTTTATGGTATTTTTGTTCCTTTTTCTGTTTAATGTGTGTCTCTGGTTGTTTTGTGTCTTTTTCTGGTTGTTTTGTATCTTTTCTGTGGTTGTTTTGTGTTGTTTTATGCACATTTTGGGCCTATTTCTATTCAAATTGTGTCATTATGGTCATTTCTCTTTATATTGTGGTCATTTTGCATTTTTTTCTGGTTGTTTTGTGGCTTTATTGTAGTTATTTTATGATCACTTGGGGTGTATTTCTGCTTTATTTGTGTTTGTGGTCATTTTGCATTGTTTTGTGGTAATTGTGCGTCTTTTTCAGTTTCATTTCTGTCTATTTATTTTGTATCTGTTAATTAGTGCTTGTTTTGTATGTTTTTGTGGTTGTTTTGCATAGTTTATTGGTCATTTGGGGTCTTTTTCTATTCAATTTGTGTCTCTGTGGACATTTTGCTTCCCGTTGCGGCCATTTTGTGTCTTTTTCTGGTTGTTTTGTGTATTTTTTGTGGTTGTTTTGTGATATTTTATGGCCATTTTGGATCTTTTTCTGTGTGATTTGTGTCTTTGTGGTCCTTTTGTCTCCTTGTGTGGTAATTTTGTGTCCTTTTCTGATTGTTTTGTGTCTTTTTCTGGTTGTTTTATGTTTTTTTATGGTGATTTGGGGAGTAATTCGGTGAGTCTCCACTCTGCAGTCGACTTCTGTGTTTCTCTGTGTGCAGGTATGATAATACATAGGATTTAAGGGAATCACAACTCTCTTTGTTCTGTGTTTTCTGTGTGCAGCTGAGGGTCTCCTGCAGACTCTGTGGTGTTAAAACACAATCAGACTTCCAGAATTTGAAGTGTGTTTCCATCTTCTTCCACACTGACGGTTCAGAGAAGACTGACATCAAGAGAAGTTCAACATTTGGATGTAAAGAAGCAAACTGACTGTATTCTCCTCCTTTCTTTGTTTGCTGACATGATCCTCTAAATTTAGCTTATTTATATGGGATAAATCAAGTTTCCTGTGACCCAGTGGACGTACAAATGAAGAATCTTCAAGTCTACTGAGTCAGTCTCTGTAAAATTCAGACAGAATTCAGGAAATATTTTGCTGCATCATCTCCGATTTTATTCAGATTTTACCTGTTTGTTGTTTGCTGCATCTTTAAAGTGTCTTTCATTTGATGACATCTGTTGGCGCCATCAAAGCTCCAAACACTACGGAAAGGAAAAAACAAAACAAACTGGACGTTAAGAACAACAGAGACATTAAAATGTCTTTTGAGAATTTCCTTTCAACAAATAAAAGCACCTTTTCCTTTTTGTTGCTTTCAGCTGATGCTTCCCTGTCCTGTGTTTATTTCAAGTACATGTTTGGGAACATTCTTTAAGGCAAAATCAGCCTCATATGTTGGAAAATTCAACATGAGGACAACATGAAAGCAGTTTCTACATATAATACCAACATATACACCCCTATGAATGCTAGTTTTTGTCTCCTATGGATTAGTTTGGAGATAAAATAACAAAAAAATGGAATCTTGTGTTACTAAACTTGCTATGAATCAAATTCTACTGATGTTAGAGCCTCAAAAATTGGTGAAATGTCGACCAAAGACTGTATTTTTAGTAGAAATATGGATCCATTCGTATTTACAGGACCTTTCTGAGGACCATACTACCCTAGTTTGAAAAATTTGTACTTATATTTTATTTTTAGGGGTCAATAATTATTAACTATTGACATTTTATGCAATTTTGACACAGTTTGGACATTTTGGACAAAATTTTATCCTATTTTACACACATTTTGAGTCATTTTTGACAAGTTTCGCATCAAAATACCGACCACACATCAAATTCTACTGATGGTTGAGCCTCAAAAGTTGGAAGAAGGAAACATGGATCCCCTTACGCTTACAGGAACTGTAAGCGTAAGGGGATGAGTAACTGGTTTGAAAATGCTGTACTTTTGTTCATTTTCAAGGTTCAATTTGAGGTTCAAAATTGGAACACTACTGGAGGCATTTGTTTGTGTCCTCAGCAAATTCGGTGGCCGTGAATATTACATTTCTGGAGATATTGAAACTTTTGAATGGCTTTTTAGGTTAAAACGTTTAATTTCGAGAGTGAAAATACAAAAATTCTCAAATATGAAAACATGAAATTCTTTAAATTCGGCTAAAATATTTTACAGAATTCAGTGTGGGGTCCCAAATGACAAAAAAGAACAAATGAAGCAACACTGAGACCAGTAAAGCATTAAAAAAACATACACATTTACAGAGTTATTTCATTAAAGTAGGGTTATTTTGGAGATTTGCAATGATCTCATTTTACAACCTACAGCTCTGGTCTGAACTGGAAAGATAAAATGTTCTTATGGACACTTCATCCTGTTTTACATTCAGCAGTTTCTGATTTCACAAACAGAACTCATGATTAATAAATGAGCTTCTTTTTGCAAATGTGCAGAACAGAAACAGTGTCCAGAGGATTTTCTGCAAACAGACGCACTTTTGGGTTAAATCCATGATGAGAAGCTGCTCAGTTCTTCCTAAGAGGATGTAAATATTGATCAGCTGTGGCTGCACTTCATCACGTTACGAAGCCCACTTTAATAAAGTGGCAGCTTATTGAGTCGAGCTCCTTCCAGCGGCTTTTAATGAACCACACCAGTGTTTTAGAGGCACCTGAAAGTTCTTTTGGCTGCCGTTTCATTCTGAACTCTGATCTCCGCGGCTCGTAAAGTCTCAAAAAAAAAGCGAGAAGACGCACGGAGTGCGATGGTGGCTGGTGTCCAGCTGGTTTTGGAGGAGGGAGGTCTGGTGTGATGATGATGATGATGATGATGATGATGATGATGATGATGATGATGATGATGATGATGATGGGTTAATCCTCTCGCATGCGTACGAGAGCTCGTGCCAAAAGGAAGGCTCAAAACCAAACCGCCATCTGTCCGCCGGACTCAGTTTGTTCTGACGGGAGACGCGGCGCAGCGCTTTTTACGCGCAGCTTCACGGAGGAATCACGGCAGAATCCGAGCAGCTCGGCGTCGGTTAGTGAAGCTTTAAAGAGAATCTCACACCTGCCTTCACTTTTATTCTGCTTAAAGTCGACACGGGCTTCTCCAGAGCTGTAAAGTTTGAGAATTTCTCGCGTTTTTCGTGCGTAAAAGCAGCGCGGCGCGTCAGGAAGCAGATCTCCGCACCGAAAAGTCTCTTTTTTTGATTTCTTATCTGATTTAACAAGATGGACAACTTCACCTCAGCTCCGCAGACGAACCAAACTCTGGGGATCTGGACGGACTACAGCCTCCAGTACAAAGTGATCAGCAGTCTGCTGCTGTTCGTCATCTGCGCTTTGGGAATCGTCGGGAACGTGATGGTGATCCTGGTGGTTCTCACCACCAAACACATGCGGACTCCCACCAACTGCTACCTGGTGAGTCTGGCGGTGGCGGACCTGATGGTGCTGACGGCCGCCGGACTGCCCACCATCACCGACAGCATCTTCGCCTCCTGGGTGTTCGGACACTACGGCTGCCTGTGCATCACCTACTTCCAGTACCTGGGCATCAACGCGTCCTCCTGCTCCATCACCGCCTTCACCATAGAGCGCTACATCGCCATCTGCCACCCCATCAAAGCCCAGTTTCTGTGCACTCTGTCCCGAGCCAAGAAGATCATCCTGCTGGTGTGGGCTTTCACCTCCGTCTACTGCGTCATGTGGTTCTACCTGTCGGACATCCAGCAGCTGGTCTACGACAACATCACCGTGGTCACCTGCGGCTACCGGGTCCCCAGGAGGTTCTACCTGCCCATCTACTTCTTCGACTTCGGCGTGTTCTTCGTGCTGCCGCTGCTGCTCTCCGCGGTTCTCTACGGACTCATCGCCCGGATCCTGTTCCTCAACCCGCTGCCCTCCGTCCACAAGGACAAGAAGAAGAACAACAACGGACCCAACAACCACATCAGCGGCAAGAGCAGCAGCTGCAAGAACTCCAGACACTCCAGCTCCACGGCCACGTCCCGCAGACAGGTGAGAGTCTGACAGGAGGCATTTATTTAGTCTGGATGAGGAGAAAATCTGTGGCAAACACTTCAAAACTCCAGATTCAACGACAGCAATTTACTGTTATTCTGCAGATTTTCCCAGCATTGTAAAATTACAGACCGTGACTGTCAGTAAAACACAAAAACGTCTTAATTTACCTGTTAAACCAAATTAAAAGAAACCCAAACTAGAAAGAAAAACTTGGTATAAATGGTCATTTTTTTTCTTTCACATTTAGCCATAAAATCACACTATTCTTTTAATCAGAAATAAGTAATAAATCCGTTATGTTTGGAGTTATTTGAATGACAAATTATGAATATTAAATGTTAAAAGTGCACATTTTTGCTTGCTTGTTATCAATTTGACCACTTTTCAAAGAAAATCAAAAATCATTTCTTGAAAAACCACCTAGAAAAGCATGATCTGATGTTAAATGTAAAAAAAAAAGAATAAATAAAATACTGGCCAAATCAGTTTTTTTTCCCCCAAATATTGATTCCTTATTTAACTATGTTTGACTATAAAATCACACTAGTATTTACTGTATTAAAATATGGAAAAAACACAATTAAATTGTATTTTACAGATTATTATTTTGCAGTTATTTGAAAGCAAAATTATGGTAGCAGCAGAAAACAGAGAAAATAATTCTATTAACTAATTTTACAGATTTTTTACATTTTGTAGGGGTATATGTTAGTGAGAATATCTAATAAAAATCTAATTAAGAGAATGTATTTACTGGTTGACTTAAAAATTTAAAATGAAAAAAAAACCTCTAAATTATGTCAACATCAAAAATCTATATTTTTACTCATAATGATAGGTTATTTTACATTTTTTACTGTAAAATTATACTGTTTTACTGTATTTAAATGAGTTAAAATACAATTATTTTATAGTTTTCCACAGTTTTTTAATGTGAAAGTATTCTAGAAATTTTTAATATATTTTTTCTGGTGGCCTTGATTTTTACAGTGTAATTCAGTCACACACTGATTTGAATGTTACTTAACTTTAATAGTATTGCTCTCATTTTCACCACATTAAACTGAATGAACTGCGTTGAAATGTCAAAGTACATCACACACTCAAAAAAACTGTAAAATGAATGTAAACCATCATGGAAAATGTTTCCATGTGATTAAATAGTTTTCTTTCAGCAATGAGCTGATTATATTGGTCTGGTTGAATGTACTTGTGTTGAGTTAATTTAATTTATTGGAGTTGATTTGATGTATTAACTGAGTCCGACTTAATTTAATCAAGATGGGCCACTTAATTTTACAGTATTAAAAATTAAAAATATGTACTTTATTGAGTCAACATAGCTTGTTCGTGTTGATCCAGCTTATTTTTCTGGTTACACAACCTGTATTTAAGTTATTGTGACTCAATTTTAGCTCAGTACAAATAAATGTAAAAGATGTTAAGTTGTTGAAGGCGATTAAACATTATTTAATAATGTTAATTTGGAAAAATATATACTACTGTTCAAAAGTTTCGAGTCACTTAGAAATGTCCTGATTTTTTCAATGAAGATAACTTTAAATGAATGATAAATCCAGTGTAGACATTGTTAATGTGGTAAACGACTATTCTAGCTAAAAACAGCTGATTTTTAATGGAATATCTCCATAGGGGTACAGAGGAACATTTCCAGCAACCATCACTGCTGTGTTCTAATGCTACATTGTGTTAGCTAATGGTGTTGAAAGGCTCACTGATGATTAGAAAACCCTTGTGCAGTTATGTTAGCACATGGATGAAAGTGTGAGTTTTCATGGAAAACATGAAATTGTCTGAGTGACCCCAAACTTTTGAATGGTAGTTTACGTGTCGCACTTTTGTTACAGTAACATGCAGTCAATTTTCCATTTTTAATGTACGTTCTGATTTTTTATTTTTTTGCAAAACACTAGGAGCTTATATGCATTGTAATTACGTTAAATATTTCCAATTAGCTCCACTTCTATGGTCTAGAATTGTAGCTAGACATGAGGTCATCACTAAAATAACATAATATTAAAGTAAAGCTGACACATAGGGCATCTTTTCTGTAACAAGTATGTGTACTTTTCATGTTTTAAGTACATTTTTATGATGATAATTAAATACTTTTACTTTGGTAACAGTTTCAATGTTGGATGTACACAATTCACTGATTTAAACAAACCTTTTAGGGATGAAAACATTGTTTTGATGAGTTGGGTCGTCATAGTGAGAAACTGCATTGTTAGCTGCTTTCTATTATTTTAGCTGTGTATTAAGCTTTTGCTTAAGTCTGTAGTTAGCTTTTTTAAAAATAGCTGTGTATTAAGCTGTTTTCTATGACTTTAGATAAGTAGTTAGCGTCTTTTTAGGGGCATAGCTGTGTTGTTAGCTGATCTTCTGTTACTTTAACTGTGTTTGGAGCTTCTATAACTTTAACTGCATTGTTAGCTTCTCCTATGACTTAGCCACATTGTTAGCTTCTTTCTATACCTTTAGCTGCATTATTAACCTCTTTCCATGGATTTGGTGATGTGGTTAACTTCTGTCTATAACTTCCGCGGTGCAATTGCGTTGTTATTCAGTTACTTTAGCTGTGTTAACTTCTTTCTATAGCTTTAGCTGCATTATTAGCTTCTTTCTATGGCTTTGGCTATGTAGTTAGCTTCTTTCTATAGCTTTGGCTGCATTATTAGCTTCTTTCTATGGCTTTGGCTATGTAGTTAGCTTCTTTCTATAGCTTTGGCTGCATAATTAGCTTCTTTCTATGGCTTTGGCTATGTAGTTAGCTTCTTTCTATAGCTGCCTGTGTAGTTAGCTTCCTCTATAAGTTAGCCACATTGTTAGCTTCTTTAATGACTTAATCTGTGTAGTTATGTAGTTTTTCTACGACTTGAAGGGTTTGGAAGCAGAGTGGTCTGACCGACTCTCTAGTTTTTGAGAAAATGGCTTCAAAGTCTTGTGTTTTCAAGAATGAGCCAACATTTGAAGCTCCACTGTAATAGTATATTTGGGTTGTTGTGGGTTAGACCACATTGCCACTAAAATCTAGACCATAAAATATTATAGAAATTATATAAAATTCAAAACTTTTTCTCTCAGTATCAGCTCTTGTTTCTCCTCGTCGTCCTCTGCAGGTGACCAAGATGCTGGCGGTTGTGGTGATCCTCTTCGCCATGCTCTGGATGCCGTATCGCACTCTGGTGGTGGTCAACTCCTTCCTGGACCCGGCCTACCTGGACACCTGGTTCCTGCTCTTCTGCCGGATCTGCATCTACCTCAACAGCGCCATCAACCCGGTCATCTACAACGCCATGTCGCAGAAGTTCCGCGCCGCTTTCCGCAAGATCTGTGGCTGCGGCGGGAAGTCGTCGGACAAGCCGGCCGCCTACAGCGTGGCGCTCACCTACAGCGCCGTCAAGGACACGTCGATGGTGGAGAGCACCGACCACTTCACCACCGAGCTGGAGGAGCTCACCGTCACCGACGACCTGCTGTCCGACCAGAAGATGATGTTCTCGGACCCCTGCGTGTTCGGAAAGGGGAACTACAGTGATGCCTGAGGTTCAGTTGAATTCAGAAGGGACGAATCTGCAGGTCAGTGGAGGATTAAACACTTTGAAAATGGAGCCTGTTAAGTGGGAATATGGTTTCCTGCTGACCTTTCTGAAGCCGATCTGCTGCAGATGGAGATGTAAACACTGATTACAGCCGCTGATACAGTGTGTGAAGCCAAACATGCTCTTCATGGAGAACGATCCCGGACATTGTTAAGTCATAAACAGCGACAGATAAGAACATCTTATCGCACAGCTGGACCTTCCCACATAATGTCGATGTACGAGTCAACAAAGGCTGAATGTGAACTAAAACACCATTTATCTCAAGTCACAGACTCATTTGTGGTCTTTAAAGCTGTTGCATGGAACGCTGCAGGCTCCAAAAGGTAAAAATGTATGTTTGTTTTACCCCAAAGGATATCAGAGACAGGAAAAACAGCCCCACCTCCGGCTTCAGTGCTTCAATTCACGGTTTTTACACGAGTGAGTCAGCTGAACTGCACATAAAAACAGTTCAGGTTGGGTCATTCTTCTCACCCAGACTTTGGAAATCAGAAGAAAAGTGCAGCTTTAATGAGTGCTCATCCCCCTCTTGGTTTCAGAGCTGCTGGTCCATTAAAGGGTGAGTCACACATGAACCTTCACCGACAAAACCGACCACGTTTGGAAACTGGAGGCTGAGATTCACTCGGCATTAGATGTGTTGATGTTATGATTAGTTTTATCCACTTGCAGACGTTTGCTTACAAACGGGAGCAACAGAAGTACAAAAAGCAGTTTGTAACTTGAATTCAAAAAGTGCCATAAATCAGTTTATCAGGTGTTATCTAGTTTCTAAAAAGGCATTAATCATAGGGTGGTTAAAAGTTGGCATCCATGGCTGTATATAGATAATATTTTTTATAATTTGCAACTTTCAGGTGACCTGATGACCTTTTGGTTGCTGTGTTTTCAGTTATTCCCGATGATTTTCATGAAATCAAACCCAATGTCTGATATTATTTATGGTCACTAATAAGTCTGTGTTCTATAATTACCTTTTACACCTATCTTGACCAGGATCCTTAGTTTTTTCACTTAGTTCTGCCCATTTCTCAGCTGCAAAAAAGGTCATTAGGACATATTTGATCTCACAGATTCCCCACATCTGAGCTGAGATTGCTGAAAACTGTTGTTTGACATAACAGCAAACTACAGAAAATGCTTTGAAAAAGGTCCATCTGATGCATTTATTATTTTCTGAATTCAGGAAACTTTTAAAAACAGTAAAATTCCCCAAACTCCTGTATCTCTAAACTATATTTTCGAGCAAATAACATATTTCGGATACAGTGAACCCTCACTATAACGCAGTTCACCTTTCACGGCTTCGCTGTTTCACAGATTTTTTTTGTACAGTTTTTTTATGCTTTTTTTGTGTCCTGCATCCTGATTGGCTAAGGGACTGACCAACGTGAACAGTCTCCGCGCCTCGTCTCCTCTGCCCTACAGGCCAGCGCTGCCTGCTGTGGAGCGCTGGATCATTTCTCTCCTTGGTCTCCATGTAGTGAGACACCCTGAAAGACGGAGCCAACAGAGCAGCCTTATTCTTTTCCCCTGCCGTCAACCGGACAGTGGACGTGGTCCCCAGCCATCTCTGGCCACCGCAGCCGCGTTCCCCAGGAGAAGAGCGCCGGCGCGAGCCTTCCCCACCCCCGACTGCTCCAATTGATTCAGCCGGCCCGCTCTCTGAGGCAAGAGTACCGCCGCGGCGTCCACCTGGCTGCAGCTGCAGCGCTTCCCCAAGTGCAGTATTGTATAATAACTGTAAAAAATAAAGCTGACTACTTCACGGATTTCGCCTATCACGGGTTCTTTTTGGAACGTAACCGCCGCGATAAACGAGGGTTCACTGTATGGGAGACGCCAGTGTTTACAAATAGTGACGTCACGAAGTCACGTGATTACGGCGCTGGTTGGCAAGAGGAACCAGAGGAACAATGGCTGATGATAGCAATGCGAACTATCCTTTCGTGAAATTGTCCGATTATGCTCAATCCTTATCACCTGAGGCCCGACAAATATACATGAGTAAGCTGAGACATCAGGGAAACAGTAAAACCTTGCCAGATCCCTACAATTTGAAGACTGGGTGGGTTGACGATCCTTCATTGTGGCCGGACATTTCCTTCACCGACATTTATTTTTACTTGATTGACACCGCTGGGCAGTTCACCCACCCAAAAATATATAATTATGAATTAAAAATAATATATCTTCTGTTAATCTTCAACAAGATGTCAAAGAAACGCCAAGAAGTTGCTGTATTTTTTGTCTGCAGTACGGCTTCTATGTAACAGTAACAGACGCACAGCATTGGTGATCGAAAATAGGACAATTCTAAAAAACGATCGCTAGACGCATACAGAAACAAATATGGTTACAAATAGGAGGCTGCTGGCTTAAGGAGATGTTATTGAATATGCTTCATTCGACTTTAGTATACTTTCATCGCCTAAAAAGCGATCGGTAACACATGATAACACTGAACCAAACCGAAAGTGTAGAGATCGCTTCACGCGAAGGATGCGACACTAAATCAATATCTTTTGGTAAATACGCTCAAAGTTAGACATACTAAACATGCTAAACTGTTGAATAGTTTACCTGAAGAAAAGTGGGAGCCACAAACACGATCTCTGCTGCTTACTGGGGTACAATTTTTCCTGTTGATGGCTGAAGCCACCGCCATCTTCTCTCTCCTGACATCGGTATTTGGTGAAATTTCAAGCCTGATCCCTTCTCAAAACGCTTCGTACAACCAACAACTACACACGCTATTACCACTGTGGTAAATACATGTGCAATTTCATTCATGAAAAGCGATAACTTTACGTATTTGTTTCAAACCCGATACCGTTCTCGTAGCAAGCCGTTATGTTACTGCCGGTTCTTGCCAACCAGTAGCAGTCTTGTACCACGTGACCAGAGCAAATGACGACACGCTGGCGTCTCCCATACTGTGTGATTATATTTTGATAACTAATGTAGTTTTATCACTTCCACTCACTCAATCTTACCTGAAACTGACTTCTGCTTTTAAAATAAAACAACTCTGGTCCACAGGAAACAAAGCATGCATGGACTCTTATGCAACTGTAATTTTATCTGAATAATCGTCTGGGCCAACCAGAACTTTGCAGACAGAGGGAGGATGCAGTTTTCCAGTGCTCGCAGAACTGATTCAATAAATGATGATGAAGGTGGAGATGAGACTGTCAAAACTCGGTCATTGTGCATTAATTTATAAATTTAATAACTCTCAAACTGACAAATATTCCCTGGTATTCTGGGGGAAAGTCCGGTTTCTGGTTTGTGCAATTAAAGCTCACATCTGAGCCATTTTAGGGCAGAAAGGGATTGTTTTCATGGAGAAAACTACTACATATGTAAGTTTTATACACATAAAATAGTCTTTAGGCATCAAATCAGCGATCTAAGAGGGACTTTTAGATCAATTATGACCGCTGATTGGTGGTTTTCTAGTCACCAAACGAATGCAAAAACGCAGATTTGTCCAGATTCTTTCAATTTATTTCAGATTTTCAAGGGGTTTTATTAATGGGCATGGACCAGAAATCCTCCGAGGATGAACTTACAACCAATTAAAACATTAAAATGTGTGATGTGGCTGACAAATATTAAATTAACTGTCCTGAGGAAACATAAGGAGCTGCTATTGATTAGTTTAGGGGCAAAATTATGCCAACAGTCAAACAGAAAATTAACATGAAGACCTACCAATGCATAGTTCGACCTCCTTCCATCTGGAACATTGTACGTAAAGATGGATGAACCCTCAACGTCGTCACCACTTAGTTTCCTGAAGATCAGTATTGACGCTCCAACCAACTAAACGGAATTCTCAACCAGCTTTCCTGTAGGATTACGTTTGTAACATATCACAGAAATGCGAATCAACATATATTTGCCATTTATTTTATAGCTTCACTGTCGCTCCTTTTCAGCCAATCAATAAGATATTACATAGGGTGGTACTTATCACCATGGTAACCAACAAAATCGAGGAGAAGCTTCAAACATGTGGTGAAATAGTCGAATTTTAACACAAATCATGACTTTTTTTCTAAGCTTCTAACCAAGCCAGAAAATGAAACTTATTTCTGACGCTGAAACATGAACCCTGATCCTCCAGGTGAAAGCCCGGTCTCTGGTTTATGCCTCCGTCCTCCCCCTCCTGCATTGTAAGGAGGATTTTGTGGCTCTTTCCCACCACACTGTTTGACAGGTGACAAATGCAATTTAGTTAAAGGCGCAATTACGTTCCCCTCAACACATAATTGAGAGAAGCTGTTTAGCTGTAAAGGAATGTACTTCTGTGGAGACTCAGAGTTCCAGCTGCAAGTGGGTGTCCTTAATTTGGCATTACTTCAGCTATACAGACCAAAACTGTTCAACGTACCAGGCTGTAAATATGTTTATTTCTGCTGTTAAGGTGGACATTTTAACATGGAGATTGACTCACATTTAGAGGCTGCCTCAAGTGGTCATTCCAGGAACTGCAGGTTGGCTTCATTTTTTTTTTTTTTTTTAAAATCCTGGAGGTTGCTGCTCGATCTGAAAAACATCTGGACCAAAATGTTTTCATTCACAGCTTAAAAAATCCTTAATAATGCCTGGTCCAAAGTGATTTCAAAGCATTTCTTTTGGGTGAGATCAGAAGTTCTCCAGAGACGACATTGAACAGTGATGTTACACCCTTTTACATCACTGTATCAAGAAGCGACGACACAAGAAGTTTAACCTTCGGAGGCTGATATTTTAATGACTTTCTCCAGTTAAACTCCTTTTATTTACCTCATTAACATGTCTTTATGGTGCTTTTTTAAAAATAACTAGATGTCCACGCCATGGCTGAGTTTTCCACCTTAAACCTGTAGTTTACCAATGACAGCCTCAAAAACACGGTCAGACTTCCACTTTTTAATACAAACCTGAAGAACCAATATGGTTCCAATGTTTATGGTCGAGTTATTCCAATATTACCACTTTCCACTGAGTAGTTTTTCAGTGCTGGAAGGGGTTAGTGTTGAAAGACTTCATAGATCTGCATATTCTATAAGAAACAGCAATGTAGACTTACATCTGAGCCATTTTAAGTCAGTTTGATTTGCAGAAATGAGTATTTAGGTGTCAATCAGTGATTTTAAAGTGATTTTTAGATGAGTTATGACTCGATTGGTGGTTTTCTAGCCTAACATCATCAAATAAATGCAAAAATGTACATTTGTCGAGAATCTTTCAGTTTATTTTGGGTTGTCAAGAGGTTCTGTTAATGGACCAGAATTCCTCAGAGGATGAACCTACAACCTATTAAAGAAGAGACGACATAAGAAGTTAAACCACTGGAGGCTGACGTTTTAATGACTTCCTCTAGTGAGAAATTCAGTTTTTTATCTTTTTAACATGTCCATCTAGTGGTTTTTTTTATTTTTTTGTAGAAAATAGAAGTAGAAGTCAACACCATGGCTGAGTTTTACCACCTTAAACCTGCAGTTTACCAATGACAGCCTCAAAAACACATTTTCAGATGTCCAGTTTTTTTTATACAACCCTAAAGAACCAATCATGTTAGGGCCTTCTGGTTCCAACATTTATGGCAGAGTTACTCCAATATTACAAATTTCCATTGAGTAGTTTTACAGTGCTGGGAGGGATTAGCACTGAAAGACTTCATAGATTTGCAAAATGCAGTCAAAGCAACAATGTAGACTTACATCTGAGCCATTTTAAGGCAGAAAGGGACTGTTTTCATGGAGAAAATGAGTCTAATAAACAGAAATGAGTTTTTATGAGTCAAATTAATGATTTTAGAGGGATTTTTAAATGAGCCATGACTCTTGATTGGTGGTTTTCTAGTCATTCATCATCAAATGAATGCAAAAATGTAAATTTGTAAGACTCTTAAAGCTTATTTTGGATTTTCAAGGGGTGCTATTTATGGGGATGGACCAACATTTCTTTGAGGATGAAACTACAGTCAAAGCAAGAAAATGCAAAAAGACTTAAAGTGTGGTTGTTTGTTCTTCTTTTCAAGAGACTAAACCATCTCTTTCTGGTACTACTGACATCATAGCTGACAAACATATCAGTTTGTTGTTGTTGTTGTTTTTTTTTTATCCCAATGGCATTTCCTTGTCTGGTCATCAAATTAAACCCATATCAGATAGATGCATTTCTACGTCTTCTTACCAAGCAACAAGTATAATCCACAGCTTTGGTGTCAACTTCTGAACCCTCTAGAAAATGCCTTATTAGACACTCTTCTATGATTATTCTAGATTCTGTCCTACATTAATAAGAGCTTCTACTTCCTGTTTGAGCTGCAGCGGTGGTTGTACAGACTGTATGTGTGTAGTAGTGTTGCAAAGGTTCAATGTAACATATAGAGTCTGCTGATGTAGTTTGGCTGCAGCATCAGTGGTTTCCAGCCGGCAGAGTGAACTTTTAGTGCTTCGGTCTGTGTGTTCTGTAACATGTGAACCGTGGATTTAACAAACCATCGCTTTTGCTGAACATGGCTGCTGTGATGTTTACTGCTGCTGTTGTTTCTACCAGATCAGTGACTGTTTATGAATTTCTGAGGGCAGCCTGACACACGGGGAGGTTAAATTGGGCAGCGAGAGCAAACACAGCGCAGGAAGAAGCTCCGTTCGCTGCTGAATGTGGGAAATAACAGCCAGTGTTCGTTTAATTGTACCAGCACTGCACATGCCTTCGATATCGGTAGAGTCACGCTTCCATGTGTGTTCCCTGTGTATCTAAAGTGATGTTATTTATGGCAACTCTACTGTTTGTCAGGCGAGAAACAGAAGTAAGTATTTTTATGCCACTCTTGCTTTCATTATTACCTGTTAAAACTTTATGAATATTCTTTTGTGGCGTAATGTTTGGAAGCTGCTGCATTGTTCTTGCTTCTTAGATTAATGTGATCCTGTGAATATGCTGAATGGCTAACTAGACATTGTTCATTTGTACATTTTGTCTATGTTGAAAATAAAGTTATTTCTGGGCATACAGGACATTATGTTTTTTTCTTTGAATGTATTTTATCTTGCAGAAGCTTTTATTTTTTTCCCCCAAATGTCATTTTCATATGAGTTATGACCCTTGATTGGTGGGTTTCTAGTCTGACATCATCAAACAAATGGAAAAAATGTACACTACTGTTCAAAAGTTTGGAGCTACCCAGACAATTTCATGTTTTCCATGAAAACTCACACTTTTATTCATGTGCTAACATAACTGCACAAGGGTTTTCTAATCATCAATGAGCCTTTCAACACCATTAGCTAACACAATGTAGCATTAGAACACAGGAGTGATGGTTGCTGGAAATGTTCCTCTGTACCCCTATGGAGATATTCCATTAAAAATCAGTCATTTCCAGCTAGAATAGTCATTTACCACATTAACTATGTCTGGATGGGATTTATCATCCATTTAAAGTTATCTTCATTGAAAAAAAAATGCTTCTCTTACAAAAATAAGGACATTTCTAAGCGACCCTAAACTTTTAAATGTGCTGTAAATTTGTCTGGAATCTTTCAGTTTATTTTGGATTTTCAAGTGGTTCTGTTAATGGGCCAAAATTTCTTTGAGGAAGAACCTGCAACAGTCAAAGCAATAAAATCTGTGACGTAGCTCTTAGAAAATGCAAAAGGATTTGAAGTGTGATGGTTTTTTCTTCTTTTCGAGAGACTATACCATCTAGTTCTGGCACCAAAATAGTGGTAATTATTCTGTACTTCCTGTCCTCATCTCCTCTCTAAACACCCACACAGCAGGACTGGGTTTCAGTCAAAAAGCAGAAAGAGAAGATTCAAAATGAAAAAATTCCAGTGTTTCTTCTTATTCAGTGGATCAAATACAAGTCCAATATATAATAATATATCTAAGTGGTGGTTTAAAACTGACTCTCGACACCTCACTGGTCAGTTCCTGCAGAAAACCCAAAAAGAAAAAGATGGAACAAACACAAACAGGTGAAAGTTTACATTTTTAACCTTAAGCTCCACATACAAGACAACAAAAGACAGCTTCAAAGTTAGGAAAGTGAAGTCATTGTGGAATTGATTCAAACCTGCTTTCTGTCTAACAGCCAGCAGGGGGCAAAAATATGATTGTACAGAAGTCTATGAGAAAATGAGCTGACTTCTCACTTGATCAGTTGCTTTAATACATTTAAAAAAATAGTTTATGGTCTCTAATGCTAGTTTTAAGCCTTCTTCAATGAGGCAGGATGCTCATTTAGTAAATTATGGTTCCACTTGAAGTAAAATAGACACTTAAACAGAGTATGTCTTAGGGTGGGGCTGGCTTATCATTAAAAAGCTGCTATTATATGCATAATGTCCATAAGTTCTCAGTCAGATCCATAATCTAATTTCAAAAAAACAAGATGGTGACAGACAAATTTCAAACTTAAGGCTTTCCAACTGCTTTCCACAAACCAGTAGGGAACACACTTTGGCACATTGGCTAATCCATTTTTGATTTAAAGTCTATGGATGTACACAACAAAAATCCCAATACATGTTAAAGTGAAGTATAAATATACCCAATAAATACTTTTTCTTTCAAACAAAACGTTGAACTTGCTAAGAACAAGAACACACTCAACCTTAAACCCTGTTGCGGCTGTAACTAGCTTGACTGATAGCTTATAGTAGCTAATGTTAGCTGACTTTGGGTGAATAGTTTATTTAACTGATATTACTGTATCAGTTTGTTAATTTTGTGACCGTTCTTTACATTTTAGTGTTTATTGTCTTTGGTTTAAGGCTGAACTGAGAAGTATTTTTAGATTAACAACAGAATAAATGACCATGTATGATGTGAAAATGCACCATTTAACAGATTTTTTTTGTACATCTTCACTGTTTTGGTCTCATTCACCTGGTTTCTATCAGGCCGTAGCAGCTGAAGAGTCAGAGTTTTCTCAGGAGCTGGTGGAGACCAAAACAGAGCCAAAAGAGAGAGAATGTCAATTAAATTGTCACAAACGCTAATGTTGCTCATTATCTGTTGGATGTGTCAACCATTTGCTGTTTTCTAACCGTGGACACACAACAGAAAACTAAATGTCGGAATACAAGATGGCTCAAAGTTGCTCATTGGCACACACAGCGAAAGTTTTATTCAAGCTTCCTTTAATTCAATTCAGTTTTTTTTAATATAGTGCTAATTCACAACATAAGCCATCTCACATCGTTAGGTAAAGAACTTACAGATTTTAAACAAAAAACAGAAAACCAAACAATCCAGTGCTGGTTTTGGATTCTCTACGCAAGTGATCTGCAATGGCGGGAAAGAACCAAAAAAATACAACCCAAACAAACAAAAACCCCTCCCTTTAATAAGGTACCTAGATGTTATGCATTCCTTCACAATTTTTGGGCCAATAAAACATTCTCATTAGCATTCCCGCTAAGTTTAACCTGTAGGAGGCATGCACCCCTAGTGGCAAACAGTAATTATTAAAGAACGTTAAACATAGTGGTTATGTTATTTATCTATCAACATCTTTCCAACCAATCAAGTGGTTGAGCTGCTAAGGTTAGTGACTGATCTAATGGGGATTCTAGCGTAGCACCTTTTTGCAGGTAGCCTGGCTTCTTGAGTGTACCAACTGGGGTCGCTGGAGCCGGTACTTGGGTACCTGGTGTTGCTGGAGGACCTTTGGGTTCTGTGGGACCTTTGGCACCTGGGGGACTCTGGGGACTTGACTACCGGTTGAACATTTTAAATGCACTTGTGCTCATAAGTTTACATAACGTGGGAAAATTTGTGAAATACTGTCCATTTTTTCAGAAAATGTGTTTGATCATGGATAAAACTTTTCCTTCATTTAGGGTTAGTGGTCAGACAAAGTTATTATCACGCAATTGTATTTGCTCTGATCATTCATTTTTTTCAGTAAAGAATGGTACATATTTGACTAAATCTGCCAGGGTATGTAAACTTATGAGACCAACTGTACTTTTAATGAACAGCTAGTCAAATGTAACCCTCTTTCTTACATACATCCAATTTTTTCCAGTTTTTCAGAGTCTGTCTTGGTAGCAGTAGGATAAGAAGGTAATTTCTTCCCTTCAGCAACATTTTCCGCTCCTGGGGGATCCCGAGGCGTTCCCAGGCCAGATGAGATATATAATCCCTCCACAGAGTTCTGCACAAAGGAGCAGTGACTCTATTCTTCACCTTATCTCTAAGTGTGAGCCCAGACACCTCATGGAGGAAACTAATTTCGGCTGCTTGTATCTACAATTGCCCAGAGCTTTTGGTCATTGGTGACGGTTGGAACAAAGATCGTCTGTTGAATCGAGACCCTTAGTTTCAGGCTCGGTCACCTTTGAACCAATCCATCCATCTGAAGCTCCATTTTCCACTTTCACGCTCCATCTACCAACTCCCTGCTGTAGTACTGGTGCTGCTCCATATGATTTAATATTTATGGACTTCACAGATCCAGTAAATCATATTCATGTAGTGTTTTGACATTCTGTGACAGCCGACTGTGATAGACTGGAAATCTGAATTTAATACGTAAATTTATCAAAACAGCAGCTCCTGATCAATCCATCACCGTTTATTACGATGCCAATCATTTGCATTCCGACTTGTGATTTACTTTAGGAGGGAAAAAAAAAACATTTCTCTCCAATGAATGTAAATTCTGTCAGCGAGCATTAAGTTTCCCCCAGCTGGTGATTCACCAGGAATAAGCTGCATGAGTGGAATTTCAAAAAGGCTCCATAGAATTTTTCTGGAGCATAACTAACGTCTTGATGTGAGCCTCAACCTTTGAGCGGAGAAAATCCAGAGGTGAGAACAGCGATAAAGCAGTTGAGAAAGAAGACAGACAGTCCACGGAAACGCATTAACCTTTGGCTGGTTCTCTGATGCTGATCTGTTATCGTAGCCTCTGTTCACGTAGTGTCTGGAAGTGGTTCACAGCGAAGGACGGCTGTGATTAGACCTCACATAAAGGGATCACTTCAGACAAATTACAAAAAAATCACCTCTAATAGCTTCAGGTTTACGTACCGACGCCTTGAGATACATTGCAATCAAAATAAAGGTGCATGGCGCCCTACAACAAGAAGAAAACTAAGATTGGGTTTCCAGTGTCCATGCTACCATACTACAGTCAGGTCCATAAATATTTGGGCACAATTTTTCAGTATTTCTGCTCTGTAAACCACCACAGTGAATTTGAAATGAAACAGTCAAGGTGTGCTTTAGACTTTCACCTTTAATTTGTGGGTATTTACATCCAAATCAGGTGAACGGTGGAGGAATTACAAAACAACTTATATGAACCCTCCACCTTTTAAACGGACTTAAAGGAACTTTACGAACCAACATAATCATCAAATAAACTATCACTTTTAATATTTGGTTGTCTGAAGTCTGGAACCCACAGAAATCACCAGATGCTGGGTTTGGTCACTGGTGATGCTCTGTCAGGCCTCTACTGCTGCTGCCTTCACTTCCTGGTTGTTCTTGGGGCATTTCCCTTCAGTTTTGTCTTCAGCAAATACAGCTCGCATGGATTCAGGTCAGGTAACTGACTGAGCCATTTCAGAACATTCCACTTCTTTGCCTTAAAAAAAACTCTTTGGTTGCTTTCTCAGTATGCTTCAGGTCATTGTCAATCTACACCGTGAAACACCGTCCAATGAGTTCTGAAGCATTTGGCTGAATATGAGCAGAAAATTTAACTAAACACTTAAGAATTCATTATCAGCAGTCACATCATCAATAAATAGAGGAGAAACAGTTCCACTGGCAACCATACATGCCCACACCATGATACTACCACCACCATGCTTCACTGATTGGGTGGCCATGCTACTACTGCCACCATGCTTCACTGAAGATGTGGTAGTAGCCATGATACTACCACCACAATGCTTCACTGATGATGTGGCCATGATACTACCACCACAATGCTTCATTGATGAGGTGGTCATAATACTACCACCACAATGCTTCATTGATGAGGCGGCCATAATACTACCGCCACCATGCTTCACTGATGAGGTGGCCATGATACTACCGCCACCATGCTTCACTAATGAGGTGGTATGATCTGGATCTTGAGCAGTTCCTTCACTCCTCCAGACTCTTCTCTCATTCTGGTACATCATCTATCTTTGTCTCATCTGTTCATAGAATGTTGTTCCAGAACTGCTCAGGCTCTTTTAGATGTTTTTTTAGTTCTCAAATCTAGCCTTCCTGTTTATGAGGCTCACCAATTGTTTCCACCTTGTGGTGAACCCTTTGTATTCACTCTGGTGAAGTCTTCTCTTAATTGTTGACTTTTACCTCCTGGAGAGTGTTCTGGATCTGGCCGACTGTTGTGAAGGGGGTTTTCTTGTCATCAACCACACTTGTTTTCTGTGGTCTTCTGGGTCTCTTGTCATTGCTGAACTCACCAGTGTGTTCTTTCTTTTTAAGAAACAGTAGATTTGGCCACACCAAGTGTTTTTGGTGTCTCTCTGATGGGTTTGTTTTGATTTTTCAGCCGAATGATGGCTTGTTTCACTGATAATGACAGCTCTGTGGACTCCATATTGAGAGTTGGCCAAAAGCAAATACCACTCTTGAAATGAACTCTAGACCTTTATCTGCTCCTTGTAAAATAAATAATGAGGAAATAACACACACTTTTCCACATGAAGACAACATGGAAGCAGTTTGTAACTTTGCGCCAACATCTGGACTCCTATGAACACCAGTTTTTGTTCTCCACCAATGAGTCCACATCAATATTTAGTCAAAATAACTAAAAACTGCAACCTTGTCTTGTCAAACTTTCCACACATCAAATTCTGCTAATGATAGAGCATCAAAAGTTGGTGAAATGTCGACCAAAGACTGTATTTTTAGTAGAAACATGGATCCCTCCATATATATATATATATATATATATATATATATATATATATATATATATATATATATATATATACTTACAGGAAGTTTCTGGGGAGCCAGTGCCAATCTCTTTTGAAGATTTTGTACTTTTTTTTCATTTTCAAGGGCCAAGAATTAAATAAACTGACTTGTGCTGGAGTCAGTTAATCACTTCAAGCTGCTGGAAACTATTCTGTCTGTGTCCTCACCAAAGTTAATGGCTGTGGGAGTTTTATTTTTGGAGATCTTGAACCCTTAAAATAGCTTCTCAGATAAGATGCTTTTTCTTTTAGGGTGAAATTACAAAAAAAAATCACAGATGTTAAAAGATAAAATTCACGAAATTCAGCCCAAATTTGGACAGAACTTAGTTTTGGTCCCAAATAACAAATAAGAAACAAGTAAATGTATTAATTATGTGGTCATAAGATTGACTCATGGTGAAAAAAAGCATGCCTCATGATTTACTTTCAGTAGTAAAAACTGTTGTTCTGACCAAATTTAATTGCATTTAATCTCAATATTGTGAAAAATCCATTATTTAAATCTAAAAACATCAACCTCATCGTCACCAAAGTAAATGCAACTCATTTTCTGGGGACCAAACCATTCAGTTCTTTCAGTCTTAGTCACAGTTATTGTGTTTTTCAAAAAGAAGTATTGCTATTGTTACTCCTGGCTAGTCTGAAAGCTCTCAGCGAGGTTGATTTGAACTGTTCAAGGCTGCAGAGCAGATTCCAGCAGCAGTAGAATATGTTGTAATCTGGATAAAAGGAATTAAAGGAAGCAGAACTTTAGCTCCTTCAGTAATCTATTGTCTGTGTGGAACACTGCCACTCAGTAAGTGGACTGTTTGACCTGCAGGAAATAGGTTTTGTGTTGTTCCTGTAAAAGCTCGGAAATCGATGCCGCTGTGTTTTCCAAGCAGCTCTAATGCCACGCGTAATGATCCGACATGTTCTGATTTACCGTGGCATTGATCTGCGAAGGTCAGAAGAAAAATCTGTTTGAAATGTATTTGACGTGCAAACATAATAACAAAGAGAGAGAAACCTTGGTCTTTGCGCTTCACATTGAGTTTTGTGAACACCTCCTCCTCCCCCATCCAAAGGCTCTGCTCAGAAAACCACAAAGAGAGTGAAGAAAGGGGAAAGATAATTTGCTTATGAAGCCGGTGGAGCATTTAGAGTAGTTTCTGGTGGCATTAGTGGAAAAACAGTCATTCATTTTCAGGGATCAACACCACTCTTATACATTTTTGTTAATTATAAACCTACAGCAAGCTGCTAGTTAGCTTAGCGTCAATGCTCGTGTTATTCAGTCTGTGTATGTCTTGCATATTGTGTACTGTCTGGTAATAATATGCACATTGTCTGTATATAATAGAACTTCTGTATTGTCATTACAAAGGTGCAGCGAAATTAGTCAATGATCTTTTCGTGCATAAATAAATACAAAGTGTGTATAATGTAATATAATATGTGTAGCCTGTATTGTTCAAGAGTCACCAGTTGCCCAATTAGACTGTTAATGATACTAAAAACATGAAGTGGCGTGTCATGAAGTGGAAACTTAAATTTAAACCAATAAACAAGGACTGGGTGCATCATTGTGTTTTCATGTCGTTGCCGTTGTTCACATCCATTAGCTTCTCTCTTGTTCTCCGTGCTCACATAAACTATATTTTAATACAGCTAAAATCATAATTAAGCTGTTCTCATTCACATCATTTTCTGTTTCTGTTGTAAAAAAGCAGATTATGGATTAAACAGTGATGCAACCAGTTAAGACATAGCAGTCGCATGAATTCCAAGCCAACCTTTGCAGCAAATAAATTGTATTTATAATGTTGTCCGACAAACTTATCAAATGCAAGAGTTGAACAAAACAATATTTCCGTGTGAAATGATCACTTGGAGAAATTGTTAGAACTGTTTTTATCCATGCTTTCAATCACAGACAAATGAAGAGTCTTCTTCCTGAAGGGGGCGGGGCCAGCAGCAGCTCAACTTTATTTAAAGCGACAGACACTGTAACCAGGGGTGGACAGGCCATCTGGCATACCGGGCAAGGTCCCGGTGGGCCAGTTTCAAGTGGGGCTGGTCAACAGGTTCCCCGGAACCCCCGTTCAGTAAATTGTAATGACATTTTAAATTTCACGGGTCGCTTCTATTATCCCAGCACAGCTTTTCCAGTGTTTACGTTGTTGGTTATCAGCTCAGGAAACACACAGACCAATTACATACGAATTCAGGCATCCCACGTGACGATACTCAGCCAATGAAATCTCTGCATTGTAGCCGCTAAGCAAGCTCAGCATTCAGAAAACAGTTTAGAGGCAAAGGACAGACAAGAGGACAGAGTAGATAGAAAAACAAATAACGCGACACTGAGAAGAAAGTAGCCCTGCACATGCTGATTATGCTCGGCTAAACATACAGTTATGAGGCAGTTTTCTGAACTATGAATATAATCTAAACTAAATATCGTACCAGACTGACCAATGAGCTCCAAATGTGTTTGAGAACGACCCTGACACCATTCAGACCACGATTCAAAATACTGACAGGACAACCTGCAGCTCAGTTCTCCCATTAAGCAGCAGGGATATAAGGAGAGAGATATAAGACTGGAAAAAATGTGAAAGTGTTCAATTCAGTGGCGGATCTTCCGTGGGGGCACGGAAAAAAAATTTCGTTGGAAATTCTGATTTCCGATGCTCCTGAACACAACTTCATTGTCCGACTGCACCTGAATGCACCAATGACGTTAGTTTGATCTTTTGATTGTAATTCGTTTGGATTTGAAGAAGCTTTGAAGACGTTTCCTGATGCCAGAGGAGAAGACGAGCAGCTTTGTACTTTTGCGGTAAGAAGACTGTGGCCGTTTGTCAGTACCTAACTGTCCGTATTTAGGGGCTCGACACACGGGAAGCGACAGTTGAGGGGGGAATGTGAAAGTCATCGCAACAGGAGATAAACTGAACACACGGTGCGCGATACTTGGCAGCGGCAGGCGACGGCGACACACGGCGCGCTGTGCAAAAGCACAGATCACTTGTCTCCCTCACTTCTGATTGGCTGTGAAATTGGAGGGATTTTTTACGTTTTCAAAGAGTTTCATGACAGAAAAGCATAAAGATGATGAGCCAGAAGATATTGCTTGATTTAGCCGAAATTTTACTATTGACATTGGCTTATAAAAGTTTACCCCGGCGCTAACCAACTCCCATGCAGCAGCTCTTTTATTTATATCACGATAGTCATTAAGGGAAGGATCATAAAGAATCGGGAAATCAATCACGGCTAAAATAATTTGCTCCTCCATGTTGAAAAGGGCTGAAAACAATGGTTGAAAACCAGAGCGGACTATTAATGTATAGGAGCAGACTGTACTGTGTAACATGCTGTAAGCTCATTGGTCAGTGAGTGAAACCCTCGCTGATTGGTTGAAGCTCCAGGCGACAGCGACAAAAGTTGAACATTTTTCAACTTTCTTGTATCGCGTCACAAGCCAGCGGGTGCACGTCTACGTGAACGCGCGCAAAATTTCACATGCACGAATGTCGCCGTCGCGTTGTTGGGAGGGGGGAAAGTGATGTTCGTCTCGTCGCACAGCAGCCATAGAAAATGAATGGAGCCCGACTGTAGTCGCTTCCCGTGTGTCGAGCCCCTTAGGGGCAATGACAAAAGCAGTGACAAACTTAAAATTGTCAACCATAAAACAAAATTTGCAAACTTATTTACATTGATCACTTACTAAAACAGAACATATATCATCCATCTTCTCTTGCACTATAGACCCTTTATTTGTTTACAAACATTGTGATGCTTTTTGTGGGCGGGGCTTATGCTGGAGGCAAAAGCGGAGCGAGAAGTCAAGCGGGACTGGGAGTATATAGTTTGCGCTGGGAGTTTGAGCTGCAAACTCGAGCATTTTTAACCCGTTAAACTTCAGTGTACCATCAGCGGTACACCTACTAATTTGCATAGGAATTTAAAGAATGTCCGAAGGCTGCAAACGCGATTATATAAACACTATACGCCGATGGAAAGCTTAGATTCTCATGAATCCGCCGGTATAAACCACTTTCAGATGTGATTACCACAGCGGGTAATATAAACACATTTGTCCGACAAACAACGAATATCCATCCATCCTTTCTCTATACACGGCTTTAACGTACACAGCGCGACTCACATTTCCGGGTTCATTATTACACACAGATGAAAATATTCCACAAAAAAACGGCCATAATCTAACCTTGGACATCCAGACGACACAAGCCAGTAAACTATTTTGTCCAAAACATGTCCTGCAGTCGGTATATAATCCACGAATCGTTCGTTTTCAAGGAAATGCACCTCGCGATGTGCGTCCAATATTCCCTGTATTTCTCGTCATATTTAACGGGTTATTGTTTTTGATTGTATTTTTTCTGTGTCTTGTTGTGTCCTTGTTCTTATGGTGTGTGTGTTTGGACCCAGTGTCTGGAATAAAGCTGAACTGAATTGAATTGAATTCAATATTTTTTATTTACAAATAGAATATTAGCGATTTTTTGTACTGAAAATGGCTGGAATTGACTGCAGCTGATCGTCTCTGTGCAGTCTTTTCGCCTCAGTGCATTTAACCACAACTTCGTTCCCTCTGAGCACGAGTGTTCGGTGGAATCCTATAAAACTTTAATTTGCGTTCGCCAATGTCATTCCTCCTATTCTGGCATCCAAAAACACAGCAGGACGACATTTTAGAAAAGTTGATAGAGCCTCGTCCTTCAGTCTTTCGCCTTTCGGTCACGGCCGCGGGCTTCCTCTTTTGCCTCCAGCTAAAGCTGTGACGTCATTCGTGACGTGGGTCATTAAAGGGTCTATATGCCAAATGCTAAAATTGAACCACTCAAAAAAAGACTTTCTTTTGCCCAAGCCACTTAGAATGAAACGTAGATGAGTGGTACTCAGTGTAAAACAGTCAAGATATAATCACAGACTGACTACCTGTAACTCATAACTGTCCTCAATGGGTCAAAGACAGACAGTGATGGCATAATTTGTCAAACAGAGACCCATGAAATATTCTGGCAGCGCTTCAATACAAACAGCAATTTCATATTCAAATTTGGTTAAAAAAAACATCAATCTTCTGCAAATGTAAGCTTTTCATTAGCTTTTAAAGAGTAACTTACATAAAAGACTCCATTTCCATCAGTACTGATGAGTTTGTAGTATTTCACATTAAATCCTAACACTGCAATGTGCAAGTTAGGACAGGATTAATGCTGGCTGAGAGATATGGGGACACTGCAGATGAGTGTGGTGAGGCTTTATTCCTGTGTGGGAAGTCCCTACTGGAGCTTGCCAGGATGGAGAACAGTGTCCTTAGCAATGCCCGAGAGGGAGTCCCAGAAGAATCAGAAGAAGAGGAGCAGCCCAGCAACTCCAATATTGAAAGCACAACCAGTTAAGACTAAACTCCCGTGTGTTGAGGGCTCAACACACGGGAAGCGACTACAGTCGGGCTCCATTCATTTTCTATGGCTGCTGTGCGACGAGACGAACATCGCTTTCCCCCCTCCCAACAACGCGACGGCGACATTCGTGCATGTGAAAATTCGCGCGCGTTCACGTAGACGTGCACCCGCTGGCTTGCGATGCAATACAAGAAAGTTGAAAAATGTTCAACTTTTGTCGCTGTCGCCTGGAGCTTCAACCAATCAGCGAGGGTTTCACTCACTGACCAATGAGCTTACAGCATGTTACACAGTACAGTCTGCTCCTATACATTAATAGTCCGCTCCTGTTTTCAACCATTGTTTTCAGCCCTTTTCAACATAGAGGAGCAAATTATTTTAGCCGTGATTGATTTCCAGATTCTCTATGATCCTTCCCTTAATGACTATCGTGATATAAATAAAAGAGCTGCTGCATGGGAGTTGGTTAGCGCCGGGGTAAACTTTTATAAGCCAATGTCAATAGTAAAATTTCGGCTAAATGAAGCAATAGCTTCTGGCTCATCATCTTTATGCTTTTCTGTCATGAAACTCTTTGAAAATGTAAAAAATCCCTCCAATTTTACAGCCAATCAGAAGTGAGGGAGACAAGCGATCTGTGCTTTTGCACAGCGCGCCGTGTGTCGCCGTCGCCTGCCGCTGCCAAGTATCGCGCACCGTGTGTTCAGTTTATCTCCTGTTGCGATGACTTTCACATTCCCCCCTCAACTGTCTCTCCCCGTGTGTCGAGCCCCTTACTCATGAAACGTCATTATCGAGACTGCATCAGACCGGACTAGTAAGTATAGATATGAATCAGTAGATAGGACCATAGATATGAATCAGTAGATAGGACCATAGATATGAATCAGTAGATAGGACCATAGATATGAATCAGTAGATAGGACCATAGATATGAATCAGTAGATAGATATATATCGGTGGCTGTAGCCATAGACATATAAAGATATGCAGCTGGCAGTGAACAGGAGAATTTTATTAGAGGAAGTCAGACAGTCACACAGAGAAACAAAGCTCACCCTGAAACGGAGCTACAGCTCTGTGTCTTGTAGAAGATTTATTTTAAAAGCTACATGTGTGACGGTAATAATCCGTGCCAGAGCAGACCTCATTAGCACTTTGGATAGGTCGGCTAACTTCCGGTGTTCAGATCAACTGGTGATAGCAGCGTTTCTGAGACAGATGTTTCGTAGGCGTGGCTTTTCAGGAACCTTTACCTACTGACCAGGAAATAAACAATGGGACAGCTTCATCTATAAAATGAGATTTCTGCTGTTCTATAAATTTCGGTCTTGACAAGATAACTGGAAATAAGAGGGGTTCTCATTTTAAAAGTCATGTGTTGTCGGGCATGAAAAAAACTACGTCAACGCGGTTGGGCCCAGTGGAGCTGTGGTCACTGTTTACTGCAGTTTACTGTTTACTCCTGTCAAAGCAGCAGACAGGAGACCAGCACATGGTGTGCACGCTATTTAACACTAAATTCACCAAACCTTGTGATAACAGAATGCTGAAGTGTTGCAGTCTAACATTAATATATTGATACAGTATTGGCAGGTTTAGATCACGCTGTAGCTACACCGTCTTATTTAAATAGACAAACATCAAACTATGACCAGAACAGCTCCGCAGTATTTAACGTATTGAATTTGAAATGCAGCAGTTCAGAAAAATTCACAGGACATTCATGTTCAAACCATCAGCATAATTTTGTTGTGACATATTACTGTGAAATGTGAAATTTCTGGTTAGAATGTGGTCACATGGTTTATATAATATCATTGTTTTACTTAAAATGTGTTTAAAAGTAGAACAACTCAGGTCCAACTGGTTAATCGCAGTAATCTTTGAAAACGTTAGTAGGACTTCTCTTGCTGTTTCTGTCAGACTGAAGCCACAGACTGCCACCAGTTAATCTGGTGGAGATCTTCACTCTACCACAGCGAAGCGATATTTCCACTCAGTTTGATGGAGGTCCTCATTAAACCGAGTATTTTACTGGTGGACTGAACAGCCGTGAGTCCAAACAGAGCAGTAACGACAACGTTAAAGCTGACAAGAACATTTCAGAGCAGTTTATTGACATCTGTGTGTTCTGAACAGGCATCGGTACCGTCACCTATGCTAACAGCTGCCTCCTCACTGAATATCACCAGTTAATGGGAACACCAGTTAATGTTGAACACCGGTCACTCCATGGATGCTGTTGTCGGTAATGTAGCCAGAATATGGATTAATTTTTCATTTGGGCTTTACAAAGATGAGAACAAAAATATTCAGAGCAAGTGGAGCAGCTAGCTCACGCTTATTACAGTCTGATTTACATTTTCAAAGTCACATTTTATAAATAATATATATTATTGTATATTATGTATATACACATAATACAGATGGACTTCATATATTTCACTATGCAGACATTTTTATTGATGTCCAGTGTGTTTTATAGACACAAACAGATTTGATAGAAATATTAGAAATGGATTTCTGTTTCTTCATAATAATTGAGTTAACACCATTAAATGTTCATCACTGATTCATCTTTAGTGTGAAACTTTTACTTTAGCTATATATTTTTTTAAAATGTTGGTCATCTTAAGGTAAGACATTGAAGGATGGTTTTCTTAGGTAAATGAATTTAAAGTTTAATTGACTGAAATCTTTCAGTCAATGTTGTGTTTCTTTCAGTTTGAAATATCTGGATTTAATTAATATGGCTCAGTCAGTTCCATTTTATATCATTAAGAATTCTTATTCAGTTTGACACATCAGTCCATTGAGTATTTCAGAGCCAGTTTTTTTCTTTTCAGTTATCTGTATTTAAAGTGATATTATTAAAATATAATTGCAGTGAAACAGCAGCAACATAAGAAATGACCAAATATACAAAGAAAGTGCAGCTATTTTAAAATAAAAGAAATGATCTATCAGTTGGAACATGGTGAAGGTAGTGTCTGCAGATACGGACCCGTAGCCTGTGGCCTACAGATACGGCACTTTCCCTTACCATAAATATTAATGAGACGGACATGAATATTAATGAGCCGGCTGATGAACACGCTTTGTGATTGGCTGGTAATCCGACGTACATAAATATTAATGAGCCGGTTTGGTAATCCGAGTGATGAAGGCGCTTCCGTGATTCGAGGTGAATCTGCGTGCCGAGCCTGTCATGTCAGTCATCTGCTGTTCTCTTTTCTATCATGCATAATGTCTTATAAATATCATTATCTGACTTTTTCACGGACAGCGATTTGGGGGTTGAAATCGGCACTACTATTAAAAATAGCAAAACTTTTTATTCACGTGACCCTGTTCTAATAAAGCACAAACAGCAAACAAAACAAATGGCAGAACTAACAGCCAGCAAACTACAAGTATTTTTTTACCTTCAAAAGTAGCGACAGACTATTACATAATAACAACCTAAACAAAACCCTGACGTATTTTCTGCGTCTGTCAACACAGACACTGCACGTCAGTCACTTTAATGTTAGCGGACTCTGTTGAATGGCTAAGTTACATCACCACAAACAAATCTCACAATATCACAGTAAATCGAGTTTGTGTTTTTTTTTAATTCATGCCGAATTAAAGAGCTGCTCCTCACCATTCACGAGTGTTTGTTTCATATTCGACATCCTTAACTTTCATTCATATAAACTGCCTGTAATGTGCAGCAAATAGTAGTTAACTGGCGCCAGCTCTTCAGTGACCTTAACGGGTCCGTACCTCTAGTACAGATGCTACGGGTACGGGTCCGTACCTGTAGCATCAACCCATGGTGAAAGTGCAGCTAAAGTTAAGTTAGCGAAACTACGGATAAGCAACGTTTCCTTTTACTTCCAGAAAAATAAAAGCCTCATATTTGCTATTTATTAAAAAGTCACTAAAAGGAACACTTCCAACTTTATTTTACAATAATGAAATGATCACAGATAATTGAATATTTCTTTACAAAATGTGCAATTTAAGCAACTCTAATTTGCATTTTCACAGTTTTTTGATGTCATAGATCACATTAATACATCTAATCAGTTAATTGAGTTCATCATTATTCTCACAGACAAAGAGAGAGTCTTCTTCCTGAAGGGGGCGGGGCCAACAGCAGCTCATCTATTTAAAGCTACGGACACTAAAACAGTCAGTTTAGAACAGAACAAAAAACATCTTTGCACCATTTTGAGCCGAACCCCCCCCCCCACACACACACACACCACACACACACACACACACACACACACACACACACATACTGGGGACATGGGAGGCTTTAAATAATTAGAATAAAATCATAATAAAAGAGGGTTTAAAGCACATCTAATAACTTTGGTCGCTATTCAACATGAAAAAAGACAAACGTTCTCTGATTTTGACCTCCAGACGAGAAGAGTTACTGCTTTTCTTTGAAATATGTGACATTAAATGGAATATTTCTTGACAAAATGTGCAATTTAAGCAACTCTAATTTGCATTTTTACAGCTTTTGATGTCATAGATCACATTAATACACCTAATCAGTTAATTGAGTTCATAATTATTTCAAAAAGGGAGAAAAGACATTGTGCATTGCAGGTTAAATGTTACAAATATGAATTTTCTGCCTAAATTGCTACCACTATGTGACTTTAGCCAATAACTACAACCCTGTGACCTTAATTTTATCTGAAAGAGTGAGGACAATTTGTCAAACTTCATTAATGAACACACATTGAAAGTCAGCTGACAGGTGATTTGCTGGAGAGTAGAATCACTGCAGCAATTATCCATTAGCAGCAAGGACAGAATCAAAGAGACAAAAAAAACCTGTGGATCACCACTTAAAAATGACAGGATATAATTACCAGACAGCCAGCGGGATGCAGACCGAGTATTAGATGAATCACATCAGTGCCCTCTGGAACTTAAACAACAGAGCAGAGCCTGAATTTAGTTTAATCAGGTGTCAAAACACATGAAGAACAAAGGAGAGACTGATTAACGGGGAGTAAAAAGACTGAAGAGGCCACGATACAGTCAGGAAAATGAAATTACAGGATCAGGAGCAGAGAAGCGGAACATATGCAGGTAGATGTACAGAGATAGTAAGGTTTCTGTCTCATTAACTCTGAACTGAATGTGTTTGTGGCGCTCTGTGATGACCGCCGTAAAGCTCGTTAGAACTCCTGGAGAGCAACAAAGACAAGAGGTGGCGTAATTGTAGCTCTTCTGCCGGAGCTTTTATGAATAATTACACATAGAAGGAAACCAGCCGTGGCAAGAATCTGTTCAAAGAGAAGTCGCTCCATCTCCAAAGACTGAGAAGGGAGAGGAGAAAGTGACAGATTTTGTGTTTTACAGCTGGAAAGCTCCCAGCCCAAAACGTACGTGGACATGCTCTAGCAGTCAAAAGTTTGGACACACCTTCTAATTCAATGGTTTTTACTGCTTTCTACATTGTAGATTCTCATTGAAGGCATCAAAACTATGAAGCAAGATACATGGAATTATGTAGCAAACAAACAACTGTGAAATAACTCTAAATATCACCTTCAAAATAAAAGCATGAAGGGAACGGTTATTTTAACACAAGCAAAACTTTTTTTAAATAAAACTTGTCGGGGAAATGCAGCATCATGACGTGAAGCACGGTGGTGGCAGCATCATTATATGAAGCACGGCGGTGGCAGCATCATTATATGAAGCACGGCGGTGGCAGCGTCATTATGTGAAGTACGGCGGTGGCAGCATCATTATATGAAGCACGGCGGTGGCAGCATCATGATATGAAGTACGGCGGTGGCAGCGTCATTATGTGAAGTACGGCGGTGGCAGCATCATTATATGAAGCACGGCGGTGGCAGCATCATTATATGAAGTATGGTGGTGGCAGCATCATTATATGAAGCACGGCGGTGGCAGCATCATTATATGAAGTACGGCGGTGGCAGCGTCATTATGTGAAGTACGGCGGTGGCAGCATCATTATATGAAGCACGGTGGTGGCAGCATCATTATATGAAGTATGGTGGTGGCAGCATCATTATATGAAGCACGGCGGTGGCAGCATCATTATATGAAGTACGGCGGTGGCAGCATCATTATATGAAGCACGGCGGTGGCAGCATCATTATATGAAGTACGGTGGTGGCAGCATCATTATATGAAGCACGGTGGTGGCAGCATCATTATATGAAGCATGGTGGTGGCAGCATCATGATATGAAGCACGGTGGTGGCAGCATCATGACGTGAAGCATGGTGGTGGCAACATCATGATATGAAGCACGGTGGTGGCAGCATCATTATATGAAGCACGGTGGTGGCAGCATCATTATATGAAGCACGGTGGTGGCAGCATCATTATATGAAGCACGGCGGTGGCAGCGTCATTATGTGAAGTACGGCGGTGGCAGCATCATTATATGAAGCACGGTGGTGGCAGCATCATGACGTGAAGCATGGTGGTGGCAACATCATGATATGAAGCACGGTGGTGGCAGCATCATTATATGAAGCACGGCGGTGGCAGCATCATTATATGAAGCACGGCGGTGGCAGCATCATTATATGAAGCACGGCGGTGGCAGCGTCATTATGTGAAGTACGGCGGTGGCAGCATCATTATATGAAGCACGGCGGTGGCAGCATCATGATATGAAGTACGGCGGTGGCAGCGTCATTATGTGAAGTACGGCGGTGGCAGCATCATTATATGAAGCACGGCGGTGGCAGCATCATTATATGAAGTATGGTGGTGGCAGCATCATTATATGAAGCACGGCGGTGGCAGCATCATTATATGAAGTACGGCGGTGGCAGCGTCATTATGTGAAGTACGGCGGTGGCAGCATCATTATATGAAGCACGGTGGTGGCAGCATCATTATATGAAGTATGGTGGTGGCAGCATCATTATATGAAGCACGGCGGTGGCAGCATCATTATATGAAGTACGGCGGTGGCAGCATCATTATATGAAGCACGGCGGTGGCAGCATCATTATATGAAGTACGGTGGTGGCAGCATCATTATATGAAGCACGGTGGTGGCAGCATCATTATATGAAGCATGGTGGTGGCAGCATCATGATATGAAGCACGGTGGTGGCAGCATCATGACGTGAAGCATGGTGGTGGCAACATCATGATATGAAGCACGGTGGTGGCAGCATCATTATATGAAGCACGGTGGTGGCAGCATCATTATATGAAGCACGGTGGTGGCAGCATCATTATATGAAGCACGGCGGTGGCAGCGTCATTATGTGAAGTACGGCGGTGGCAGCATCATTATATGAAGCACGGCGGTGGCAGCATCATGATATGAAGTACGGCGGTGGCAGCGTCATTATGTGAAGTACGGCGGTGGCAGCATCATTATATGAAGCACGGCGGTGGCAGCATCATTATATGAAGTATGGTGGTGGCAGCATCATTATATGAAGCACGGCGGTGGCAGCATCATTATATGAAGTACGGCGGTGGCAGCATCATTATATGAAGTACGGCGGTGGCAGCGTCATTATGTGAAGTACGGCGGTGGCAGCATCATTATATGAAGCACGGTGGTGGCAGCATCATTATGTGAAGTATGGTGGTGGCAGCATCATTATATGAAGCACGGCGGTGGCAGCATCATTATATGAAGTACGGCGGTGGCAGCATCATTATATGAAGCACGGCGGTGGCAGCATCATTATATGAAGTACGGTGGTGGCAGCATCATTATATGAAGCACGGTGGTGGCAGCATCATTATATGAAGCATGGTGGTGGCAGCATCATGATATGAAGCACGGTGGTGGCAGCATCATGACGTGAAGCATGGTGGTGGCAACATCATGATATGAAGCACGGTGGTGGCAGCATCATTATATGAAGCACGGTGGTGGCAGCATCATTATATGAAGCACGGTGGTGGCAGCATCATTATATGAAGCACGGTGGTGGCAGCATCATTATATTCAGCACGGTGGTGGCAGCATCATTATATGAAGCATGGTGGTGGCAGCATCATGATGTGAAGCACGGTGGTGGCAGCATCATCATATGAAGCAGCTGTATATATAATGAGAGAGGAAAACGACAGATTTTGTGCTTTACAGCTGGAATATATATTATTTTAAGGAATTATTAGAGTTTTCTTCCTGAAGGTTTTACAAATTTTGAGAAATTTGGGGAATTTTTTTGCTGAATTTTTTGGATTTTTTTTCAGACAAGGAAAGAATATTTTGGTGTCTGTAAATGAGGACAACAGGAGGGTTAATCACAGCAGAAAGAGATGTTGGTTTGTACTGAGAATGTGAGTATAACAACCGGTGTTCAACATAAAAGCATTCAAGGTTTCATAAATAAAAGAAACCCCAAAGAACCCAGCATGTAAATGTGATATCTTTCCTCTGACTCACATTAGTCTGGACTCCTGTCACAGTTAAAGCACTGATTCCTGGTAGTTTGTGGCAGACAGGAGCTTCATGAAAAAACAGTGAGTTTGTGATTAAAGCCGGTCTCTCTGCGACGCCACAGCTGTAATTATCACCTTTTAAACCACGTATTTCTGCAGCGGGAGCTTCGTACAGGTTAAATATTAGCGAGCTGATTGCACATTCTCCTGTAATGAATAGAGCTCCTCCCCGGTCCATGGAGGGACAGTAACTAGACGGTTGTGGTGTCAAAGGATCACGGTGGATTCACGACTCCCAGAATAACATCAAACTGCACAGATGATGGAGTTTTTACTGTAGAAAAGCTTTTACACAACTTCATCTTCACTGACTCACTGTTATTCTTAATACTTTAGTTTAGTTATTGTAGAAAATTACAGTTTACAGAACTCCAGTCAGCTTATTAAAAGGCTTTGTAATAAAATGCTGTCGTGTTTATGAAAAACAGACGAGTTCTGGTAAAAACTGAAACTAGATCAGTTTTACATCCATCCGGGTGTCACAGTCTGAACACTAAATCTGTTTTTTGTTCATGTTCTCTCCAACCAACTTTGAGCATCAGTATTATTGGATGTATCATAGTTTGAACAGCAGATTAAGGGATGCATAATAAACACAAAATGATGCAAAACAACTAAAATGTAACACAAAAATGTGACAAAAACAACCAAAATTGGATGAAAATCAACCAAAATATGGTACAAAATAACCAAATTTTGATGCAAAATTAACACGAAAAGACCAAAATATCCCACAAAATTTCCAAAATGTGACAGAAAATGACTACATTTGATGAAAATGAACACAAAATGATGCAAAACAACCAAAATCTGACACAAAACGAGCAAAATTCATTAAAAATGACCACAAAACGTAGCAAAACAAAACAATTTCATCCACTCCAGGTGTCACAATCTGTTCAATTTCTCTACAAGCAGCTCTGAGCATCAGTATTATGGGATGTCTCATAGTTTGGACCACCCCAGCGATGTTTATTGCTTTGCTCGTACTGGCTTCTCCCTCCAGAGTTGTGTTAATCATCATTGGCTGTTTTGCGTCATTTTGTGGTCTTTCCATCTCATTCAACCATTTTCTCTCACATTTTGGTCAGTCCGTATCAGATTTCAGTTGTTCTGCTTGTTTTTGTGATCATTTTCCATCAAATTTTGGTTGTTTTCTGTCACATTTTGATCATCATGTGTAGCATTTTGATTGTTTTGCATCTTTTTTTGCTAATTTTGCATCACATTTAATGATTTTCTGTCACATTTTGGTTATTTTGTGTAACATTTTGGCTATTTTGCATCTTATTGTTTTCATTTTGCTTCAGTCTTGGTCATTTTGCATCAAATCTTGGTCATTTTGTGTCATATTTTGGTCGTTTTGCATCCAATTTTCTGAGTGTTTTTCATCACATTTTGGTCAGTTTTTGTCACAGTTTAGTTGTTTTGCATCTTTTTGCGTTCATTTTGCATCACTATTGGTCATTCTACATCAGAATTAGTCATTTTGCGTCCAATTTTGGTTGTTTTTTTGGTCATATTTTGATTCATTCATCACATTTTGGTTGTTTTGCATCTTTTTGTCTTCATTTTATATCAAAATGTGGTCATTTTCTGTCACATTTTGGTTATTTTGTTGAACATTTTAGTGGTTTTGCATCGATTTGTGTTCATTTTGAGGTCATTTTGGATCACATTTTGATTCTTTGCATCCAATTTTGATATTTTTTTGTCACATTTTAGTTGTTTTACATCTTTTTGTCTTCATTTTGCATCACTTAAGCTGCTGTTCAAACTGTGATACATCCCATAATATTGATGCTCAAAGTTGTTTATGGAGAAAATGAACAGAAACCAGATTTAGTGTTTAGATTGTGACACCTGGATGGATGGAATTGTTTTGTTTTATATCTTTTTGTGCTCATTTTGCACCAAATTTTGGTCATTTTGCACCAAATTTTGGTCGTTTTCTGTCACATTTTAGTTGTTTTGTATCTATTTGTGTTCGTTTTACATCATAATTATTCATTTTCTGTCACATTTTGGTTATTTTGAGGAATATTTCAATTGTTTTGCATCTTTTTAATTCATTTTGCATTCAAAGTTTGTCATTTTGCATCAAATTTTGTTCATTTTGGATCAAATTTTGGTTGTTCTACATTCAACTTTGGCTGTTTTGTCACATTTTGATCATTTCTGTGTCGTATCTGAGGTTTTTTTTGCATCTTTTTGTGCTCATTTTCATCACATTTTGTCATTTTCTGTCACATTTTGGTTCTTTTCTGTCACATTTGAGTTGTTTTACATCTTTTTGTGTTCATTTTGCGTCACTTAAACTGCTGTTCAAACTACAATACATCCCATAATAGTGATGCTTTCAGCTGGTTTGCCGTCTGACTAACTGAAAGTTCCCCTGTGACGTGTTTTGATCAAACGCTCAGCTCTGAATCATGACTCAGCTGCTGCAGACTTGATTTTAATCCAGAAGCAGAACCAACTTTTGTGACCCTGCAGCGATCGAGACGCACTCACAGGAACTGATTAGTTTTTTAGCTCGGTGGCTGTCGCTCTTAATGAAGCTTTTTTAATAAAGTTCTGCTGTTTCCGCCTGAAAGGTTTGGTGAGCAGTTCTCAGTTTTCATTATACAATCCTGTGTGGCTGGGCGGCGTGACTAAAAGCTTTTTTAGCAGCTTTGACAGGTGATCCGGGGATGCTGCTGCTCCACATTTTAGTCATTTTGCATCTATTTGTCGTCATTTTATATCAAAATTTGGTCATTTTCTGTCACATTTTGGTTGTTTTTGTGTCCCATTTCTAGTCGTTTTGCATCTTTTTAAGTTCATTTTGCATCAAAACTTAGTCATTGTGCATCAAATTGTTGTTTTGTATCATGTTTTTTTTGTCACATTTCAGTTGTTTTGCATCTATTTGTGTTCATTTTCATCACATTTAGTCATTTTCTGTCACCTTTAGGTTATTTTGTTCAACATTTTGGTTGTTTTGCATCTTTTTCTGGTAATTTTGCATCAAAATTTGGTCATTTTGTGTCAAAAGCTAGCCATTTTGTATCATATTTTGGGTGTTTTGCTTCCAGTTTTCTATGTATTTTTTGTGACATTTGAGTTGTTCTGCATCTTTTTGTGTTCATTCAGCATCGGTTTTTGTCATTGTGCATCAAATTTGAGTTATGTGTCAAGTTTTGGTTGTTTTCTGTCACATTTTTGTCATTTTGTGTCACATTTTGGTTGTTTTGCAAGTTTTTATGTCAATTTTGCATCAAAACTTCATTATTTTGAGTCATATTTTGTTTGTTTTGAGTCACATTTTGGTTGTTTTTTTATCACAGGTGACCAGTTACCAGTTTTCATTGTCCAATCCTCTGTGGCTGGGCGGCTTCACAACAAGCTTTTTAGGAAACACAGCACTCATCCTCTGAGACATTAGCAGCTTTGACAAGAACTCTAGGGATGTTGGTCCACATTTTAGTTGTTTTGCACATTTTTGTGTTCATTTTACTTCAAAATTAGGTCATTTTGCATGAAATTTTGGTTGTTTCTTGTCACGTTTTGGTAATGTTTGTGTCACAGTTGAGTTGTTTTGCTTCTATTTGTGTTCATGTTCATCACATTTAGTCATTTCCTGTCACATTTTGGTTACTTTGTGGAACATTGTGGTTGTTTTTTGTCACATTTTAGTTGCCTTGCATCTATTTGTGTTCATTTTAATCGTACGTAATAATTTTCTGTCACATTGTGGTTGGTTTGTGAACCATATAGTGACTTTGCATCTTTTTGTGTCATTTTGCATCATAATTTGGTCATTTTCTATCATGTTTCGGTTGTTTTGCATCCCATTTTGGTTGTTCTTTCCTCACGTTATGGTATTTTTTGTCACATTTCAGTTGTTTTGCATCTATTTGTGTTCATTTTCATCACATTTAGTCACTTTCTGTCACATTTTGGTTACTTTGTGGAACCTTTTGGTTGTTTTTGTATCTTTTTGTATCAATTTCCATCAAACTTGGTCGTTTTGTAATATGTTTTGATTGTTTTTTGTCACATTTTAGTTGCTTGTATCTATTTGTGTTCATTTCCATCACATTAAGTCATTTTCTGTCACATTTTGGTTCTTTTGTTCAACATTTTGGTTGTTTTGCATCTTTCTGTATTCATTTTGCATCAAACTTTGGTTGTTTTGTGACAGATTTTGGTTGTTTTGCATCCAGTTTTGGTTGTTTTTTATCACAGGTGAGCAGTTACCAGTTTTCATTGTCTAATCCTCTGTGGCCGGGCGGCTTCACAACAAGCTTTTTTCCTTCTTTGTTTCTGAGTAAACACAGAGCTCGTCCTCGGAGACATTAGCAGCTTTGACAAGTAATCTGGGGATGCTGGTCCGGCTAATAAAAACAAGCGGGGCGGTCTAATGTAATTGCACACCAATAATTAAATAAAAACACAGCGAAACTGGATTTTCCTCCAAAACAATGAGAGAGAAAAGAGAAAAAAGGCCGATTAGCCGTTGGCTATTGTGTGGCTTAGCAGAGCAAAGAGGAACGCCTCAGAAAGCTGCAGCACTCGGGGGAACCCAGGACACAAATTGCAGAAAAAAATGCCCCGACCCGATGAAAGAATGAAATAGCAAAAGCTGCCTTTGACTGGAGCTCAGAGTGGAGTTACAAGGAGGAGCTCTCTGTTGTTCCAGTTCACACAACGCTTTATCGATAAACTGGTTTGATTTCTGAAAGTTGAACAGACGACAAACAGGCCGGTTTCAGTCTATTGTTCCCTTCAGATACGGATCTATTCGCTGCAGCAGCCGCAGGTGATGTCGTGTTCAAGCCTTTTACCTTTTCAAATCCAGTCCTACACAAACCTCCACCTGTTTGTGTGTCTCGCTCTGCTTTTGTGTTGCAATCAAAGCAAGTTTGAAAAAATCTAACAAAAAAACTCCATTAGCGTCTCTCTTAAATCTTTCTTGATCGATTTGATGAGTGGCTTTCTTTGTGGTTTTTCTCAAAAATGGTGAACAAACGAAGCACAAATGTTTGTTTATGCGCAAGATTTTGGTTTCAAACTCGCAGCTCGTCTTTAAAAAAGCACAAAAAGTTTAAAATGTGAACGCACAGGTTTTTCAGGTTTAAGGAAAACATCAAACATCATCTCTGTTCATTCTGCATGAAAATTTGGTCATTTAGTAGCATATTTTGGTAGTTTTTTGTCACATTTTGATTATTTTGTGGTACATTTTAGTAGTTTTGCATCTTTTTATGTAAATTTCGCATCGAAATTTGATCATTTTGCAGAAGAATTTGGTTGCTTTTTGTCACATTTTGGTTATTTTGCCACTTTTTAGTTGTTTTGCATCTTTTTGTGCTCATTTTTCATGGCAATTTGGTCATTATGAATCCAATATTGGTTGTTATTTGTCACATTTTGGTTATTTTCTGAACCATTTTCGGTGTTTTGCCTCTTTCCGTGTTATTTTTAAGTCACATTTTGGTTGTTTCGGATCTATTTGTGTTAACTTTCATCACATCTAGTCATTTTCTCTCACATTTTGGTTATTTTGTGGAACATTTTGGTTATTTTGTGAACCATTTTCACTGTTTTGCCTCTTTACGTGTTATTTTTAAGTCACATTTTGGTTGTTTTGGATCTATTTGTGTTAACTTTCATCACATCTAGTCATTTTCTCTCACATTTTGGTTATTTTGTGGAACATTTTGGTTGTTTTGCATCATTTTGTCTTAATTTAGCAGCAAAATTTGGTCATGTTGCGTTAAATCTCGGTCATTTTGTATCAGACTTCAGTTGTTTCACATCCAAGTTTGGTAGCTGTTTGTCACATTTCGGTTATTTTGTGGAACATTTTGCTGTTTTGCATCTTTTTTGTGCTCATTGTGCAGCTCATCTTTAATGCTGCAGGGGAAAAATAGGACAGAAAGTTAAAAATGTGAACTCTCAGGTTTCTCAAGTTGAATGTGTCGGAGGGAAAACGTATCAGACACCATCTGCAGCATTTATAGATCTACTCCCAGCTTGTATGAGACGAGCAGCATTCCATTTAAATGTTCCTCAGCATCAAAAGAAGAAGAAAAAAAAACATTAGTAAAAGACTTGATTGGATTTTTGGGCCTCCTGATATTTCAGGCTTCCAGTCCGACCGATCTGTCCAAGAACCCAACAGAAGCCAGCGCAACGTGTGAAACATGTTTATGGAAATTTATGGAAATGAACATTCGTCTCTTTCATAGTTCCACAGAAATGATTTTGAAATGAGCCAAGTGGAGGGATTTCCTCGGTGTCCACCTCCTCTACGAGCGTCTGATACGATACGACAAGCGAGCGGCCTGGAAGCAGGATTTCATTCAGAGAAATGTGCAGCTTCATTCATGGATCAGATTTCAAGGAATTACTACAGCAGGAAATAAAGCAGGGAGCTTTAATGGGATGAAATGGGAAATAATGAAGAGTATCTGAGCTAAGCATTTCATAACTGATCAGGATCTGCCCAAAAAGGAGTCCAACATCTGCTGCATTCAATACGACCAGTTAAAGAGGAAAGACTCCCCAGAACAATGGATGATTAAAAACTCTTTTTAGAGGAGAGAGGAATTTCCTGGAGACAGCGACAAAGACCAACAAGATCCCAGAAAGATAAACTGAATTCATCACGTGGAACAAAGATGATCCAACGCCGAAAACGCCAAAATTCCCACGCGAATCAAAACGCCGCTTTTTACGCAACACTTGAGCTTCACGACGAGGTTCCTTTGATAAATTTGCTTAAAAGGGGCACAAATTGGGCCTTTAATGCGCTGTAGAGTTCCTCCGTTGTCAAACATTTACACTGGATTGATTTTAACACCTTTACATGAAGTAGACATGAAGCGCTTGCTGAAGCTGCATTAAAGGTTTGGAACAGCATTCCTCTCACAATACAAACTTCTTCCTCCACTGGCATTTTAAAGAAAATAGAGGTTTTTAAAGCCGTTTGGTTGCTGGTAATGGTCCTAATGTTAAGTATTTTACATTTGTTTTATCTTAAGCTTTCATCTTACAGCTCGTTTTCTTTTCTAGCCTTGTTTTCACACTTTATACGATTTAATTCTCTTTTATAAACTGACTGCTTTTAGCAGGTATTTTTGCTGCTGCTTGACTTTTAACATCAACTCAGGCTGGTTAAAATCCATTTTATAAACAAACTTGTTTTAATTTGAAGTGTACATTATCTAGAAAAATGTCATCAAACTGAGACTCGGCAGACGTTCAATAATAAACGACTCAGATTGGATCAGGACATCACCAATGAAGATTATTGTTGAACTGAAGAAAGCAAAGATGAGGATTTATTCATTTACATTCACTTCTGTAACGATTCTACTGAAAAAAATCCATTCTATTAAACATTTAATTTATTATTTTTATTTTTAGACTTTCACAGACAGATAAAACACGATTTACTGAGATGTAGCGGTTTGGAATGGTGGCGCTCTTAGAAGGTCGTGAGATGAACACTAGTCCCAGCATCCCAGATCTAATTGTTATTGACCTTCAGAACGAACAGGTTACTGGAGGTCAGGATGTACAGTCTCTCGTTGGTTGCTCTGAAGCCCAGGATTGGTTTGTCTGAGTCCAGGCTGGCCACCTGTTGCTTGGCAACCTGTCCCACCTGTCGGCCCTGCTTCCTGTTGAACAGGACGGTTTCCACGGGCGACGGCTGCCGGTAGATGAAGGCTCGGCGCAGACACTCGCACAGCGACGCGTACGAGAAGTTCGGAGCGCAGGTGGCGAACTTCTTATCCCGCTTAGACGCCTGGACGTAACCTGAGAAAGAGAAAGTGAGATCTGAGAAACACAGGAGGTGTTTTCATCTATATTATGTGTAGTTATGTGGCGATTAGCGTCTGTCTGTCTGTTAGAAACATTATTAAAAACGGATGAACGGATTTGGATCAAATTTTCAGGGAAGGTCAGAAATGACAGAAGGACAAAGTGATTCGAAAAATTTGGTCACTTTGCATAAAATTTAGATCGTTTTGTATCATATTTTGGCTGTTTTGTATCATATTTTGGTTGTTTTCCATCTATTTTGTGTAGGTTTTTGTCACATTTTAGTTATTTTCTGGAACTTTTAGCTGCTTTGCAACTTTTTACGTTAATTTTGCATCACAATCTGGTCATTTTGTGTTAACTTTGGTTGTTTTGTACCATATTTTGGTTGTTTTTTGTCACATCATGGCTATTTTGTCACATTTTAGTTATTTTGCATCTTTTTGTGCTGATTTTGTATCACAATTTGGTCATTTTGCATGCAATTTTGGTAATTATTGTCACATTCTTTTTATTTTAGTTGTTTTGCATCTATTTGTTTTCATTGTCATCACATCTAGTCATTTTCTCTCCCATTGTGTTTTTTTGTGGAACATTTTAGTTGTTTTGCATCTTTTTATGTTAATTTTGCATCAAAATCTGGTCATATTTTGGTTGCTATTTTTGTCCCATTTTGGTCATTTTTGCGTCACATTTTAGTTGTTTTTATCATTTTAGCTGTATACTTCGCTTCTGCTTATGTCTTTAAGTCTGTAGTTGGCTTTTTTTGAATGAGCTGTGTCGTTAGCGGTTTTCTATGACTTTAGATATGTAGTTGGCAACTTTTTAGGGCCATAGCTGTGTATTTGGCTGTTTTGTATTAATTTAGCTGTGTATGTAGCTGTTTTGTATTAATTTAGCTGTGTATTTAGCTTTTTTGTATTAATTTAGCTGTTTTGTATTAATTTAGCTTTTTTGTATTAATTTAGCTTTTTTGTATTAATTTAGCTTTTTTGTATTAATTTAGCTGTGTATGTAGCTGTTTTGTATTAATTTAGCTGTGTATTTAGCGCTTTTGTCTTAATTTAGCTGTGTATTTAGTGGTTTTGTATTAATTTAGCTGTGTATTTAGCGGTTTTGTATTAATTTAGCTGTGTATTTAGCTTTTTTTCTGTAACTTCAGCTGCATAATTATCTGATTTTCAGTTATTCAGCTGTGTTGTCTGTTAGCTTCTTTGTATGGATTTGGCTCTATAATTAGCTACTTTTGATAACTTTAGCTGTGCAGTTAGCTTCCTCTATGACTTAGCCACATTGTTTGCTCCTTTGATGACCTAAGCTGTGTAGTTAGTTATTTTTCTATGACACTTGGTAGCAGAGTGGTCTGACCCACTTTCTGTAGTTTTGGAGAAAAATGGGTTCAAAGTTTTGAGTTTTCAAGAATGGTCTAACATTCACTGTAACACCACATGTGGATTGTAGGTTAGACTGCTTTGCCACTGAAACCTAGACCATGAAACATGACAGAAAGTTACAGAAAACTCAGTTTGGATTTTTTGTAGGTTAGACCACTCTGCTTCTAACCCCGTCAAATGTCAGAAGACAGATTTGAAAAGGAAACCATCAACAATAATACCATCAAAGCTGAAAGTAAATCCTGCATTCGCTCTCAGTCACCTGTCAGGCTCTTGGAAGAGATCAAACTGATTTTCTCTGATGGTCTTTTCCAGTATTTTGAGCTCCTTATCATCTGTGACAGTCTGTTTTTAAAGCTGACTGGATCTCCACTAGGTTGAACTGAGCTTTATGGAAACATTTAGGGCTGAAGAACTCTAAGAGACGCTTTATCCTCGCTGACCGAGCAGCATTAAGGCTCAAAACTACAACTACTACTCCATCTATGTGTGAGGTTGTAAATGAGACATACAGTTAAAAGTTTAGTCAATAAATTCAAAGTCCTGTTTTCTGAAATGGATCTTTTGAAGGAGTTGATACACAGTTTGTGACAAGACAGTAAATTTTGAATAATTTTCTTAATAACTAGCAGCATTATCAATTAATAAACAATTAAGAACAAAAATAAAGTACAGTAGATATGTGTCCTGTGCTGATGTTGTTTTAGTCAACAGATCCACGACTTAGGCTGTACAGGTAGATCTGTTATATACACCACTCAGATCTATGAACTCTGTCCTAGTTGATCCCAGTTTTTCTTCAACATTTGTTCTGGTCCGAGGTCATTAACTGTCCCGGAAGTCTTCGTCATGGTGCCTGCTGCCAGCTAAACTCCCACAATGCTCTCTGGTTGTCAACATGAACTTCCTGTAGTCTCAGTGACGCCTCCTCTGGTCTCTACACAGGCGTGAACTAACCGTGACATCACTTTTTGGCTTCAACGCCGAGAAAAAGAAGCCCGGATTTTGCTACTTCCTGGTCGCCATTTTGGATTTTTTGGAGCCAGTGACGTAAAAAGCGTCATCAAACAGACTGGACCGGAGAGCAACCAGGGGCAGGACCAGTCTATGGGACTGTCTATCAAGTATAGCCACGCCCCTTGGCTCCGCCAACTTTAACGATTTATTTAAAATTCAGTATTCAGTATCGGCCACCTGATCTCTCATTTTGACCATGAAAACTAACGGGAAAAAAATCCTGAGCTGTAGAAAATCAGTCTATCAAATTAATTTTTTTCCAAAAATGAATTGGGGTCTATGGAGCAAAAGCTTTTTGAAGCCAACCCTAGCGGACGGCGTGATATTGCAAGTTTTTGACACTTCCGGGTGGGCTTCATGTTTGGAGCCAGATGCTACGTCCATCTTTATATACAGTCCATGTCTCTACAGCATCAAATAGTAAGAGGCTCCACCTGGTGGAACAACCAGGTACTACAGCTGATCTATAATACGTTTACTGACATCATGCAGAGAAAACAGGTTTTCTACATCTGTTGGAGCTTGTGGAGCCTCGGTACATCCTACTATCTAATACTACTTTTGCCCTCTAACACTACATTTACCCTTTAACGCTACATTTACTCTTAAATGCTACATTTACCCTCCAATGCCACACTTACCTTCAAAAACAACATTTTCCCTCTAACACTACATTTACTGTCTAATGCTACATTTTCTAACACTACATTTATCCTCTAATGCTACATTTATCCTCTGACGCTACATTTACCCTCTAATGCTACATTTACCCTCTGATGCTACATTTACTCTCTAATGCTACCTTTACCCTCTGATGCTACATTTACCCTCTAACCCTACATCTACCTTCTAACACTACATTTGTCCTGTAATGCTACAATCACCAAAACCCATTGGCCAAACCTTTAATGAATACCATGTTTTCCACATGTGCAGACACATTCACAATTCATCCAAGCGAAAACAAAAAAAAAATCAAGAAGAGAATAAATGTCTGATCAGGTATGTGTCCAGCTAGTAAATGGTCAATCTATTATTTGTCTGATGTTGTATCAAGGACAAGTGCTGCTATTTTCCTGACCAGATTTACTCTTTATTCTGGTTTGTTATTGGATCAACCTTCCAGCTTCTCCAACCTGGTGGCCAAACTATTGGCTCCGGCCGATCCAAGCAGACAATGGCTTTGATTTCCTGATGCATGGCTTCACCGCACAGCTGTGGCAGCTCAGAATTGCAGCACTTAAAGCGATTTCTCTTGTCTCTGAGGGACATGGAAGTAAATACTGACAGTCTACCAGGGAGCAGCAATGACAAAAAAATAACCCAAACAGCAAGATAAAAAAGCAGCTTTAAAAAGCAATTTACTGAAAGAACAGGATATAAAACAAAAATAAAAACTGCATGTAAACACAAGATTAGATTAGATACAGTACAAATACAGATATTCACCTTCTGAAAGTAAAACCAGTTGCAAGGACTCACATAACACATTAATTACATCGGCATGAAGAGCAACTGAAGCAGTTTGATTTCCAGTTCGTTATAGATGAGCAGGTCGTGTTCATGTACAGAAGACAGAAGAGCCATTAATGAGGCAGTGAACTCATTTAGTTGGAAAGCAACAGCACCAAGGCAGCATCGATACACCTGGTTAATATTTACACTGAAAAGGTCTCTGGAGAAAATTAATCCATAATGGACGAATCAATCGAGTCATGAATCCAGCAAAATGCCAAACGTTAGCTTGTTTCAGCTTCTTAAATGTGAACATTTGTTTTCCATCAGTGTAAAAACAAATCAGACCAAACAATTCAGCAAAGACTTCACCTTTGACACTCCAATGATTAGTCAATAATGGTTGGTTTAGTCACTGCAAATCACGTCAACACCTGAAATACTGACATGGCTTCTCAGTTTGTTTGTTCCGTTCTTCAATGAATGTCAAAGGTCATGAACTGCCATCATTTACCATCACAGCATTTACAGCGTTTATACCAAAGAGAACAAAAGATCTGGGCCAGAACACATTAGCTGTCTTTTCATCAGATTTGTAAAGCAGCTGCTGTTCATACATCTGGTTCTGTTTCATAAATGTCAGTCATTGTGAAACTGAGCGTCTGAATTCCACTCCCACGGTTTGTACACGGAACATGTTCCCACTCAGCCAGTTATTAGACCTTTTAATGTCCAGAACACCAAAGATGTTCTCCAGCGGCAGAACACCACCACCAAACCATCACTGGCAGATATATCCCAATCACTGGCCTCCCTCTGTCTCTTTCTAGTAACTCCATCAGAGCAGTCATAGGTGTCTTGTTGGCCTCCCTGACCCGCCTTTTTCTTGTAACTCCTTAAGAGGAGTCATAAGTATCTTCGTGGCCTCCTGAATTAGCCTCTACTTTGTAACTCCAGAGGACTAATAGTAGTCTCTTTCTTGTAACTTCTTGGAGGAGTCATAGGTGTCTTGGTGGCCCTTCTTCATCAGTCTATTTCTTGATTGGTCACTTTGTTTTTAAGAATCTGCTCTAGTCAGATTTACACAATTTCCACATTCCTTCCTTTTCTTACTGATGAATTTAACTAGACTCCAAGAGAAATTCAGTGAGTTGAAACTTTTTAAAAGCTGTCTGCACCCGTCTTCAATGAGATGAGCCACTTTAAAGGTGGTGAATACCAATGCAGTCACTTATTTCACATTAAATATTTTTTAACTGTGTGGAACTCTAAAATAAATAGACCATGATTTAATGTTGAACAGCAATAAAAGGAGAAAACTTCCAAGTGGGGTGAATACTTTTTCTTTTCCATTAACTGTAGTTCTGTGAGAAGGTCGTAAATGTCAATAATATGGACTGTATGGGAAGTAGTAGTCTTCATGTGTTTGCATTATTTCCACATCTGGCCCCTGATATTGGAGACCTGAGCTTTCATTATTCTTCTGCTGCTGGAAAACACATTAATTCACGCTTAGAATCTGATTAGTCACTTCCATCTGACAGCCTTTTCAATCACACAAAGATGGGACACTTCTTCCATTTTCAGCTATGTCCTTCAGGCTAATAAGGTTAGTTTGACAAAACAATGGGGTCTGGACAGATTCTCAACCAGCACAATCAATACTAAACATGATCAGCTTTTCTAAAAACATCCTTCCCTCTCATATCAATTATCTGAGGATTATATAAAAGAATCTGTTTCTTCCGACAGATCTATTTTCTAAATCCACTCCCTACTTAGTGCTGGTTTGCCTCCTTAGCAGAGCAGCTTTTGAGGCTCACACACTCACGTTCGGGCCTCATTTTGATTTATTTATCAAAGTCTTTTCTGAAAACACCACTGAGGATTCATCTGCATGTTCAAACTGGATGATGCATTCCAAACACAAACGGGCAGATTGGTAAAAAGCCAAAGACAAATGAAGACGTCACAGCCATCAAGTGGGTAAATTGAAATAAAACTTGTTCCAGACGTCGTCGATTGAGCTGAGAATAGAGACGAGGAGGTGAATTGAATACAGTAAGAGAATTGAAGAGATGCGGATCCAGAAATGAGTATTCTCAACACATGAGTGAAGGACTAACAGGCACAAAATGAAGCACTCAGATCCATTATCCAGATCAGTCTGATAGGTTTCTATGCAGAGCAGCACATCGACCCGTTAATGATCCTCTTTGCCGATTTACATATATTTGCTTTTCTGTTCATGTAGAGAACCAGCAGAGTCCCTGCTGTCATTAACTGTAGCTGTCTGAAATGTTTTGTTTATCTGTCCATTGCAGCAGTGGAGGCTCAGCAGCAGGTGTAGAGGAAGGTAATGGCTGCAAGAATTCATTTGGATTAATGGAAACTAAGATCGACTTCTAGAGAGTCCCAATCACCTCCGCTTCCTGTGACCTGACTAATAATTCAAATGTTTCAAAAGGAACTCCACATTTTCTCACTAGTTTCTTTCTTGCAACTTCCTCAGAGGAGTCATAGGTGTCTTGGTGGCCTCCCTTACTACTCTCCTTCTTGTAACTTCTTTAGGGTAGTCATAGGTGTCTTGGTGGCCTCCCTTACTACTCTCCTTCTTGTAACTTCTTCAGAAGAGTCATAGGTATCTTGGTAGCCTCCCTCACTAGTCTCTCCACATTTTCTTTTCTTTTTCCAATGTAAACACAAGGACACAGTTTCTTGTCTTTAAAAAAAATGACATTGTGTGTAAAATTGAAATGTCTTGATTCAATTTTTGCACCTGAGCCGATCACAGTTATTAAATATTTAATACTTTCCAATACAGACTCCCAATCTAATACCAATTTTCTAATTATACACTCTATAAGTACATTAAAGTTAATAAAATCAATCCTATATATATCTATATATCCATCCATTAGGCTTGGGCGGTATTACGGTTATACCGTATACTGCCGGTGTTTAAAAATAGCAGCGGTATCAGTTCCAATACCGTTATGAAAAAAATGCAATGCTCTTATACAGGAGATAAGTGTTATGAGAGTGTGTGGCTCCATTATTAGAGAGGGAGAGAGAGCAGCGTGTGCGTGTGTGTGAGAGAGAGAGGGGGAGAGTGAGATGTCCGAGCGACCCTGAATGCAGCGCGAGCAAGGAAGACGACTCGGCTCGGTGAGGAAGAGAGAAGAGGTGTGTAGCTGCTGGGTTAGCGCGACTGTATGGTTCAGCTGCTGTTAATTTACAATAAAGGCTGCAGTATTCTTCAATAAGGCCGGGCTCCTGTGTCTTTGCCTTCTACGACTGCTGAGGAAGTGAAGGGGGTTAACCCCGAAGTAACAACAGTAACTTCGGCCCTGGAGAACTGTCCTCCCCTGGGCTTCCTGACCACGGTCAGGAGCTGAGCAGGAAAGGTTAACATAAGGATTAAAAATTAAATAAAAGTAATTTAATGCCTAAAATTGATTCTATGTCCAGTAGCACTTATATGTGGTTGAATTTTCAGTTTTACTTAAACGGTTATGTTTTACCCTACTTTTGGAGAATTTCCATAAAGTTTATGAACGTGATGTCGTCACGTGACAGCGCGGAGGAGAGAGAGAGGGGGGAAGATGGCAGATCCTGCACGAAGTGACTTGGTGTCAAGAAAGAACACAACTTCTGCAGTTTGGGAGTATTTCGGGTTCTGGGCAAACGAGAAAGGAGAGCCGGTAAATACTGATGAAGCAATTTGTAAATTCTGCAATCAAAAGATGGAAACACCTCTAACCTAAGGACGCATCTCCGAATCAACCACCCACTCACTGCTGCCAGTATTCAATTTTCGAACGTAAAGGCAAAAGCCAGTAACAGTAATAGTCATGGTAATAATGTATACCCTGGTAAAATGTGAAGGAAGTTTGACGGTATCAAAATTTGGATACCGCCCAAGCCTACCATCCATCTATATATATATAGATATGTACAAATAATAGACTGGCCATTTACTAAAGGACACATACCTGATAAAGCTTTTATTCACTATCTGGACTGTGGATTGTATTTGTATACATATGGGACTAAAGCTGTGTTAAAAAGATCAGTGGTCAACATGTTTTTTTAACAAGCCAATATTTATTATGATAGGGTAAATGTAGTGCTCGAGGGTAAATGTAGTGTTAGCAGGTAAATGTAGTATTAGATGTAGAATGTACTGAGTTTCCACAAGCTATAAAAGATGTAGAAAATCTGTGTTCTCTACATGACGTTAGTAAATGTATTGTAGATCAGCTGTAGTACCTGATTGTTCCACCAGGTGGAGCCTCTTACTGTTTAATACTGTAGAGACCAGAGGAGGTGTCATTCAGACTACAGGAAGTTCATGTTGGCAAGTACAGAGCATTGTGGGAGTTTAGCTAGCAATGGACACCATGACAGAGACTTCTGTGATGCCTAAGGACCTCCAAACTGGAGACATGACTTTAGACCAGTGAGGATTGACTGCGAATCAAATTCTATCTGCGGCAGAGCTACTTTTGCAGCCCAAATCATGTTTCTGTTGACTTAAACAGCAATATCAGCACAAGACAAAAGTCAACAGTGCTCAAACTGCGATAACAATCATTGAGTGGTAACGCTGCTTATTACTGTTGAAGAAATGTTGCATCCTTCTGCAGAAATGAGAATTTATCGGACCAAGCTATATTTTTCATCTCTGACTGTCCAGTTTTGTTGAACCTGGTTCTACTGCAGCCTCAGATTTCTGTTCTTGGCTAACAGGAGTAGAACCAAACATGGCTGGTTGATGCTCAGCAAAAGTTGTTAGGAGTGATTATCAGAGCTACTGTATCCTTTCTGTCAGCTCCAACCATCCTGGACTCAATCAACAAGACATTTCTGTACACAGAACTGCCGCTCACTGGATGTTTTTGATGTTTTTTTTAATCATTCTGAATAAACTCTAGAGATCAACACTTTCAGCTGCAAGACTTGATCTGTTGCCATCCTGCCACATGACTGACAGACTGGAAGATTGCATAAACAAGCACACATGACGGTAATAAAAAGTCCATTACTGTCTCTAACACCTTAAATGAGACTTCCAGATGTACCTGACTGAAGGCATCATAAGAGGTGTTATTAGCGTCAGCTCTTACCCAGGGCGTTAAAGGTGGCGACGTGCTCCCACATGTTTCCGGGCTGTTCAGGTCGAGGCTGCCACACCAGAGCGTCCACATCGTGTCGGAGGCAGAGACACGGCATTTCAGACGGATTGACATCCACTGTGAACAGATACTGATGGCTGCCAAGGTTCACCTGCAGAGAGACGAACGTTGGTGTGAATTAAAATCGCTCTGGTCAAGAATATCCCGCTGTGAGACACTGATATGAGAACGGAAAAGGAGAGTTTGTGTAATGAAGTGATAATGGAGCTGGTTGGGTTTCAGTGGTCGAGACACAAAGCACTTCAAGGACACTAGACTTGATGTAACTTGCACTTCCTCCACTGTATGAAGAATACTTGAATTACTTTCCCCATCACTTGTGTATCTCACCCAAAGTCCATCAGATTGACTGACTTTAAAAAGCAAACCATGAGAGATCAATCGATATTTGGAAAACTGAGTTCTGTAAAATATCCTGAGAATTTCTTCAGTTTCGGGAATTTTTCTATTTTGACCCTCAAAAACCAGGAAGTAATTTTCAGGATTCAATACTTCCAGTAATCTTTTTAGATCCACTGTGCATTGTCATTTTTAACAGATCTGATTGATCCAGAGAAATACAATGTTGCTCCATTGTCTGTTTATTTATTTGGGACCCAAAAACTAAACCTTTTAAGATCTTCTGAGTGAATTTTGACAATTTCATATGTTATCAGACGTAGAACTCTTGTATTTTCTGCCTCAAAATAGCATCTTATTTGGGAATATCAACAAGAATTGAATTCCTATAGACATGAAATTTGGTGAGGACACAGAGAGAACAGTTTCATTCAGACCTAATTGATTAAATGGCTCCAGTAGAGACAACTGGCACTACAAAATGGAATTTAAATGGGCAAAAGTGGCAAACAAGGGTGCTACTGGAGCCCCATGTTTCTATTAAAAATACAGTCTTTGGTCGACATTTCGCCAACTTTTGAGGCTCGAACTAGCCTAGCCGCGCTAGACCCAGGTCTGAAGACGCAAGGGTCTAGGAACTCTCGACAGGGAGGGAGGCGGGCTAAAAGGTTGTCTTTCAAATCACTCTGCAGCAATTGGGTAGGTATACAACCAATCAGCACAACGAATAGGCTGACATAGTTCCAAGAGCTTCGGAAATTAGAGGATGAGGGAGTTCGGTGAAGCCTTATTTATACAGTCAATGGGTGAAGCTCAAGTATATTACAGACAACTAAATTAAATTCGTTGCTGTGGGTTGTCTAGCGCGGCTAGGCTAGTTGTTTCCGGTTGTTTCTGTCAGAATCGTTGCGCCTCTGTTGTCACTTAGTTACGCCCATCTTCTGACTCTACACTTCATGGTGATTCGTCGGCCAGTTTTAGGAGCATTCAACCTCAAGACCTACCCTGGCAGAGAATTAAATTCGTGGCCGTGGGTTGTCTAGCGCGGCTAGGCTAGGCTCGAACATCAGTAGAATTTGATTTGTGGCAAATATTGCAAGACAAGGTTCCACATTTTAGATATTTTGACTTCAAACTTTCTAAAAATGATTCAAATTTTGTCTAAAATGACTCAAAATTGTCCTAAAGTACTCAAAATTTGTCCAAAATGACTTTAAATTGCCCATATAAATAGAAATGAATAATTACTGGTTCATGAAAACAGTAAACAAAGTTGAAAACTTTCAAAACAGGTTGGTATTAGACCTCCAGAAAGTTCCTGTAAGTGTATGTATATATATATATATATATATATATATATATGAGTCATTCCATGAAACCGGTGCCTTTTCAACTTTGAAAATGTAAAATTTAAACTATATTTAATTTTTATTTTTTAAGTAGCCAGGAATCACAGAAGGTCTAAAATGACAGGAAATTATATTGTGCCATCTCAGGCTGTGTTATTTAATATTTGTTAATTATGTCAAATCCTGTTACTGTGGAAAGGTAACAGGGTTGACAGTAACAGGGTTGACCATTTTAAACTAATTTGCTTGTAGCTAGCTAAAATAAATGCTAGCTGAAGTGCAAGCTATGTACTTTGAAAGATAATTACTTGTAGATATTGATTATATTTTGAAAAATAGAAAATTGATTATGTTTATATGTTAAAAACTGGTAACAGGATTGACGTTGTATGCTTGTCCCCCCTGGTTAAACCTTGAAAAAACTTCAAAATACCAAATCAGAGGTGAGAGAAACTTACTTGTTAATGAGCTGTTAGCATCCTGGTTCCGAGATGATGCAACCTCCTTTAAATCCTGTCAAATCTGGAATGTACCATTATTTTATAGGGTTTTTTAGTTAGGGTAACAGGGTTGACACAAAATCAGGGGACGCCGATAAATTGGTAATTTATAATGGTTAATATATATTATTATTACCAAAAACACTGTTTTACAATAAGATCATACTTTAAACTACATGTAAATGTAAAAATTTTAACATTTTGCCTACATTTTACAAATGAAAAGTCCTGTACACATACAACAATAACAGTGAGGGACAGGCCAAAAACCTCACCCTCATCAGCATGAAAGTAATTTAAATTAATTAAAATAACATTTCATTGACTTTAATTTGATGTTATATTAAGGAGAGAAGACAGGGTAATGTTATATTTTTAAATGAAATATTAATTTGATGTTATCATAATTTTATGACTGATTATTTCTTGGGGACGCAAAAGGCACCGATTTCATGGAATGACCCATATATATATACATATATATATATATATATATGGATGGACTCATGTTTCCCACTAAAATACAGTCTTTGGTCAACATTTTTCCAACTTCTGAAGCTCTAATGTCAGTAAAATTTGATGTGCGGTAAGTTCGACAAGACAAGGTTCCAGTTTTTTGTTATTTTGACAAAATAATCAAGTGATTCATTGGTAAGACCAAATAAACTGGTTTACATAGGGGCTTTTTGTTGTCATTTTATGTGCAAAGTTACAAGCTGCTTCCATGTTGCCTTCATGTTGATATGTAACAACATATGAGAATTGTTCTTGCCTTAATGTTCCCAAATATATATTTGAAAACGGGGTGGAAAAGTGCAAAACTGTCAAACAAAGGTGGTATTGTGTCTCCACAAAGTTCCTGTAAGTGTAAATGTATATGGATGGATCCATATTTCTACGAATAATACAGTCTTTGGTTGACATTTCAGCAACTTTTCAGGCTACATCAAACAGTAGAAACTGATGTGTGCTAAGTCAGTTTTTATTATTTTGACCTGAAATTTGTCCAAAATGACTCAAAATGTGATAAAGCTTGTATAAAATGTGTCAAAACTGAGCAAAATGATAATAATGAATAATTATTATATAATTATTGGCCCTAGAAAATAGAAAAAAGTGCAAATTTTTCAAATAAGGGTGATCTTGGGACCCTAGAAATTTCCTGTAAGTGACTATGTATGGATGGATCCATATTTCTACTAAAAATATAGTCTTTGGTCAATGTTTCACCAACTCCTGAGGCTCTAACATCAGTGGAAATCGATGTGTAGCGAGTTGAACAAAACAAGGTTCCAGTTTTTAGACATTTTGACAAAATAATGATGTGACTCATTGGTAAAACCAACAAAATTGGTGTACGTAGGGGTTTTTAATCGTCATTTTATGCTCAACTCTGTTCTGCAGCAAGGCTTGTATTGTGATATATTTGTAGGGATAGCATATACAACAGAAAGGATTTGTTTTTCCTAAGCATTTAACTGACTCTCAGTTTTACGACATTATAAATTTCAGTTTATCTGTTTGGCACCAATATGGTCTATTTCTATATATTTCTTAGGCATTTTGCTCCCATTTTTGTCCTTTGTGTTGACTGCATGAAAATAAAAGTAGGTAAAAATCCTTCCTACATGGTGAATTCTATCAATAAATGGAAACGTTTTTGTTTTGTCGTCTTCTCCACGTCAGTATTCATCACTGAGGGTAAAAGCTCAGTATGTAATGACTATAAACATCCATGTATCTCACTTCCACCTCCCTCTGATGAACGCTTGACGTAATTCTCTCCCCATGTGGTCTGCTGCTATTCTAGTGTCACTTCCACTTGTCTTTAGAGAGAAAATGACCGCTGCCGTGACATAATCGCTCCTCGACATCTGAGCACCGATCCCTTGCTTCTCGTCAGCCCACGTCCTTCGAATCAGACGGAGGCTGTCCTCCCCGTCTCAGTGCACATTTGACAGGCATTGAAAATTCCACACAAGCCAGCCCATATGTTGGTGGCTGATGACAAGCCATCAGCGAGCCGTCATCATCCCTCCTCCTCTAAAACTCATTTTGCTGCCACTTGTGTTTTCTCGGTTCTGCACGTTTGTGTGTCTGAGGTAACTGACAAGGCTGCTGCCGAGTCATGATTTCTGAACAAAAAAACAAACAATGGAGACAAAAGAACAAGTGCAGTGAATTTAACTGAATGGACCTTTAGATGCACGAGTGATTGGACCAGACGCTCTTACATAAATGAGTCAAAAATTATCCGTATAAGAATAAATGTGTTTTTAACAGCATTTTTTTTTGTCATTTTGGTTGAGAGTAATGTGTGTATTATATTTTCGCCCACACAATAATGATTTCATGATTAAACAAGAAAACCAAGAACAGATTAGTATCAGCGATAAAGAGCTTGGGGCAGTCATACAAATATTACAATTACTTTAAAAGTATAAAAGGTTTCTTAAGAATTTAAATGGAATGATATAAACATGTTTTTAAGAATATTAAATGATAAAAACTTTTCATTACAAAGACATTGCTAGAAAAGGACCTCACCGGCTCATTTTTTTTTTTACCCATTTCTGCATCTAAGGGTTAAATAAAATGTTTGTGTGTCACAGTGAGAATGCAGGTTTAATTAATCTCGATTAATTGATAAGTTCCTCCTCTTTTCACTGCTAACAATTTGCTCTCATACTGATTAAAATCAGACATTTCTTGCCAACTTAAAGAGACAATTTTCAACATATATTATGATTCTAAAGGGTTAATTAAATCTGCAGACTGCTTTATTTTTAAGACATACGAGTAACATACTGCTGCACACCAAACAATGGAGGTGTTTAGTTTCTACATGCTTCTCACATTTAAAAACTCCACCAGAACCGACGTTTTAGCTGCTTTGTTAACCCACTGAAGTCACATGGAATAGTGCTTTTATAGGTGCCAATTTCAGGTAGAATAAAAAAAGTCCACTCTGCTGTCAGGAATCAATGCTAAACGTAAAATACAAGATTGATTTTATTCATTCGTGCAGTTTTAAAGGTCTGCATTGGGGAAAAAAATAATGCTTTTAAATTGTTTTTTAAACAATTTACTGTTAGTTTACAGAGTTTCCCTATTTAGTAAAATTACAATTAATACCTACAAAGTTCACAGGAAAAAAAGCATTAATTTGCACATTAATGCTAGAAAATGTCCAAATTAAAAATCTCTGCTTTTACAAATAGTCTTTGTTTTACAATGAGTGACCATAGATTTACACTATTGTACTCTATTTAAATCCGCTCAAAGAATATTAGTTTATATATATATTCGCCATTATCTGAAAGAAAAATTGTGAATATTAAGGACTGAAAACTGCTACATAATTTTTATGTTATTTTGCAGATGTTCTCAGTCTTTTTTGCTTTGTTAAATTACAGAAAATATCTAGTAAAATCACAGGATTTTTTTTTTTTTACACGTTAAACAGAAAAAAGGCCAAAACTAAACAGGCTGTCCACATCTAAAAATCTGCATTTTTACACAGCAGTTTGTCAAAATTACTATTGTGTTTAAATCAGCGAAAATATCTTCTTTTGTTTTTTCTTCTTTTTTTAACAAAATATTGTACACTAATATTCTAACAGTTAAAAACAACAGCTTTGTTGTAAATTCATACATATTTATGTATATATATATAGAATATATGTTTCTACCATATATGTAAAATAATCATTTAGATGGAAGGTTAGAAATGACAGAAAGTCCAGCTCTTCTGATTTTAGCAGCCGTAAAGTCAATTGCATTGCTCAGCACTGTTAATTACAGAGTTTTCTTCCTGAAAGGGGCGGGGACAGCAACTGCTCATTGATTTTTTATTTATTTGTGACTTTTTAGAGCGAAATATCACATTTAGAACATCTTAGAAGCAAAGTTTACTCAGTTCTGGTAAAAGGAATCCTTTTTTGCATCATTCAAGTTGAAACATTGAAGAAAACACACGAAACTTGAATTAATTTGCCAAAAGTGGACACAAAAGGGAAACTGTCAAATTTACATTTTCAACCTGACATTTGAAATAGTTTTAACTATTGAATGTAGAATTTCAAAAATCGTAGTATAAAAGAAAAAAAGACAACTAGTGGCTGTGGAAAAATAAATCTTCACTGCAGCCGTTTTACAACCTGAAGCCTTTATTCCTTTTTTGGGGTGTCTGATAATATTTAAAGCGTTTTTGAAAGCCTGAAATGTGACCTAATACAGGGTGACCCAAAAAAAGTTTACACTGGCAGAATACAACTTTAATACCATGTTTATTCAGCTTAGAATTAGAATTTATTCACAAATTATACATCGCTGTAAAGACCATGTACGGTAGATTCTACTTTTCAATGTGTCCCCCCAATGTGTCACAACAGCCTGCAGGCGCCTGCGGAATGCTTGACAGGTCTTCTTTATGTAGGATGCCGTCATCTTCTCTAAGGCTGGCACAGAAGGGGGGGGGCTTCTTACAGGCACTGTCCTCCACAGTTGTCCATATGCTATAATCCAGGGGATTGAGATCTGGACTCTGGGGTGGCCACATATCCTTGGACCAGAATGCATGCAAGTTGGCATCCAACCATTCCTGAGTCCTTTTGGAGGTGTGTGCTGGTGCTCCGTCCTGCTGGAACACATAATTCCCATCTGGGTAGTTAGCAAGGATCCATGGCTTGACTTTATCATTCATAATATCCAGATGGACGTCACAGGATTTGTCTTGATGCGCCGTTTGACCTTGTCAATCAAGTTTTTGGTCCGCACAGACCGGGGACGACCAGACCCAGGCTTTCGTGAGGCTGTTCCAGTATCTTTCCGCTTCTTTTTAATTTTGTAGACTGCACATCTGGATATTTCCAACTGTGCTGCAATCTCAGTAGGTGTCAGACCGGCACGCAGCAGTTCAAGTACAGCTAAAGTTTTCTTCATTTTCAACAGAAGCACATGAATTTGAGAGAAGAGAGATTACTAGCTGCATTGAGAGACTTTAAGGAATCATTGGAACATGAAAACCTAGTTAGAGATGCTTAAATGGCTTTTAAACAAGCAATCAACTGAGTGTTAACTTTTTTTTTGGGTCACCCTGTACACATGGTCTTCTTTTTAAAAGAAAACCGCCTCGTGATGAACTTTTACATGCTGGGCAGTATGTGGGAGTTGGTTATTCTACTATCTTACCATTATTTTTGAATAGAAGAATATGGGAACTGGAAACTAATTACCAAGAATTAGATCACCTGGGAACAAAACGCTGCTTTTCTTCTCCCAGCCAGTGACTAAGCTTTGTTGTTGTGTGACTCACATTCAGCTGTCCATTTGCCTGGCCGAGGTTTTAGAAAATGATTGACTGACATTTTGTGGCTTGTTTCTCAAAAAGAAGAAAAGAAATCCAATGAGTCTTTTATCTCATTACTTCCCTGCACACCTTTTCCAGCAGCAGCCGTCCTGCACATTGTGTCTGAAACATACTGAACACTGGAGGTCTTAGTTTACGAGCTACAGGAATCACAAATACCACAAAACATAAGCATGTACCACAAGATTTTAACACAGGCGGCATCACTATTGTACTTGACTTTCGTTGCTAAGCCATTGTTGAATAAAAAGGATTTACCTGCCAGCAGGAGCACTGGATTATCCTTTAGAATCCAGAATCTAAACTGCTGATTCCTGTGTAATATTATTTATTACCTGCAACACGAGTTAAGCTGTTCAGAATAAATATGAAAGACAGGTTGAGCTCTTATTTCCACTGCAAGACTCTTAAATGTATTTAATGCAGCTACAATATACAACAGGATGAGGTTCTGTTTGTAGTATGAGAACAGTTTGCGTGTTCTCATAATAAAAGTTAAAAATACAACGAATGATGTCTTTTCTGCACTTAAAAACATTTCCTAGGCTCAACTATTACAAGGATTTCCCAATTAAGTTGAAAAACCTGACAGGAACCACCAAGACAGATGGGATTTGCCCACACATTAGCTTCTCTTCATTGGCTCCCAGAGCAGAATTTACCCTCCTCGCATATAAAGCCTTTAAATGACCAGCTCCATTGTATGTCAAAGACCTCATAGTGTCGTGTTATGCTAACAGAAACTCTCAGATTGCTGCCTTACTCTAGGGTTTCTACACTTTCTAAAAGCAGAATGGGAGGCAGAACCTTCGGATATCGGGCTCCTCTCTTGTGGAACCAGTTTGGCTTCAGGAAGCAGACAGACTCTCTACTTTTGAGATTAAAACTTTCTGACAAAGCTCATAGTTAGAGCTGCTCAGACGACCCTGAACTGTCTTAGTTATGCTGCTGTGGGACTTCCTGCGAGATGCTGAGCTCCTCTACTTTCATTTTCTCTCCGTACCTTTAAATGCAACAATAAATTAACTTCCTGTTGTAAGTTTCTGCAGGAATCTGGTTCTGGAGTTTCATGTTCCTGTACTTTCAGTATTCACCAATTTGCTTGGTGTTTGTTGTCTATCTAGTTGTCCCTGCTCATCTTTTCAGTCTCCTCTCTGTCCAACTAATTGAGTCCATCTGCCTCAGCTAGTTGGACCGAGAGGAGACTAGTCCAACTGGTCGAGTCACATGGACGTCTGGTTCCAGTTGTTCATGATATGGAGCTATAGGAATAAAAAATACATGGGTTCGGAGTTCCTATGGTGCGACAACATGATTTTTGCTGTAAGTCGGAACTCACATATGTACATAGGTACTACTGTCACTGATCTGCGCTAACACAGTGGTAAAATCATAATCCTGGACCGGCCGATGTTTGTTTTTTTGCCCTTTTCCGAGCATTTTATTATAGATAATGTCACTTCCATTGAGATGGCTTTCATTTTCTTCGAAGCACTGCCATCAGAAGACTCTGACTTGTGCTTGGGAGCCATAATGAAGGGCAAAATTTTCCAAAAAACAACACAAACAAAAGTAAGCGAATGTAGTACAATCCAATGTGCTGTACCACTGGCAAATGTAAACAAAGCCGTCTTCATCATATAGCGCTGTGTGATGACGTAACCATCCACTCTGCTCGTTAACTAGTTCCTGGATGAAATTTGTTTTAACGTCGCAAACACCGTACGTCGGAATGATGGAACATGACTTAATAAATTTATGGGAAATGACGACATAACCACAAAACGCCGTAGGGCGAGGACGTCGTAAACCGAGGACCTACTGTAAATTGGATGTTTAAAGATGTCTACGTGGTAAAAATCAAGTTTTTATGGAGATTTTTCCTTGTTTAAGTATGGTGTTTATGTGCTGTTCACCACCACAGTGTAGCATCGACAGTCTTAATACCATGGATTCAAATTTAAAGGCTTTTAAAGTAGTTTCACAGAGTCGTAGGTGAGCTGGTGGACCCAGAGCAGTTAATTTTAAGTCATTTTTAAAGGCAGGGACACATTATTTTCAAAGAAAAACTTCTAAATATTTAACTTTGCTACCAGAGAGAGGAGTTTTTATGCATTTAATCAAACACTAGAGGGGAAAATGAATGTAATCAAGAAAGACTGTGACAAGATACCAAAACATCTCAGCCTGAATATCAGACTGCACTGCCATTCTACTGTATCTTACTGGATATAATTCCTGTAAGCTGCCTTTTGTTTGCCACAGGGTTGTCTGCAGAGAGTAACGTATCCGCTAACACAATACTGAGCTTCATGAATTCCACTGAATGAATGCGTGCAGTCACAATAGCATAAAACACTATATGCTTCCTGTTGCCACGGGAAACCACACGTATCCAGTTGGTGATGCAGAAAATGCACAAATATGTTGCTATGTTTGCTCTTGACGTGTTGCTGTGCCTGTTGTCCACTGCTGTTCCTCAGCTAATAGAACAAGGATTAGAAAATGGGTCAGTCTATTGGTATTTATCACACAATATTCAATCAATTGCATTCATTTCTCCTCAAATTGGTGAAAAATAAAAGTAAATTCCCTGTCTCCCTCCTGGGACAGTTTCAGACTCAAATGCACTTCATGAGCATCGTGTTTAAATGAATTAAATTTAGAATTTCTGGGTTGTAATGTGCAGCTGCATTGAGAGTGACTGAGTGGGAGAATAAATATATTGACTTACATCAGTAGTGGTTTTCTGTCAGCATTCAGTGCTGCTTTCAATCCTTAAAAAAATTCATATTCTTCATATCTCTCCATTATAGCAACCTGTTGACTGAATAAGGCGGCATGGCATTGGCCAATTTTGTGCAGAAGAGTCTCGTTTATGAGATGGTGCACAGAAACTGATGTTAGCAAAGAAAGCTGATAACCACCACTGCGATACCCATCATCTCTGATTGGGTTTTAGGTTTTGTTATCAAGCTAGCTTAAAGAAAGTCTGGTTATGTCAACTTGTCTTTATGCTAATTGCTAAAGTTAGCTTCTGAGGAATGATTCCTCTTCCCAGAAATAACATTTAAATTGAAGAATCACTGTTCTGACACACTTTAGAAGATCACAGATGGTGCTTGACACGTTTACATTACGGAACTTCCAGGAAGCGTTTCAAGTGTTGGAGGAGGATTGGGAGCAGAGCAGCACTGCACCAGGACACTATTTTGATTGGGATGGCAGCAAAGTTCAAATCTGGACAGTTTTTGATATTTACAGGAACATTCTTTGGAACTTTTATGAATACTTAATTTGATTTTGACACTGAGATTGTGCAGATAGTGCTCGGGTTTATATAAAAGGATTTCCAGGAAGCGTTTCAAGCGTTGCAGGAGCACTGGGAGCAGAGTAGCGCTGCACCAGGACACTATTTTGATAGGAAAGACAGCTGAACAGGCACAGGCTTACAATTTTCTGATGGTATACACTGTTCTGATATAGGACAACTAAAAACACGAGACATGGACGACAGCCTAATTTATATCTGGAATAGTTTTTGATTTTTCCAGATACAGTCTTTGGAATTTTAGATCGCACCTCATACACTGAAGAAAACATCTTTATGAAAATCCTACATATCTATTCTAACCTGAGACATTGACCCAGTTAATTGGAAAAATGTATGTTTCTATACAGATATTATATACTAAGAACAAATACTGATTCTGTAGGTTAATTTTTGACTATGAAAACAGCAGTTTGATGAAAAACACAAGGTCCAGTTTCATTGCTGTTTCAAAAGCTTTTCACTACATCCTCTTATCCAACACCTGAGGAACAGCATGAGATGTGCAGAAGTAGAAATGTTCATTCATGGCTGTACTTGACAGTCTGTTTCCTGGCTGTAAGAGTCTACACAATGAATGCACCATATGAGGTTCTGTAATTGTATTCTGTATAGGAAAGTACTCTTAAATTAGTCGGACTTGCTTTCAGTTTGGGGGAAAAAAGCTTTTAGTGAACATTCTTCTTTATTTTTTTTAATCAAAAGGGTTATCGGTTTTGTAGATGGAGACTTGAACCGAGAGGCTGGCATCAGCACGAAGGCGAAAAACAAACGCATCTGTACAGAAGGCCAGATGTCTGTAATAACGGCTGAAATGCCAAATCTGTCATCTTCATCATCGCTGCCGTCATGTTCCTGGAAGGACACTGCCTGCTGCCTTAACCGGGGGAGGACTAAATGGTTTTTAATTCACTCTTTGCTGCCCAAGATGATGGATTTTGTCATTTTTTCTGACATTAAAGAAACCTGTTGCACCAAATGACGCTCATAAATGACGGCTGACAGTTTGGTAAATGATCGTAACTGTATGTTAGTAAAACCCGCCTCTTGGATTTAATTAGTCTCAAAGGCTTTCAATCAGGAATGATCAGTTTTACTCTCAGAACATTCCCAGAGATCGGACCTGCTCTCAGTAACCTGCTGTTGTAAGATGTTGATTGGCTTGTCCTGGTTTACAGAGGCGACACCTGAGAAGAAGCCAGTTTCACACCATGTTTGTATCTTCACACACTGAACTCGGTGGTGAAAAACCAGCAACCATCACTTCAAACAGAGAGTTTCACGAGAACGAGGAAAAGATCTCTGCTGTAGTTTAAGGCATTGTTCTGAAGATCTTTTTGAATTTCAACTTCAAATATCTTTACCACAATAGAGTGTTTAAAGGTATGTTGTACAGTAAATCCATGCATGTAGAGCTGCTGGCCTGAAACTTTCTTCTTCTCCTAATAGCCTCAGTTTGCATCCAGTTGAAATTTATATACTTTAGAGGATCCAGTCAACATTAAAGGTCAAGCAAAATCGCCAATAAAAAACAAAAGGGCAGCGTTGTTGTATTGACATTTAAGGTGCGTTGATTGATTCGTGACGTCAACTGGTGCAGTGAATAACGAGCAGGAAAACATAAAAAGTTGCTGCTTGTCTTCCAGCAGCAGTAAATTCTTTTTTTCCCTCTCTAGTCTATAGAGTAGTTAAGAAGAAAAGGAAAAATATACCTTCTGGAACCACTAAAAAGGTCATAATTACACAATAAAATGACTAAAGTTCATATGGTTTATTCATTACAGGTGATGCCAGAGTTCATCAGTGCTGGGGCTTGGAAATGTAAAGTTTTTGTCAACTGGTTGTCGGTTACGTTAAAAAAAACAATTTATTAGTTCTTAAAACTAGAACAGCACTCAGAGAGCACAGAACACTACCAAGGCTGTTCATTCTGCCACATGGCATGGTCAGAAAGGCAGCATTTCTTTTTCTTTAGAAATGCAGCATTTGTTTATTAGTTATTGATAATCAGAAATCACAGCAACATATAATGTGACAATTTAATATAGATGAACCCACAAACAAAATGCCCTTGCGCTGAGCACAGGCGTGTGTTCTGCATGTGTACATTATGTACGGATACTACATTGCGTGACCTAAGTAAGCAGCGGGAATTGATAAGACTCAGAAACACCCCCACAATTTAATCAGTTGTTCCTTGTATCATCTCTGATGGATAAGTCCTGATAAGTCCTCAGTGGTGGATTTGTAGTAGGATCACAATCATGTGATCATCAGCAGACAGCTGATGTAGTGTTTACTTGTTGTCATGGTTCCAGTGACACCGTGCTGCTATCTGGCAAAGATACAGAAATCTTTAACAAATCTGTGCATCCAGACTATAAGCTGCATCACTGCCAAAATGTAATGAGGTGGTTCTTGTGTCATTTCTGACCTTCCCTGAAAATTTCATCCAAATCCGTTGGCAACACTATTCAAAAACAGACTAACAGACAGACAAACCAACACTGATTATCACATAATTCCATAATAATAATGTTAGTCCAGCAAACCTCGTTCACGCTGAGGAAGCATTTTTAAGAATGTAAACTTCACCGCAAAACCCGTTGCAGGGTATCGGTTATTAGCCAACGAGAATGCTGTCCTGGCACTTTCAGCTCATTTTTTAATTGTGTGAACTTTGACCAGGAGTCAATAAACGCTACAGAAGTCTTTGTCGTAGTGGTCCTTTGAAAAAAAAAAAAAACGTAGTTGCAGAGACCTCCTCCTTCAATCTCTACAGTATTTAACACAGCAAAGAAACTGCAGTTTTCAATCTCTCTAGACAGTAGAAGGCTCCACATGTTGGCACAACCAGGTACTACAGCTAATGTACAATACACTAAACAAACTATTGATAAAGTAAACAGCCAGAAAACACAAGAAGGGAATAAAATGTCAGTGGCCTTCATGTGTAAACTCATTCCTGTTTTGAGGGGTGTCTCATTGTTACCCCTCTAGTGCATCTGTTGTTAATTTCATGAACACCAAAGCAGCTGAAGTTGACTAAAAAGCCCCTCAGTTACTTACTTGACCAGATCAGTATCCCACATGTTTGACTGATTTGATGCAATACTTAGATTAAAAAGTGTTCCTTTAATTTTTTTGAGCAGTGTATAATAGTGCGGTTGGGAGTATTAAAGAGTTTGTTTTTGTAAATTAATTAGTTGCAACGTTACAGTTTTGTGAACAATTCATGCAGTGAGTCTAACTTTCATAGTTAATCCAGGAGAAGTAGAAGTAGTAGAAGAAGAAGAAGAAGTAGTAGTAGAAGTAGTAGCAGAGGAAGTAGGTGAAGAAGAAATAGTAATAGAAGTAGTAGTAGAAGTATTAGTAGTAGTATTACGAATAGTAGTAGTAGAAGAAGTAGTAGAGAGAGAGAAGTAGAAGAAGTAAAAGGAGAAGTAGAAGAAGTAATAGAAGAAGAACAAGTTAGTAGAAGAAGTAGCAGAAGATATAGTAGTTGTAGAAGAAGCAGTAGTAGTAGAAGAAGTAGTGGAGAGAGAAGTAGAAGAAGAACAAGTAGTAGTAGAAGAAGTAGCAAAAGATATAGTTGTAGAAGAAGCAGTAGTAGTAGAAGAAGTAGTAAAAGTAATAGAAGAAGAAGATGATGAAGAAGAAGAAGATTCAAAGACAGCTGGATATAAATGTAGCTAATTTAATGGTGTTAACTTTTAAGATATTTCATTCATATTTTGGTTGACTTATTTTGAATAAAAGCTACAAAGTTCCTAACTTGTGTCTTTCAAGTCATGAAAATAATCTCTTTTTTTAATCAAAAGAATCACTTAGATTTTCTTTGCTTTCTCTAGAATGTGCAGATCTATGTAATCCCTGTCTCTCTTTCATTGCAGCTGAAGCACACCAGCTCACCACTATTCTGCTAAAACACGATAAAACTATACTACACATCAGTAATATTTAAAGTAAGTCAGACAAACATGCTCCAGCTGAAAACATATGAAACCCTAGAAGTCTTAATCTGTTTTTGAGACTGTTGTCAGTACACTCTAGTTTCAAGGTGAAAATGCTCAGCTGTGGCATTGACTGCTTATTTCAGTCATAATGTGTCTTTGAGCACATTAAAAAATACACCATATGGATGTTTTAACAGGGTAAAAACCTCCATTCATACCAGAGACAGATGCTCTAAAGACCTGTAGTAATTATTAGTTAGACAAACGTTTAGAGGAAACAGCTGGTCTGGTGGGAATATGCAGAAATCTGCTAGTTTCAAAATATTTTTGTCACCTTGTGCTAACCCTGCCCTCCTAACTGGGTTTTGATAGTAATTTCCAGGTGTAAACTTGGATGGGGTTCAGAGCTCAGACCCTGACAGTGAAGATTGTGGCTCATCCAAGCAGGAAATTGCAGGTAAATTCAGCAGCAGCAAACAGGCCAGAAGAGGAGCGTAAAGACTGACAGCTCAAACTCTCAGCCAGCAGCAAAACTCTTAAAATTTCCACTCCACAAAAAATAAGTTCACGGTTTTGTCTGCAAAACACCTATTCTCAAAAAAAAACTTTGTCCATTCAAAAATGTGTGGCTTGATATCTGTAAAAAAAAAAAAAAAACAGTATGCAGGGAGAATGTTCTACAATATCTTATCTGACCATTTAAACATCTCTAACTATTAATTCATTTTTTCTAAATGTAGTGGTAGAGAGCAAATGTAGCATAAGAGGGTAAATGTAGTATTCAAGGACAAATGTAGAGTTAGAGGATAAATGTAGTACTAGAGTGTAAATGTAGCGTTGGAAGGTAAACGTAGTGTTAGAGGGTAAATGTAGTATTAGAGGGTAGGGTGTACTGAGGCTCCACGAGCTCTAAAAGATGTACAAAACCTGTATTCTCTACATGAAGTCAATAAATAGATCAGCTGTAGTATCTGGTTATTCCACCAGGTGGAGCCTCTTACTGTTGACCAAATTGTACTTTCTGGTCAAATACTTTCATTTTTGAAGGCTTATTTCACCCAAAACTGGAGATAGTAGAGCTTGCTGCAGTTTGGAATAAACAAGTGTTAATCATATTATATGTCCCAAACAAAAGTTCATAGTCCTAGAAATGTGGTTCACTTCTACGAGGTGAAACATCTTCAAGAACTTACAAGAGTGAAAGTCTTCAAGAACCTATAAGAGAAATCCAGTTTCACCTCTCGTAGAGGTGACATGTCTTCAACAACCTACAAAACAAGTCCAGAGAAGTCTAGGTTAATGAAGACGTTTCACCTCTATGAGAGGTGAAACTGGATTTCTCTTATAGGTTCTTAAAGATGTTTTACTCTTGTAGGTTCTTGAAGAAGCTTCACCTATCGTTGAGTCCAGAGAAGTCCAGGTTCTTGAAGATATTTCACCTCTACGTGAGGTGAAACTGGACTTCTAGGTTCTTGAAGACATTTCATCTCTACGAGAGGTGAAACTGGATTTCTCTTATAGGTTCTTGAAGACATTTCATCTCTACGAGAGGTGAAACTGGATTTCTCTTATAGATTCTTGAAGACATTTCACTCTTGTAGGTTCTTAAAGATGTTTCACCTATCGTTGAGTCCAGAGAAGTCCAGGTTCTTGAAGATATTTCACCTCTACGTGAGGTGAAACTGGACTTCTAGGTTCTTGAAGACGTTTCATCTCTACATGAGGTGAAACTGGATTTCTCTTATAGGTTCTTGAAGACATTTCACTCTTGTAGGTTCTTAAAGATGTTTCACCTATCGTTGAGTCCAGACAAGTCCAGGTTCTTGAAGACGTTTCATCTCTACATGAGGTGAAACTGGACTTCTCTTACAGGTTCCTGAAGGAATTTCACTCTTGTAGGTTCTTAAAGACGTTTCCTCTCTCATACTGAAGCTCCTACAATAACTAACATCTTCAATTCCTGGTTTTCAACATACAAACTGCATATTGTGAAAATGACTCACATTGGATATAGATAGTGTTTTCACTAAATGACAAAAGAAAACTTTCCTAAAGTTTTGTAAATCTATTTTTTCTAAAGAAAGCCTCGATAAGCTGTTAATGCCCTACAGGTACCAGATGTTCAGACCTATTCCCCTGTAAAAGGTATTGCAGACATGGCTGGTGGATATGACTCAGCTTCCATCTGAGAAACGCATATAGCATCATTCTCTGTCTTTTCAGCAGGGATCTAAACCTCATCAGCAAAGGTGCCAAATTAATAGGAGGAGCCTAACTTTTAAGCTGAAAGGTTTCATAAAAAGAAGGTCAGCGTGTATCCTGGTGGGCAGGCGAGCGGCGGAAGCATCAAGGCGGATACAATGAGGTTGGGAGCTGAAGAACAGGAAGGTAAGGCTTCCCGGATGACATTCTGTACACACTTCTTTGCAACAACACATTAACACACATGTGCAACCAATACACCCTGCCGTCCTTCAAAAGGGAACCAGAGTGACTACAATCCACCTTATTTAAGGGCAGCAGCTCGTCCAGCTGTAGTATTTGAGGAGTAAATGGACGGCAAAACATTAAAGGGCTTTTATTCGCATTAAGCCCTTCATCACTGCCTGAGCAGAACCACTGCACCGTATATTCACAGCTTATTAGGCTTTCATTACATAATGAAAGGGTTCATCTTTGACTGTTCCGAGTGTTTTTGTGACGGGGGAACTCTTCGCCATAAACATAGAAATTATTTTGTGCAAATGAAACGGAGAAAAGTGAAAGAGGAATGCTAGCAACGTTCACAGATGAACACAGTTTTTGTTATATGTGTCATATACCTGCTCCGGGAGAAGAAAAACATTCACTCATTATTCAGTATTTTCAAAACACAGAGGTGAGGTTTAAACAGGTGCTTTTACGAATGTGTCATGCGGCATTCTAATCGCGTTTTTATGCAAATTTTGAAAGCATACCCATCACGTCCTTGAAACACAAATGAAAAATGCATTAATAATCCATGTTTGGACTGTGAGCCAGTAAGCCTGTTCTTTCCTCTAACTAAAATAGATTACCTACTATTCAAAAAACATGCACGTTTTTACCTTGGAGAAAGAAAAGGACGCAATTTTTCTTCCTGATGCAGCAACAAATCTCCCAATACTTTTAAAAAGCAGAAAAACGATACAGGCCTGATACTTCACTGTGATGCATTCCTGATTAAATGCTTGCAAATCTCCATCATTTCACAGCTTCTGGTGAAGGCTGCTGCCGACTGAGTCAAAGAATCAACAAAACAGAATAGCACTCAAGGATGCTGCAGTTTCACCCTATTCTTCTGTCAGGATGCACTGATGTCGTGATTGACAAGCTATTTACAAGCTCAGTCACAAATTCTCGGTTTGAGGTTTGGACTTTAACTTGCTTCCAGAGCATTCCTCTTGTTGTCATAAAGCAATTCATGAGTATCTTTGGCTGTTTGTTTCGGCTCATTGTCTTGATGGAAAACAAATCATCTCCAAGTCTCAGTTCTCTTCAGACTGCATCAGGTTCTTCAGGATTTCTCTAGACTTTACTGCATTCATTTTATCCTCTATCTTTACAAGCCTTCCAGGACCTGCTGCTAAAAAGCATCTTCACATCATGATGCTGCCACCACCGTGCTTCACAGTGGGGATGGTATGTTTGTGATGAAGTTTGGTGTTTGATGTCAACCAAACATATCATCTAGTCTGATGGACAAAAAGCTCCATTCTGGTCTCCTCAGAACAAAGAACCTTTTTCCAGTTGACTTCAGAGTCTCCACATGCTTTCTGGTGAACGCTCGTCCAGATGTAATATGAACTTTTTCCAGCAGAGCCTTTGTTTCCCATAAAGTTTTAACTGGTGAAGAACAGACAACAGCTGTATGAACAGTTTGTCCCATCTTGGCAGCTGAAACTTGTACACTTCTTCACAGGAGTCATAGGTGTCTTGGTGGCCTTTCTTGTTCGGTCACTCAGTTTTTGACAGACTTATACATTAGTGCCCTATTCCTTAATGATGGATTTAATTGGACTCCAACAGATATTCAGTGATTTGGAAATTTTGTTGCATCATCCTCTGACTGATGTTTTTCAACAACTTTTTCACAGAGTTCCTCAAAGTGTTCTTTAGTCTTCATGGTGTAGTTCTGTCCAGGAGTCCTGATTCACCAGTGACTGGACCTTCCAGATAAAGGAGTCTTTATATTAAAATCACTGAGAAACACTCATTGATCTCAGATGATCTTAATTTCACAAAGTGTGTGATTCCCAGCAACACCTGGCTGCAAATGTGTTGATTTAAGCTAAAAGGTTTGATAAAAAAAAGGCTTTTCTATATTTCATTACTGACATTACTCTGTAGAAATCTGTTTTCACTTTGACATGAAAGAGTCTTTCTTGTAAATTCTTGACAAAACAATCAAATTAAATTGACCTCAACGTAGACAACTAATAAAAATGTAAACCTTCCATGTGGAGTGAATATGTTTTATCGGCCCTGTATGGCTGCCTGGATACAAAGTCTGCCACTTCAACTGAAGCCTAAAGGCCCAACTTGCAATTCCCTGTATTTTATTTTCGCTCTAATTTGATTTTGAAAGTTCTGACTGCTGATCCTCTGCCGCTTATTGAGTTTCAATCCTATAAGACCAGCCAGATAACTGGCAGTGATAACTACAGAGGTCCTATCAGCGAGAACACAGTCACTGAATGATGTTTATCTTCTGTTCTCCAGAGAAAGGAAACAATATCATGATTCCAGATGGTAGATTGCTGCACAAATACACAGTAGTGGCAGTTTCTGACATTAAAACACAGAGAAAGGGAAAATGAGAGCTGCTTCCTCTGAAGCTACAACATTTAGCGACACAACAAGCTCATCAGGGAAGTCGGTTCTGTCCTCCTCTCATCATCTGGTTTCACATCAGAGCGTTTTCAGTCGTAGACTTAAACCACTGAGCTGCAGCTCAGATCATCCACAGGAAGTATTTTCTACCATTAAACTGCTCCTGAATCACTTGAACAACAATATCAATACCATAAAACCGACTGCTATTTTGCATTGTTGAGTGAAATTAAAAGCTTTATATGGCTTGTCATGATATTTGAATCTTGATATCCGCCTTAGGATAAACGATAAATTATAAAAACATTGCTGATCCCTTTACTTTTGAACCAAATGGATGAATTCACCACTGGATGAGCCACAAAACTACATTTTAACCTTCTGAACTTCAAAAACCCTCAACGTGCTTGAAATGAATGTCGCCTTTTACAAAATCCGACAAAAGGAGCACCACGACAAAGACTTCTATGAGAATGACCAACATGAGACCAGCATGCAAATGTTAAATTAAGGTGGAATCAACTTAGGAACTGATCCTACACCTTAGTAAAACATCTGATGACTATTTTGGTATCTTCTTCATGTTTGTACATGACAACAGATGTAAACATTGATCGAGGACAGGTTTGTACCGATATCAGTCACTTGGACATTCACAACCTAAGGATCCAAGTCATTTAATATTTCTTATCTGTTAATACGCAATACTGCGTTCTACAATACATTCCACATTAAGTATTTTGGATTAACTGCAATATCTCTTACAGTTTAGTACCATAGCGGTTAGAAGATGTGGGCACTTCTGTGTAGGCAAGCAGACGTCATTGTGGGAGTTTAGTTAGTTAAAGGGGAACTTCGTTTTTTTTCAACCTGGGGTCTGTTTCCATATGTAATTTCATACATGTGAGTGATGGAGAAATGAATTTTCGACATAGCTCCAGTATTTAGCCAGGCAGGCAGCTTAGCAGCTCAGCTAGCAGCTCAGCTAGTGAAAAGTATGGTGCAGCTGGCCCCCCCGCGTCAAAGTCCGCCCTAACGTGCTTTTTCCCCCCACACTGACCGGCTTGGATAGTCTCAACGAGTGTCCCACAACATACTAGAGATGAGAAGTGAACGAAAACCTCCACATTACCTGGCGATCGCTCTTTGTTGTGGTCTGTATCCAAATCTCAGGACGCTAGAAACCAAATCTTGTTCCGAAATCGCACAAGAGCTCGATTGGATAAACTAGGACAATGATCCTACACTCCAGTTTAATATCTAATGACTATTTTTGCTGTTTTTTTCACGTTTCCACGAAACAGCAGATGTGAACGCTAATTGAGCACAGGTTTGTGCCGAAAACTTCAACATTTCTAACAAGATCGTAGGATCTTAGTATCTGTTTATGCCCAGCACCATTTTTTGTCGATAACACACACACTTCAAATATCGTAGATTATCTGTAGTATTAATTGTGAGTTTAGCTAGCAAAGGAGCACTGTGACAAACGCTTCTATGATGCTAACCAATCTCAAGCTAGCCAAACGCGTTAAATTCAGCTTTTAAAAACTAGCACAGTGATCCTACACTCTTGTAGAACATCTAACAATTATTTTTGCAGCTTTTTTGATGTTTCCGTGAGACAACAAACGCAAATGTTAATCGAGCACAGGTTTGTGCCGAGACCAAAAACTTCAACATTTCTGTCAAGATCTTAGGATCCGAGTCTTTTTTTAAGCATATTTAGCATTTGTTTATACATGGTACAATTTTTTGAAGATAATACACACTTCAAGTATTGTAGACTAGCTATTGAAACTTCAATGATGCTAATCGATCTCAAGCTAGCCAAATGTTTTACATGAAGCTTTTATAAACTAGGACAGTGATCCCACACCCTAGTAGAACATCTGAGAGCCATTTTGCTTTTATTTTTTCACATTTCCGTGACAAAACAGACAGGCAAGGTGTGTGGCAATCAGTTCCTAGTATCCTTTTGAATGATCCTTTTGTTTTTTGCCAATTAACAAGTGGATCAACAAACAACAGTGAAAATAGTAAGCATAATTCCTGGCTTACAGAATAGGATGTACATGTTTCTTCACTGTCATATCAAAATAAATCACTGCATTTAGCCTCTAATTCAAAAACATATTTTGAGTGTTTTACACTCACTTTTTGTCTCTCCCACACCGTTATTCCTCTCTCCTACAACGTTGATTACAATTACATGCAAACAGGAAAATATACAAATTAGGCGATGACATCATCAACTTCTAGCGACTTTTAGGACAGCCAATAGCTACTTTCCTTACTGAGGAGTTTGTAACACTGGCCGTGAAAATATCGACTGCACCTTATCAGAAGGCCGAAAAACACGTGTCTATTTTATTACCAGAACAGTTCACTAAAATGTTTTTCCGATCACTTTGCGGTGAGATATAAGCCATACGGTTGCTGAATCTCTCTTTATTTAAGGTCATTAACGGTTAGTTTAAACTTTTTTGGAAGTTTTTAGACATCTGTTGATGTTTTTGTTTGGAAAAAGTAGCCTAAACCTAGACCAAGGTAAAATGGTATCAGTAGAAAAGCTGCACACCTTCAGATTTAACCTTCAACAGAAAAGCGCCTGAAGGTTTGTACACCTTCCAAAGTGTTGACTTGGCCTTTAAAAATCCCCAGAAGAAAACTTGTTCCATTTCAACAGGTTTTTTAAGCAAAGGCGGCTTATTGATGCAGAGCGTTTTCTTTTTATTCAACGCAGAGATAGCATCAATCTCTCTAAACACAATGGCTCATAAAGAGTAAAGAGCTGATCTGTGACTCAGCTACGACCTGCACAACAATACAAAAAAAATGGACATCAGACAGCAAATCTGTCCTTTGGGAGATCTGACCTCTTCCTCGAAACGCCTGCTGCTCCTCTGTGACGATATTCTTTGTGAAAAATACCTGTGAGCTTCTTACTATTCTATCCACGAGGACGAGCGCTGAAGGAGGCGTCTGTTCTTTGCTACTGCGTCTTTGTGGAGATATCTGGTCGAGTGGCTTGTTTAAAGGCAGTACCAGCTCCCGCTTTCTCAGCAGGGAATAAAAAACCGTGGCCTCATCAAGGCGGCGAGCATCAGGTGGCCCGACTGTGCACTTGAGGTTAATGAGGGATGGAAAGAAGCGACAGAAACGTCTGAAGATGTCAAATAGGAGGGCTCGGACCTGAATGCTGGAGAATCAGAGTGTTTACCAGTGAAGGAGAGGGGAGTTACTCACCACCTGAGTGGGCTTGAGTGATGCTTCATCAAAGTGTGTGAGGCTGGAGCTGTCTTCTGGAAACCCATCACAGTCCTCCAGCTCCTGAGAGTTACAAGGAGGCTTGTCCCTGTCGGCGTTTCCATTCTGGACAGGAAGGAGGAGAATCATGACAGGATGTGGTTATGCTCATGTTGCATTTATTAACATGGAAAAGGCCTCATTTGCAACGAGTGGCCCCAGGTGATTCTAACGAAGGGCGAGTGTGGAGAGGAGGAAGAGGCTCTGGAAACGATGAGTTCAGCTCGTCGGGAGGAAGTGGGCTCAGAACAGCTGGAGAGGGAAGAGGCTGAGATGAGGGAGGTCTCAGAGGAGAGGAGGTGACTCCAAAAAGAAATCCATGAGAGGTCACGAGAAAACCTCCAACCCAGGCCAGAGTAAAAAACAATCTTAAATATTCAACTAGAAATGTAAGAGAAAATAAAAAATTTAAATATTCCTATTTGTTTAACAATAAATGTGGAAAAAACAAATGATTTTCAAAATTTAACAATAGAAATCAAACCACTAATGGCAAGTACTGATTTTTTGTTTCGTGCAAGAAAATAAATAATAATTGTCCTAATATATATAACAATAATGTAAAAAAAATACTGGAAGTAAACTTAAATATCTTACAAATTCAACAAAAAATGTAAAACAAAAAAAACTACAAGATTTTTAAAAAAATATATTTGAAATTCTACAAAAATGTAAAAAAAAAAAAAATTATATATATATATATATATATATATATATATATATATCATTGGGGAAAAAATTAACAATTCCATGAAAATGTAAAAAAAAAATTATCAGAAAAAATATCTCAAATAAAATACACAATAAATAAACTATATAAACTAAAGTAAACACTATTGCCTGGATATAGAAACAATCTTAAATATTCAACAATAAACAGAAAAAATGCACAATTGACAAGGAGTGAAAACCATAATATAAATATGTTTTTACTTAAAAAATGATATATACTGTATATTAAGAAGTCGACAAAAAAATAAAATATTATTAATATAAACAATATTTAAAATTTACCAAAAATGCAAAAAAGGAATTATTAGGGGAAAAAATCTTAACAATTCAATACAAATGTAAAAAAAATTAAATAAAATACTGCCAATAAAAAAATGTCTTATTGGCAGGGAAGAAAATAATAAGACATGTATTTCTTAATTATTTTTAAAAAGTGAGTATTAGGAAGACATAAAAATTTAAATACTTGTTAAAAATAAATAAACAATATTGAAAGAACAATATTATCTTAAATATTCAACAATAAATGTAAAAATGCAGCATTGGAAAGAAATTAAACTAATTCTAATTACTTACAACAAATGTGAAAAACATTAAGGAAATTCATTATCGTCAAGTACTGCTGTTTTGTTAATGCAAGAAAATAAAAATAATAATTGTAACAAAAATGTAAAAAAAAAGAATATATCATTGGATATTATTTAATATCTTAAATATTCTACAGAAAATGTTATATTATCAGAAAAAATCTGTAAAATGTAACAAAACTATAACAGAAAAAATGGAGGAAACAATCTTAACAATTCAACAAAAATTTGAAAAAAACAAACAAAAAAACATTACTGCCTAGACACAGAAATGACCTAAATTATTCAGCAATAATAATAAAAAATGCACTATTGGCAAGAACCAAAAACCATAAAATATATACTTTTAAAAAAGTTTTTAAAAAGTATTGGAAAGAAGAGAATATTATCTGAAACATTCTTTTATAAAAGTAAAAATCTAAAAAAAAGGGAAAAGGGCTAAAATGTGAATTAAAAAGATGCAAAAAAATTGTTTAAAAATGCTTTGGCGAGAATTGAAAATGATCCTACATATCGAACAGAAATGTAAGAATAAAAGATCAGAGATTTTCCTTCATGTTGAGCCCTGCAGCTTTCAGATAAAATGAATTAATAGTCTCACCAGGTCTTCGGAGGTCAGGTGTGTCAGTCTCTCGTGGATGAGGGCGGCTTGTTCATCACTCATCACATATTCTCCTCTCCTGTCGCCCATCACCAGCTCCGACCACAAGGGTCCCTCACTGCGCTTCTGAAGGGTCACCTCCAGGCTGAGGACAGAAAACACAACAACAAATAAACCCATCGACCTCCTCAGCCACAGAGACGATGATGAATCACTCATATATATGGAAATAATAAAGCTGAAGTAGCAAACAGAAAGACTGCAGCTCTGTCTGTTTTCTTAAACGACTCAACGCTTCAAGCCAACTAAACCTAAAGAAAAATGTAAAATATATCCAGTATTGGAAAAAAATCTTAAAAATTCTACAAAAATGTAAAAATGCTATTAGAAAAAAATACCAAATATCTCTAAAATGTGAAAGAAAATTCAAAAACAGTATTACAAAAAATAAAAATTCTTTAAATTCAACCAAAATGTGAAAATGCTATTAGAAAAAACACAAAATATCTTTCAAATTCAACAAAAATGTAAAAATAAAATTAGAAGAAATACCAAATATCCTTAAAATTAACAAAAAATAAATAAAATACTGTTAGAAAAAACACTAAATATATTTAAAATGACAAAAAATTTAAAAAGTACTACTAGAAAAATTTAAAATATCTATAAAATTCAACAAAAATGTAAAAATAAAATTAGAATATATATATATATATATATATATATATCTTAAAATTTCGAAAAAATTTAAAAATATTACAAAAATTACCAAATATCTTTATACTCTTCCAATATATTTTGAAATTACTATTACAAAAAAATTTAATGAAATCTTTAATACTGAAAAAAAAATGTAAAAACAGGATTAGAAAAAATATTATAAAAAATTTAAAAAACAGTAGAAAATATAAAAAATATTTGAAAAATTTAACAAAAAATTAAAAAATACTATTAGTTTTGATCAATAAGCAATAAATGCTCTATTGGCAAGAAATGAAAATCCCAATATATATTTTAAAAAACAAAATAAATAAACTACTGGAAGAAATAAAAATAAAAATACCTATTTTTAAAAAAAAAGTTATAAAAAAATAAAAATAAAAGCACATTATCTGAAATATTCTTTTAGAAATGGAATATATATAAAATTTGAAAAAAATCTTACAAATTTAAAAAAAAATCAAAAATCCTATTAGATTTTTTTTAATTCAATAAACATTTAAATATATATATTTTATTGGGAAAAGAACCTTAAAACATCAACCGAAACATTGAAAAATACTAATAGAAAAACAAATCTCTAAAATTCAATAAAAATTTAAAAAACAATCCTACTGTCTAGACACAGAAATGATCTTAAATATTCAACTTGTGGACGTCCTCAGCTGCACAGACGATGCATCAGTCAAATACATGGAAACAATAAATCTGAAGCAGCACAGTGACAGAAAGGCCGCATTTTGGTCGGTTTTCTTCAATTACTCAACGCTTCAAACCAACTAAAGCTAAAAGATCTGATCCCACTATTTCAGAAAGCACCTGAGAGCCTGATTTCATATAAACTTAGGATGAGAGCGAAGCAGTCAGACAGAAAACGTCCAATCAGGAGCAGCTTAGCTAAAACTGCAGCGCTGATGATGAAGGTCACATCAGGACCTGGAGGGTTATTCAGACCGGCAGAGCTGCAGACGATCAGGTTTCACTCAAATGATGCTCCTCAGGAGGCGATGAGGAGCGTCTGAAGCCGCGTTGCAGAATAAATGAAGGAGGAAAACACCGAAAAGCTTCCATTTTACCATCAGGAGACGCCGAAATGACATTTTCTGCAAGAACGGCCTCGACACAAAATGTTCATTAGCCAAGAGTTACGTTATGATTAATCAAAATAACTCCAGCATCATGCAGGTTTTAATTAAAAGATGCAGATTTCAATCATTTTTAGGTTTGTTTTGATTAGAGCTGCGACAAAAACCTGCTCAACTTAAGATTCAGTGTCTCTGATGTGATAATTTGCTTTTTGTGGGAATATTTTTACATTTTTACAATCAAACAAACACCCATGTCGGACCTAAAGTGCCAAGTACCATCACATGTAGCACAAAAACAAGGGATTCATATTAAAAACTCCAATAAATGGGCCACAATTAGCAGTAAAATAGTAAAATGCACCTTGGAGAGGGAAAAGGGCGCAAAAATAAATCAGAAAATAGACTCACTGGACTGCCAGAATATCAGTCAGTATGCAGGATGAGACACAGTTCAGACAAAAATAAAGATACAGCAGCAAGGCTCATAGGTTTTAGTTATATTCTTGGTCTAATCAATCTTTTGGGAATTCTCTTTGCTATAACAAATCTGCTCCATCTTGGCAGATACAGAAAACACCTCATCAGACAACTGACTGAAAAATACTGATTTTCAAATGAGTTATTTTTATTTTTTTAGCCACAACAAGCCTGCTTTAGATGGCTAAACTATTTTTAAAAACTTCTCAACAGCCTCCAGTTCAGCAGCATTTACAGGGCTGTGAAAAAGTATTTGCCCCCCCCACCACCACCACCACCACCAGAAATCTTCTGTTTTGGCAATCACTTATCGAATTCAATCTCATTAATATTAGGCAAAGATAGCCCAAGAAAACACAAAATGCAGTTTTTAGATGATACTGAAGGAAAAACACTGTCCAGTCTATCAATGACCAGTGTGAAAAAGTAATTGCCCCCTGAGCTACCAATCTACCCAATGACCCCAACCAGAGATTAGGTTCAGGCGGTAATTAGTTTTACACAGGTTTTCAGTAAATCTATAATAAATCATCATTTAAAAACTTGATTTTGTGCTTTGTGGGTTATTTCTGTGTAATATTTAATAACTAAAAATATTAAATTGACGATTTGGAACATTTCTATCGGGGGCAAAAACTTTTCATGATCCTGTAAGCTCCTTTTAGTCAAATGCTAATCAAGCACATTTTCAGAATGTAGAATGTTTTACCTTTTAAGTGACGTTTATTTCATGCATTTTGGCCTCAAAGTTCGTCCGTTAAAAGCTTTTCCATTTTGGTAAATTAATTAAGAAACTTCTATAAAATGGGCTGCATGTTGAAGTGAATATTCAGAGTTTTAGACTGTTGGTTAACCGATAAGAAAATAAGCAACTGAATGAGAAAATAACTGTAATAAACGATAACTTTTAGTCTAACACAGGGGCGTCAAACATGCGGAGCGTGGGTCAAAACTGGCCCACCAGAGGGTCCACAGGTGTAAAAATGACAGAGGAGACATGAACTGAAATTTGTAAAACTATAAATTTAAAATAATTTCTAGACCATGACAAGTTGTTTTGATCATAAAGTAAAATACTAGATCGGTCTATTGCCCATTTATGTCTCATTTTTGTAATATTTTGTCTTGTTTTATGTCTGGTTTTCATCCTTTGTCACATTTTTGTCATTTTGTTTCCTTTTTGTCTCGCTTGTGCTTTTTGTCTCATTTTTGTCATTTTGTGTGTTTGCTTTATTTACTGTTGTGTGAATGGTTTTTGTCATTTTGTTTCACACTTTTGTCAAAAAAAAATTCACTGGATTTTGGTTGATTTTTTTGTGAATGATCTTAAGAAACATTTTTAACATTTCTTTTTTCCACCAAAAAATGTTCAAAGATTTCCCAAAAATGTTGAAAATGTCAGAACATCAGAAGTTTCACTGTGAAAATATATATTTTTCCCACATTTTCAAACTTTAAACCAGGTAAATTTTGACTTGCAGGATGAAGGTTAAAGCAGGAAGGCTCTATTTTCATAGGAAAAATCTTCTAAATATGTAACTTTGATAGAAAAAGATGAGTTTTTCAGGATAAAATCAACAACCACAGAGCGACGTTAACAAATATTGGCCCTCATATTTGAATCAAATTGGAACTTTGCAGGTTTTTAGCTGCTGAAATACATTAGTTCATCATTTCTATGTGATTACTGAAGCATCCTGCTCTGAGGTTGCAGGTGTGTTTTCTGCATAATGTAATTCAGTCCGTCTATTGAGATCCACACACTTGACCAGACTGCACCGGAGAGTTCAACACGACTCAAAACGAGAGGCTGTTTACCGACTCTCAGCGTCGCACTGAATGATGCTAATGAGGATCGGCCTCCATGAATTCAAGAAAAAGCAGGAATACATCAGAATGGCATTAGAATAACATTAGCTTCCTCGTTTTATAGCAAACGTGTTAGAATATGTGTGCTTAGTTCAGAGCGAAACAACTATTTTTGCTTTATCATGTTATCTATCAGGCATTCTGGTCCAATAATTAGACGTAAATGGTGAAAAGGCTGTAATTTAATCAATATAAGCCATCGTGGAACCAGAGTTGGCTGTTAACAGGCTGGTATTTGTCATTTTAACTGTTTTTTTCCTACATAAAGGTATTTTTGATGCCACCCAAAGCAGCAAAATTAGAAAAATGTAATCTTTTGTAACCAGTTTTGTCAACTGGGGTTTCATTTACTCAAGTATAATAAACATTTAGTTTAATATATAGTTAGAAATAAAAGAAAAAGTCTTTGTCATGGTGCCCGTTGTTAGCTAAACTACCACAATGCTCTGCTTGTTAACATGAACTTCCTGTAGTCTGAGTGACACCTCCTCTGGTCTCTACAGTAGTAAACAGTAAGAGGCTCCACCTGGTGGAACAATCAGGTACTACAGCTGATCCACAATAGATTTACTGACATCATGCAGAGAATACAAGTTTTCTACATCTTTTGGAGCTTGTGGAGCCACAGTACATCCTACCATCTAACACCACATTAACCCTCTAACTCTACATCTACCCTCTAACAGCACATTTACCCTCCAACACTACCTTTCAGACAGTGCCCTACTAGAACTTTACAAGGTTCCTGAACACCTACATAACTGTAAGAAACAGCTTAGATGCAAAAAGCAGTTTTTTTCTTAATGCATTGCAGAGCTGTTCAGTTGTTATGGATATCGACTGCAGTGATTATAAAAACTTTCATTGGTTTGAAGTGTGTATTATGTAGTAAAACAGTACCAGATTGGACTCTAAATATTAAATAACTTGGACATCTTTTGATAAGCCCCAACACCCATGAACATCAGACCAATGCTGCTCTTTAACCACTAATCAGAATCCACTAAATTATTACATTTACAAAAGACGCTCGTCTAGAACACTGAAGGAATTGAACTGAAACTCAAAACAAACCTTACTGCTATCTTACCCTAAAGGGAAATGAGTGTAGAATTGTAATTTAGAGTTGTGCATTTGTCTTATTGTAATACCGATTCTGTAACTGGACTTAAACAACCTTCTTCTTATTAAAAACCCAATAACCCTCAAACGTGGTTGTTTTTACAACTTACATTAAAGGACAGGAACACTGTAAGAAGTTTGACTTGTTAATCCCAAACTTCACAGAACTAGACAACAATGCAGACCAGAACACAGCGATACGAGCAGAGGGATGCATAATTAAAACATCACTGAATCTAACAATTATCTTGACAACCTATTATGCATAGAGGGAACACACACATAACCATGCACATCTGCTGTTTTTTCTTCTTTTTTGGCCATACTCTTTCTCTCTTCATCCTCATATTTATTTTTATCCCCCGCCTCCACGAAATGGAAAAGGGGGATATAGGTTTGGCCTCCGTCCGTCCGTCCGTCCGTCCGTCTGAGATGAAGGGGACAGCTTTTCTCAGAAACTATTACAGCTAGGATTACGAAATTTAGTGTGTAGCTTCACACCATGGACACCTTGATCAAGTTCGAAAATGAGACCTGTGCGATAATATTTAACAGAGTTATGGCCCTTGATCACTATTTTGGATGTAGACTCATAGACATCACATGTGGCAGGGGATATGGATGACCATGTCGTCTTGTTTCACTTGCAGGCTGTAGCTTCAATCTCGTGGTCCTTCACGTGCCGGCCTCATTTTTCCATTTTGCCTCTGCATTGTGCTGCAGGATGTTATAAAACAGGTCCATATTAGGATGGAAAACATACAAAAGACAGCTTCTTAATTCACTTCCGGACATGGGAAAGCAGCAAAGTGCTTCAGCCGTCTGTTGGTGAGTAAAACCTGCTGGTGTGGAAAGAGCAATGAAAAAAAAAAGGACTTTCATTTTCTGCAATCACATTCAACTGTTAGATTTTCATCTAAATCGTGTGTTTTGCTTGGTTGCTATAATGCCCTTTGTGTATCTGGGAAAACTCTGGAGGAAGGTGTGAGACATTCACTGTGTAAAATGTCATCTGGATATTTGCAGCAAACACAAAGAGGATCGATGGTGGATAAGCAGGCCTGAGCTTAAAGAAATAAAAGGACGGATGCTCACGTCCACGTCCGTCCAAAACACGGTATTTTTAGATTGGAGCCTTCAGCATTATCAAGGCCCATCAGCAAACTAACAGACAGACTATGTAACATGTTTTCACAGTGAATGGAGCATTGGAGAACTCGTATTGAAGAAGCAGGAGGCAGAGATGGAGACGTACAAAAGCTCTTAAAGGGGAGGATATGACTCAACTCACACCGGATCAATGGATCTTGTGAAAGGCTCGCAGGACCCTCTGCTTTATCATACATTAATGTTTTGCAGCATTGAATTACGGCGGATGTAGTCGAGGTTTGGCTGAAAGAGATGTTCCACGACCGTGAGAAAAGCTATATTTCTGCTCTTCAGACAGCTGGAGCACCAACATCCTCAGTTTAATAGAAATCCTCTTTCAGAAATGAACTCTTCTCCCTTATGGCATCCGAAGGTGTTGGCTTCATTTCTGAATTAACACCCAACAGCAAAACGACGTTTTCAAACCAAGTCTGAATGTGTACCGTCACATGAACCAACCACATAATCCACAAACTTCAAGCTATGAGAAGATATTCAGAAAATGTTTTTTGCACATTTTGGCATTAATATTGGTCCAAAACCATCACTGAGAGAAAAAATGAGTTTGCACACACAGAAATGCTGCCCTAGTGGATCCCAGGTTGTCTTAAACTCTTTAGTTCTGGTCGAAGGTCATTAAGCACTACAGAAGACTTTTCATGGTGCCCCTTTACTATTTAACAACCCACAATGCTCTGTGCCTGCCAAAATGAACTTCCTGTAGTCTGACTGATGCCTGCAAGACCAGGCTCCAGTTGAGCCTGAGGTTCTGTCTTCTGTGGTTGAAGAAGTGCCCCCAGTCATAGCTCCAGCTGTTGAACCGACGCCTCAATATGACCTGCTTCCACCTCCACCTCCTTCAGAGCCAGTTGCCTCGCCTCCACCTCCTCCAGAGCCAGCTGTAGCGCCACCTCCTGCTCCAGAGCTCTCTTTTGAGGAATCCCCCCAACCCTGTGGGGCTGGCTTTTGTTCCCACTGATGCACCTGATGTAAATTGGTTGTCCCACCTTTTTGCACAATTCAGCTCCAAAATTGGTTCAAAAACATCAGAGAGAGAAAAAAAACGAGCTTGTACACACAAAGATGATGCCCTAGTGGATCCTGGGCTGTCTTAAGCTCTTTAGTTCTGGTCGAAAGTCATTAAGCATCCAAGAAGTCTTTGACATGGTGCCTTTTGCTAGCTAAACTTCCACAATGCTCTGTGTTTGCCAACATGAACTGCTTGTAGTCTGAGTGACGCCTCCTCACTTCTCTACTGTATCAAACATTAAGAGGTTCCATTTGGTGGAACAACCAGGTGCTACCGCTGATCTACAAACATATGTCTCCTGGTCAGAGGTCATTAAGCACCACAGAAGTCTGTCATGGTGCCCATTGCTAGCTAAACCCCCACAATGCTCTCTGGCATCTGAATGTGTCGGCTTCATTTCTGAATAAACCCAAAACAGCAAAATGACTTTTTCAAACCTTTCAACACAATTGAAGTCTGAACTTGCGCTGTCAAATGAATCAGCCACATAATCTACAAACTTCAATTTATGAGAAGCCACAATAAAAAACCGTCTTCCACATTTTGGCACCAACATTTGTCCAAAAACATCACAGAAAGAAAAAAATTGAGTTTGCATTTTTCTTGTTCACTTTACTCTGCAATCTTAGATCCACTACAAACTCAAATGTCTATAAAAATTAACTTTACTGCAACAAAAAAAGCAAGTTATTTTTCCTGAAAATGTACAACAATTTTAAATATAGTCTAGTGGTCTCCTTTATTTTTCTTGATTTTTCCTCCAGCTACTTGGCCACAGGTCTTAACTGACCATCTTGGCTTTCCTGACTAAAAATAGCCCCACAAGATCAACAGCTCTCTGCAGAAAACAGCCCAACTTGGTCTCTGATTTGGAGACACTTTGTCCTATTTTCCTTTTTTCCCGGCAAGGTGCCTCATTCCCAGCGGTGGTGATTTAATAAACGATACTTCTTGAATCACTCCGGGCCCAGCGGCTCGTTACCTCGCAGCAATTTGCCTTGAGAGGCTCAGCAGGAGCTGCCGACCCTGACGAGGCCGGAGACGCCGATCTGTTGATCAGTGTCGAAAAAAATCCCACATAATGTGATTCAGTGCTGCGGAGAAAAGAAATGACGGAGATGTACTCTCCTCTGTCGGTGCATTCTCTCTCTCACTCTGCTTCTGGGTTGTTTTCACAACGTTCAAAGCATTTTCCATTTCCACCTTCTCAAGGCCTGAATTTCTTTACAGACGGAGAATATTTTCCACCACAGGAACAGCACATGAAGCTGGACATGGAAGCAGAGAGTAGGAGTACTAAGACTGAAAACTGGTTTTATTTTAGCAGAAGATTCCAAAAAGTAGTCCAGGCTAAGCGTATATATCTGTACATCCAAGCTTTTAGCATGTTTAGGCCTTTAAATCTATTAAATCCCTTCATTGGAGCTTGAATCTCGAACATAATATTTCACACATTCATGAAAAGCAGGTCTATTCTGAGATTCATGGGCTGCAGGTTATTTATGTGATGCAGAAAACACTGAGATTTCGGCAGAATGTTCGGAACACTGCATGCACGAGACCCCATGATATGGCACTTTAAACATCCAGAGCTGCATTACAGGTGTTTTTGAGACCATTTGTGATTTTACTATGGAGCTCAAACTGGAGCAAACAGCAAACATTGCATTTTATGTCAGGCAGCAGCTAAAAAAAAAACAATTAAAACTAACGAAAAGACTCTTTTAATTGCAAAAATATCAAGATTTCACTGCTTCTAGTTCTTTAACAGTGACTAATTACTGCTTTTCTGTGTAATAAATTACCAGTTTGGAATGAATTACATCATGCAAGATGTGCTTGGAACCAAAAACTAAAAATTCAGTTAAGAAAACAATATAAAGATGAACTGATGATAATAACAAAAAACCTATCATTGGTAACGTGAACAGATGTTTTTGGTACCATTCCTGATTTTACTATGGCGCTCAGACTGGAGCAAACACTGCATCCTGTGTCAGCCAGCATCTAAAAAGAAACTAAAAAACTCATTTAATGTTCTTTTTACACAAAACTGCCAAGATATCACTGGTTCTAGTTACTGACATGTGACTAAATGCTGCTTTTCTTTGTTTTAAATTACCTGTTTGGAATAAATTGCATTATGTGACACATGATCTGCAATTGAAAATTAAAAATTCAGTAAACTAAACGCTACAGAGACTAATGGATGATAAAAAAAACAAACATTGGTAGTATTTCTGATGTTTTTGGTGCCATTTCTGATTTCACTGTGGAGTTCAAACTGGAGCAAACATTGGATTCTATGTCAGTCAGCAGCTAAAAGCAACTTAAAAATGCAATTAAAGGTTCTTTTATGCAAAAAAAAAGCAAAGATTTCACTGGCGCGAGCTTTTCAAATGTGACTAGAAACTGCTTTTCTCAGTTACAAATAACCAATTTGGACTTTTGGTAAGCATGAGATTCGGAATTAAAAACCAAAATTTAGTTTTTCTAAAGATGAATTGACAATGACTGAAAAGAAGCCATTGATAGTTGCAACCCTGGTTTTGATTAGTGTCGTTAAGTTGTGGAGCTACACCCCATTTTGATGCAACTGATACAAATTTGTACTTTTTTGTGATCAGTACAGATTTTTTTGTGACATTTGTGATTTTCATTGTGGACCTCAAACTGCAACAGCAAAACATTTTGCATTTTTAACTAACTGACATTGATTTGTAGAAATCTGTTTTCACATCAAAGAATGTTTTTCTTCTTTAATTCTCATCAGCTGCAGCAGCTCGGGGAGCAGAGTATCACTGCACAAGGACACGACTTCAACGGGGATGCTGGCCAAATTGAAAAGAGTTATTGATTGTTTTGGGTGCAGTCTTTGAACTTTTTTAAGTATCTTGTCTGTGGGATCTTTTGTTCTGACACAGGACAGCTAAATATAAAAGTGAATACACAGATACGACTTCAGGTTGAAACTGTTCCTACATAAGTAATGCAAATCAAAAAACAACTCAGACACAACAACAGATTTCAAACCTTTTGTCGTTTTTGATGATCCAGGCGCTGGCCTCGGGGTCTACAGATGCAAACAGCTGGCCTTCCAGTAGAGGAGGGAAACCCTGAACTCCAATTTTCATGCTATTTGCCGTCAGTCTGAACTGAACTTCCTCCTTGGTGATTCCTTCAGGCATGCGCACGCAGACCGTGATGTCCTCGGCCGTCTGCTGCCAGAAGTAAATGGGCTCTGAGTTCAGAAAGGAGAGAAGAATTCGCGAAAGTTAATGACCAGCCAGCTGTCAGAGTCATACATAAAACATCTGACACGCTGCAGAAATTGATGGGAATTACTGCTGAATATGCAGTGGCACTGCAGATGGGAGACGGTTAAAATAAATGATCACAGCTTAAGAACCAGGTCGGGCTCACAGTGATGCTCTAAATTCTGCTGCACAATTTGGACAGGTGGAGTTTTCAGCCTTAAATGTTGTCAGGAAACATCCAGTCAGACCAAAAAGACAAATATTTATTATAATTTTCAGTTGTAAATTTATACCAAACAAGTGAAAACAAACCTCAAAAATCATGAGACAGTGCAAAATGAATACAACAAATTATCAATTTTGCCCATTATGTGTAATTTTGTGAGACAGGACTGTCTATGAAAATACAATCAATCAAATAATTAGTTGGTGGATCAACAAAAATGGACTAGCAATGATTTTATGACTAATTAAAAGTTAATTTTAAGCAAAAATACAAACACTTAACAAAATAAAACTACCATTAGACATTCATTAAAAAAAAGTGGACTGTCAGAACCAGTCAAAGCTTTGGATCAGTTACCTCACACTGATGTGATGAAAACATACATGAAAACTCAACAAATTCAGAGTGTCCCTGCATCCCCCATGAGAAAACAGCTAACAGTGTGTTCTTTCCCAACCACAATGGAAAGCTCTGAAAAATATAAACATTTATTACAGTAAAAAAACAACACTGCTACTGTAAATGATGCAAGAGATGAATGCTGATAGAAAACCGTTAATGGTGCAAGTTAAATATACACTTTGGACACACCTCCTCATTCAGTGGTGTGTTTAGGATCATTTTCCTGTTTAAAAATAAATGACGGTACAACTAAACGCAAACCGAATGCGATGGAATGTCACTGGAGGATGCTTTGGTAGCCATGCTGGTTTAGTGGTCCTTCAGTTTTCAATAAATCCTCAACAGTGTCACCAGCAAAGCTCCCCCACACCATCACACCTCCTCCTCCATGCTTCACAGTGAGAACCATCCATGTAAAGACCATCTGTCTACCTTTTCTGCGCTTCACAAAGACACAGCAGGTGGAACCAAAGATCTCACATTTGGATTTCCATTGATCTAATGTCCATGTCTGTCTCCTCAGGATCGCATCTCTGCTTTTTGCAGATGATGTGGTTCTGTTGGCTTCCTCAGACCAGGACCGGTTTGCAGGCAAGCATGAAGCGACGGGGATGTGGATCAGCACCTCCAAGTCCAAGGTCATGGTTCTCTGCTGGAAACCAATGGACTGCTCCCTCTGGGTTGAGGAGGAGTTGCTTCCTCAAGAGAAGGACTTCAAGTATCTTCAAGGATCTTGTTCACGAGTGATGGAAAAATGGAGCGTGAGATGGACAGGTGGATTGGTGTGGTGTCAGCAGTAATGTCACTGTATTCTACAATCATGGTGAAAAGGGAGTTGAGCCACAAGGCAAAGCTCTTGATTTTCTAGTCCATCTACGTTCCACCCCTCACCTATGCTCTTTTGCTCTGGGTAGTGACTGAAAGAACGAGATTGTAGGTACAAGTGGCTAAAATGAGCCTGCAACCCATACAGTAGATCCTCAGTTTACAAAGTCCTCGACCTACACCGTTTCGTGGGCACATTGCCATCTCCCATAAATTTATTCAGAAAGTCTTGCCCCATCATTCCGATATACGCTGTTTGCAACATTAAAACAAATTTCGCACAGGAACTAGTTGGCGAGTGGAGTGGACGAATACATCGTCACACGCCACTATACAAGAAAGAAGGCTTTGTTTACATTCACCGGTTGTGCACCACATACGTCACATTATGTGAGTTCTGACTTGCGGCAAAAATTGAGTTAAGTTGCACCGTTGTAAGTCGAGGAGACCCTGTTCTCTGGTTTATTTAACACTTTTTTTTCTTGACAACATAATTTCATATGCGTTCTTTCATAGTTTTGATGTCTTCAGTGAGAAGCTACAATGTAGAAAACAAATAAAATAACTAAAAACCATTGAACAGGAAGTTGCGTGTTGACTGGCAGTGCATCCTCATCAATATTTTTTATTTCTAAAATTATAAAAGCAAATATTTTTAATGAAAGTAGCAGCTCCTGTAGATGATGACAGTGTTGTATGTTAAAGTTCTGATCGACACTCGACCTCTTCCCCTACAAACATTTTTTTCACCAACATGACGCCACGTTTCCATCTCAACAGGGAACAAATCTGTTCTCACCACTGCCCACATTGTTGAGAAGCCAAGTTCTTGTCGCCTCTGACTCACAACCTCCATCGGCCTGTTTTTGATCTGTTTTTTTAATTTATTTTTCCTGCAGCTAATGACACCTGTACCAGCAGAACGCTGTAATAAGAGAGTTGTTTTCTAAAAACCAATAAACAGAGCAAATGATCCCGTCACTGGTCTGATCCGACACCGTTCTGCCGCTTGAATACAATCTTCCAGAAGGAGTCGGAGGTTGTTCCTTGATAAATATTTCTACAACAAAGTCCCTTTAAGTCAACAAAGTCCATTTCATGTGCTGCTGATCCGAAGGCAGATTCCTACATTAGGTTCTTTCAGGCTACAGTTTTTCGTCCTTCGTCTTGTGCTGCCTCGGGTCAGAGGGTTCCATCTCGCTGTAATGCTTCCATCGGGCTTTTAAAGAGGAATGAAACAAACCGACCTCGTCACTAAACGCTTCACCTCATCCCACCAACCTCAGAAACAGTGAAAATATCCAAATTTACTTTTGAAATATTTCTGCATTCAAGGCTCCAAATATTATCAGGAGAAATCAGAGAGGCAGATTGTTTTCAACCACTACAGCATGATTACATTACGATTAATAAAGTACCTGAGTATTTCTATCAAATACTACTTTGTTTTTTACTGCGGTACATTTATTGGCCAACTATGGTAACTTTTAGGATCTAGATTTCACATTAATACAAGCTTAATAAAAGTGACATGAAGGTTTAACAGGTGTTTTAATAGATTTTTTTGTTCATTTCTTTCTCTTGTACCCTTCATTCATTTATTTATTTTATTCAATCACTATTACGACTAATATTATTTTTTGCCTCGTCTTTCGGGTTCTTCCCTCTACTTTTTTTTATTCCACTTGTTCTCTTTTTCTACTTAAACGTACCATTTTTGGTTCTTTTACTATTCATCTGGTGTCTTTGTATTGAATCATTTTGAAAATCTTTCCCCATCTTTAACTACATTTCTTTCTCCTTCCGTTTGGACTGAAAATCAATTCATAAACTCTGTTTTTCAAAGGTGCCATGTAAATAAAGTTATCATTGTTGCCATTATCAACCTCAAAAGTCTAAATATTGGGGTAAAGACTTTACAGTATTATTGATTATGTGATTTTACTTGAGTAATTTACATACTAGGGAATGAACCCAAAAAAATTACAATAAATACTAAATTATGTGATGTCATACATACTAAGGTTACCTATTATTATTCTTTATTATGGGCAATAACCTAACTAATGGTATGATGTAGCGAAACCCCTACAGTATTTAAAATAAAACCTCTCTGGTATTCAGAAAGACAGCTCCAGCTTCATCCTACTTTCTAAGCTAAATCAGTGGAAAAAGTGGAATTTCCATCCTCACAAGCATTACGGATTCAGGAAGCTTTACAGTGTTTAAAACCAGCCTCAAAATATGACTGAAGTCAACACAAAATTGCCACCACCAATGATTACATCTTGCTTTTACTGATTTTAGTCATTCCCTCACACTGACGTGACAAAAATATAGACGAAAATCCAACAAATCCAAAGTTTCCCTGCATCTCCCATGAGAAAGCTTTAACAGCTACCAGCTTGTTCATTCCCAACCACAATAGAGAGCTCTGAAGAATATAAACATTTGCTGCAGTAAAAAAACCACACTGCAACTGTAAATGATGCAAGATATGAAAGCTGGTAGAAAACGGGTAATGCAGTAAGTTAATATATTTACTTTACCACTCAGTGAACTGAATCAGCTGCACATTAGAGCTGTGAAACTTTAAGCTTCATTCATTTAAACACCAACATTTACTGTCACATACTGAAGGAGTCTTGGAACCTTATTTTTTCCCCCACAATAAAGTGAAATTAATAATATTTTCTCTGTGATAAATGCCAAAAGACTGATCAGTTTTCTAATCTGTGTCCGATTAGCTGCAGAAACAGCCATGGAAAACAGACATTTTCTGCCAAATGAATGCATGTACGTTCCTATGGACACACAATACAAACAGTGTCACTACTGCAGCTGTACAGCTTTGTTCAGTGGCATCAGTAATTCATCAGACTTATCCTTGGATTCTTTGCAATACAAATGATGCTGATGTGGCATTCAGTGAATCCATGTTAATTATAGCAGTCACAGTTACCAATTTTCTGCAGATCAACATTTAAAAGTTAATTTATCCGAAGATAGTTTTGCATTTTTACTTTAAGACTACTTGTTTATACGTACAACTTTTGCTTGTATTGTTTTTTTGGTGCTGAAATACTGGATGACTAATCCTGCATTTTTTTTCTTCCAGTTCGTAAAAAGAAGTTACGTTTGCAACAGAATCCAATTTAAATCAGGCTTTGATTTAGACTCAACTACCAAAAAAGAACATTGGATGATATTTTAATGAGACAGAAAAGAGAGATGAGATGAGCTGCATCGTATAAAAACCCTCTTATGGCAACAACAATGTGCCAGAACTGTCATCTTCGACACTCTGATTATCACCAAATAAGCCCGAGCACTGAAATTGGTCTAACTGTGATGTGCCAAACTAACAGACCTGCCGAGAGAAACAGACATGTTCATTATCACCTTTTGTTGTCGACTGAACCAACAAAGAAACTAATGAGCAGAGGAGAGCTGCCAAATCTCTCATTTTATTCCCTTCCTTCTTCCTACCTCAGTGAAGAGCACCTTTATTTTTCTTTCTTTGAACTTCCCAGCCAGCAAAACTATTTTCTGTCACAGCAAATTGTAGCAAAAATCATAAAGTACATCCTGTATATCATCTACTTTCCTTAAAATGGGATTGTAATTTACTAAATTAGCATCGTGTTGTATAGAAGGAGGTCTGAAACTAGCTGTTAAGACCATAAACTCATGAAAAACTACATCCAAAGTAGGATAATTTTGTCACAGACTTCCATACAATGTGGTTTCTTTTTGCCACCAGAAGAGTCGCCCCCTATTGGCTATTAGAAATAATGCAGTTCTTCTGTGTGAATTAATGCATATAAAATACAACACTAAAGATAAGTAAGGACTTTAAATTTGAAACACATTGAAAATTGTTTATTTGCTTTCATCTGAAGACTTAAATGAGATAAATTGATGCCTCTGTCATGTAGCACAAAGAGTAGAAAGAGGGTGAAACAACCAGTTGGGCTCAGTTCAAAAGTTATAAAATCCACTGTCCACCACCTAGAAATTAAATAAACATCTTCTCGTATTTTATGAGATTTTAAACTAGGAATTAAGACCACAAACTCATAAGAAAAATGTTGACTAAGGTAACAAATGAAGTCCAAAATACGGTCATTTTCTCATAGACTTCTATACAACCAGTCACCCTCTGCTGGCTGTTAGAAAGAAAGGTGTTTCCTATACTTTTTTACATATAGTTAAATTTAAATTTCATGTGAATACCCATCTACAAATGATTACTTTGATATCATTATATTTTAAAGTTCATGTTTTTTTGCATCCTAATATCTACATAATCTTTCCTCAGTATTTACTTGGACACATGTCTCTCTGTATAATCTATATATTATATAAAATAGAACTTTCAGAATGTATTGGACTAGAAAGATTAACATATATTACAAAGGGGAAACAAAAAGATTTCAACAAATTGTGGGATCCGTATTTAAATATAATAGCAAGGTAGTTAGTGATCATTCTTCATTGGGGGCAGTAGGAGGAATTTCTTCTTGGGCATTATGTTTTGCTTTCTTTAAGTAGTAAACAACAAAGGGGTGTGTGTGAATGTATGTGTGAATGAATAATTTGTTTTGATTGGATTTATTGTTGTGAATTTCATTTTTTGTTTAGAACCTCTGGTTTATTTGAATATAACCAGGTGTTTGTTTGTTTTTTGTTTTGTTTTCGTTTTTTTACAAAATGAAAAATGAATAAATATATTTTTGAAAAAAAAAAAAGATTCGTAATAAAATTTATTCTTCATCATCAGAGCATGAAATGACCTCCATGTCTCTTGCCCTCTTTTCACATTTGCTAATTGATGGTATATTTATATCTCAATTTCATTCATAATTAAATTCATAAATTCATTAGAAAAATCTTGCCTGAGGTAATAAATTAAGTCCAAAACAGGGTCATTTTCTCATAGACTTCTATACAATCTGGATTCTTTTTGCTGCAAGAGAAGTCACCCCCTGCTGGCTGTTAGAAAGAATGCAGTTTAAAAAAAAAGCTTTATATACATCTTCGATCATTTTATTTATAGTCATATTGTATTATTTTAATATTATTTTAAAGTGGATTGTTTGGTGTCCTGACCTCTGCATTTATGTTTTTATCTTAATTTTACTCACACAGTAGAATAAGTCACAATTGTAAGGATGTGTACTGGATAAGCATTGCTACCCCTTTATACTAACTGGCAGTTTACCGTTTTAGTGAATCACAAGGTCGCCAAACCATAAAGCATACCCTGCTAATCATCTATTTTATTCTAAATGGGATTATAATTTACTAAATTAACATCATTCTGTATTAAAGGAGATGTGAAACTAGCAATTAGGACCATTAACTCACAAGAAAAATGTTTACTGAAGTAACAAATGAAGCCCAAAGGAGGGTCATTTTCTCATAAACTTCTAAACAATCAGTCGCCCCCTGGTGGCTGTAAGAAAGAATGCAGTTCTTCTATACTTTTTTTATAGTGTATGTATAAAGGTAATGCATACAAAATCTAAAACTGTGCTGTAAAATGTAAAGTTTTGTGCAAATATGAATCTAAAAATGATTCATAGTCATACTGGAGTGGAGGGTTTTAGTGTCCGGTTATCTAAATAAGTTTTTCCATCCATGCATTTGGACATGAAATCTATACATTATAGAAAATATATTTAGCATAACTGCATTTCTTTTCCATCAATGCAGCATGAAGTCACCTTTTCTTCACATTTCCTCTCTCACCACTTACAGTTTTCTTTGAAGATTTCTCCCCTCTTGACATTTAATCCACTTCTTCCTCTAGGAGAGGAGAAAGGCAGGACGCTGATAAAAGGATCGGCTGAAAAGCTGCCATTATTCTGCTTCTGCACCATCAACACACATCTTGCTCTGCCTGGGTCATCTTGTGTGTTTATTTTTCTGTCCAATCTTTTGAAAGGGAGAGTAGCTGTTCGCCTGCTTGCTTACAGGCTGTGAATGTGTTTTGTGGAAAAGTTTTGGTGACATGAAAATATTTTTTTTTAGCTGCATCTTTCTGAAAGCACAGCAACCCTGAATCAAATTCCAAATTAATCTCAAACCCCAGTGATGTTGTTATACAGTCATTGTGAGTTGCATAAGAACATAAATGTACTAAAACGACATGACTGCAGCTCAATTTGTTCAGAATAAGAATCAGCTCTATTGTCAAAGTATGTAAACACATATGAGGAATTTAACACATAAATAAAACAAACTGGGTGCCTTCCAATTATATTTCAATTAAATTTGCTGACTGATGGTATTTTCATTTTTATTTTACTCTAGACTGACAGTTTTGCAATTTGTCAATCACAAAGTAGCCACAACATAAAGAAACTTGTCTATTATCATTTATTTTTCTCTATTCTATTTTAAATTTGCTTTATAATATACAAAAGTAACTTCATGCTGTATTGAAGGAGGCTTGCAACTAGCCATCAACACCATAAACCCATAAGGAAAAGGTTTACTGAGGCAATAAATCAAGTGAGAAATATTGTCATTTTCTCATAGACTTCTATGCAACTAGGCCTCTTTTTGGAACCAGAGGAGATTAGAAAGAAAGCAGTACATTTTTTGTCCCTTTTTGGTGGGTAATGCATATAAATACAAAACTAAAGCCAGTTCAATCAGTCCCTTTACAGAAAACTGCAACCAAAAAAAAGAAACTGCTTATTTGTTTTCCTCTGAAGAATTAAGAGCTAAATAGAAGTAATCAGTTAGCATAAAGACTGGAAAGAAGGAGCTTGGCTCTGCAAAAAGTTCTAAAATCCACCTTCCAGCACCAATAAAGTTGACTAATTAACATGTATTTCCACCGGGAGACGAGGTGTTTCAACTCCTAATGCTAAGCCCCTGAGCCTAAAGCCTTTTCCTTTAATGGATTAGAAATAAACTGGTGGTATTTTTTCTAATTATTCAGCAGTCATTTAACTGACGTCTAACAAATGTTATTTGTTGGGGTTTCTAAAAATGTGAGCATGTGCGGTTTTTCATACTTTTAGGTTTGTGACTGTTTGAAGCAAGGTAATTATTCAGAGATTTTCGATTAAATCAGCCCATTAGTTGTTTATGTAATATGAATATAAATGAAGAACATGGATTAATTACAGCTATAAGTCAATTCAAGTGGTGAAGACAGTTTATGCTAAAGGCGTCATTGTTCAACATGGTGTCAGTACAAACATGAATAAATGGTCTCGTATTACCAGCCCTGACAGAGACCTCAGTCTGATTGAGAATTTCTTCTCTGCCTGCTCAGGCGTTTCTATGGCGACAACTGGACGAGTCGGTTTCAACCAGCAGCTCTTAAAAGGTAATGAGAAAAGAAGGCAGTGCTGCTTAACAGAAAAACAAGCAGATGTAACCTGATGAGTCTTAACCGGAAATTTACTCATCACAGAAACGACAGATACAGTCATATCACATGGCTCATATACAGGGGGTCCTCGACTTATCTCAGAGTTTGGTTCCTACAGATCGACGTAAGTCAATTTTCGGCATAAGTCGGAATTCCAGCGACAATGTCTGGAGGAAAGTTGTGTGATCGGAAAAAACTGAGCAGAAACATGTTTGGAAGACAAAAGGTGAGGCCTTTAACCCCAAGAACACCAAACCCACCATCAAGCATGGTGGTGGCAGTATCATGCTCTGGGGCTTTGTAGAAGTGCTTTAGGACTGGTTTCAGACTGTATGTTGGACTGGTTTTGGACTTCCTTGGAACTGGTTTATGTTTGGTTTAAGTCTTGGTTCTCCTTGTTTTGGATGTGATTAAAAGTTAGTTTAGAATTTATTTGATTGTGGATCTGATCCTGGATGAGGACTGGTTTCAGACTGTCTTGGACTTTTTTCTTTTTTTTTTAGGAGTAATTGTAAGGTTTTTGATTTATTTTTTTTTAGGACTGGTTTCAGACGGTTTCTAAAGCTGGTTTAAGTTTTGGTTTAGGACTGGTTTCAGACTGTATTATAATCTTTTCTGAACATTTTTTGGACCGGTTTGGGTTTGATTTTGGTTCTGGTTTTAGATCGTTTTAGGACTGATTTCAGACTTTCTTGGGCGGGTCTTTTTTTAACCCCAAGAGCATCAAAGCTGCCATCTGTGGAACTGGAGTTTCACAAAGTAAATGGAATAATGGAGGAGGAGGATCACCTCCACGTTCTTCAGGAAAACCTAAAACCATCAGCAGAAGGTTGATCTTGGACAAAGTTTGACGTTTCAATCAGACAATGAGCCCAAACACACATAAGACGTGGTAAAGAAATGGTTCCATCAGGTTAGAATGAAGGTTCTAGACTGGTCTCCACAAAGCCCTGACTTAGACCCATCTAGAACCTGTGGACTGATGAAGAAACAAGTTAGAGTCAGAAATACAACCAGTTTAGCTGAACTAAGGAGTTGTCAAAGATAAAGCAGAAGCTTGTGGATGGAAACCAAAAGAAACTAAGGTGAAAATGGACAAAGGATGTTTTAGCATTTAGATTTAGGATTTCTGCATGTATATTTATGACCCAGCACATTTTGTCATATTTCCAGAAGACCTTTAATAAACCTAAAAAGAAACCAAAATGCAGGATTGCTTTTTGTGACAAAGATCCATGTGTTTCATTGATTCCATCATAGAAAATCAGAGTTATAGGAGTCATTTGAAACTCAACACTGCCATGATAGAAAGAGTTTTTATAAGTGGATGTAAACTTTTGTTCGTGACTGTACATGGTGGGAATCAGGCTTGTATTTCACTTAGTTCCACAGACAGCTTGGCTTTCTGGTCAGCTTCACACTGTGAGCTTAACAAGACAAAAAATAAAGACCGCACTTTTATCGCCATAAATAACATCAATGTCAAAACCTCTGCTGCTGTTTTCTCAGAGTCTGAAGCATGAGCAAGACCAATCTTTTGATGGGGCATCACGACGTTTTCTAAATTGGGTTGCACTCAGCAGAAATTCTTTTGACACTAATCGGCAGGGTCTGAAATGAAAAGTGAGGCAAAGACCAAGAGATTGCAGCTGGGCTTAAGTTCTCTGCAAAGGATCCCAAATACCAACCTCAGGGGAACATGGACTCAAATAGTACAGCATGGGCAAAGGTTCACCAAAAGAAAGGGTTGTAAAAGTACACTATACTGTAAAAAAGTAAGGTTTTTAAATGGATTTTTTAAATTTACAGTTATTTTTGCAGATTTTCCCTGTTTTTAAGTTACAGTCAATTATTGGTAAAATCACAGAAAAAAAGCCTCAACTGTCAACAATGTCTACATATTTTTTATTTTGATAAATGGTACACTGTGTGGCTGTAAAACTACTCAGTTTAATGCTATTTAAATCTCTCTGAAAAACATTATTTTACAGGAATTTTCCCACTATTTTCACAATTTCTTAAGGTATTTGTTCTGGCGTCCCAGCTGCAAGATTTTCACAGTTTTAATACATTTGTTTTTTTTACAGTGTAGTGATTGGTTTGGGTTTGTTGTGTTTCAGTCCATGAAATATCAATCAGTTCCTCCAACCTGACCTGCTTAAAATTATATGACTTTTTTTAACACCTTTAGTATATTTAATGAAATCATGCAAAATTTGATCTTCATTTGACCTTTGGTTGAAGGAAAACTTAAATAATTGTCCAAAAATTCCATTTTTTTTAATTCAGGCTTCCCTCACTGTTACAACGCAACACAATTTCACCACAAACTTTATCCTGCAAGCACACAAAGTCAGGAGCTTGCTGGGTGAAAGAGAACTAAACATGCTGTCGTATCAGGCCAAAATAAAACTCCTGATGAATGCTAACACCGCTCTGTGTCTGCTGGCAGATGGTTTAAACCCAAAACAAACTTTATGTTTCCCAGTTGTTCTGGAGCTCACAATGCACACACCTAAAACAAAAGACTGTAGCTTTGAAATGATTTATTTTCAGCCAGTTTTTGGAAGCTTTTGGTGGAATCACAGATGGTGTCTGTTTACTGCAGTTCATCATCCACTGATTGTGTTGACATAAACAGCAGCATGGCGTTAGGAGGAACTTCCTCGTTTTGATCTATGACAATGTCATGACACACCATAAAGTATCTTAGTTACTGATTACTTTTTGTGTAGGTAAGTGAGATCTTTGTGACACAAACTGGTAACTTAATTCCTGTATCTGTTAGCGGAGCTTTAAATGAATCTGACTGCAGCACCTGAAAATGAAGTCGCCAAAGTTTATAGCAGGCTTAGCAAGTGAATACCACGTGTGGATTTGGGCTTTTTACCAACTGCATGGAAAGGAAATGGAAAATGAACAAAAAATATTACACTTGTCCTCCACTCTGACCGCGACAGTATCTCGGTTTCTTTCCAAGCAGTTAATCTGGTTTCTAAAAACTGCCAAAAGGGCTTATTCAGGTTTCTCAAATCACAATACAATGTTTGCCAGTAAAGTTCTGTTTCTAATTAATCTCACTTATCTTTCTGCTTTTCTGAACCTGGTGCCATAAAAACTGATCTTGTAATTTCAGTAAAAGAGTGAAAATTAGATTCACTATTTTTTTCCAATCATGCGTCTGATTTCTTCAAGTTTTCTGCTGAAATTCAACTTTAAGCAGCATTACAGAGTAAAGAAAAGGTAATGACAAAATCCTGCTGCAAAAATGGAAACACTTCAAGTTAAATTTCCTTGAAATGAAGTTGTAAACTGTTTAATAGAGAGGAATGAAATGATCTAAGCATATCTAACTTTAAGCCGTGGCGTTGGAATTAGTGGTTTAACTAAATTTGGATAAAGCTAATTCAACTGTATGTTACCAATTAAAACAATTCATTGAAATCAATTTTATTTTTCAGCAAAACACAAAAACAAGAGACTACAAGTTAGAGATGTTCATCATAGATAGATAAAGAATTAGGAAGTTTCTCATTTTCAGTCTCTTTTTGTTGTTTGCCGTCTTTTTTTAAAATCAGTTTTAATCTTTTTGTTGTTTCTTATTATTTTCAATCTATTTTTGTTGTTTTTTTGTCTAAATTTTGTCATTTTTGATCTTTGTACTGTTTGTGTCTATTTTTTATTATTTTCAATCTATTTTTGTTATTTTTGTCAGTGTTTGTCATTTTCAATATTTTGTTGTTGCTTGTTTATTTTTTTATATTTTTCAATCTGTTGTTTTTTGTCTAAATTTTGTCATTGTTTAGCTTTTTATTGTTTTTTGTCTCATTCTTTGTCATTTTCAATGTCTTCTTGTTATTTTTTTGTAATTTTGTTTATCACTTTCTATTTTTGTTTTTTTTGTCTCATTCTTTGTCATTTTCAGTCTCTGTTGTTTTTTTTGTCTAAATTTTGTCATTTTTTAGCTTTCTGTTGTTTTTTGTCTCATTCTTTGTCATTTTCAGTGTCTTTGTTGTTGTTTCTTGTCTAATATTTTATCATTTTCAGTCTAATATTTTATCATTTTCAGTCTCTTTTTGTTATTTTTTGTCTCATTCTTTGTCATTTCCAGTCTCTTTGTTGTTGTTTCTTGTCTAATATTTTATCATTTTCAGTCTAATATTTTATCATTTTCAGTCTCTTTTTGTTGTTTTTTTGTCTCATTCTTTGTCATTTTCAGTCTCTGTTGTTTTTTTGTCTAAATTTTGTCATTTTTTAGCTTTCTGTTGTTTTTTTGTCTCATTCTTTGTCATTTTCAGTGTCTTTGTTGTTGTTTCTTGTCTAATATTTTATCATTTTCAGTCTAATATTTTATCATTTTCAGTCTCTTTTTGTTATTTTTTGTCTCATTCTTTGTCATTTCCAGTCTCTTTGTTGTTGTTTCTTGTCTAATATTTTATCATTTTCAGTCTAATATTTTATCATTTTCAGTCTCTTTTTGTTGTTTTTTGTCTCATTCTTTGTCATTTCCAGTCTCTGTTGTTTCTTGTCTAATATTTTATCATTTTCAGTCTCTTTTTGTTGTTTTGTTTGCCTCATTCTTGGTCATTTTCAGTCTCTTTGTTGTTGTTTTTTGTCTAAATTTTGTCATTTTTAGCTTTTTGTTGGTTTTTGTCTCATTCTTTGTCTCTTTTTGTTGTTTTTTTGTCTCATTCTTGGTCATTTTCAGTCTCTTTGTTGTTTCCTGTCTAATATTTTATCATTTTCAGTCTCTTTTTGTTGTTTGTTTGTCTCATTCTTGGTCAATTTCAGTCTCTTTGCTGTTTCTTGTCTAATATTTTATCATTTTCAGTCTCTTCTTGTTGTTTTTTTGTTTTAATTTTTGTCATTTTCAAGACCGGACGTGTTGTGGTTCTAGATTCCTCGGTGGTAATGAGTGGTAATTTGAGTTACTGTTGCCTTTCTATCATCTCCAACCAGGCTGCCCATTCTCCTCTGATCTCACATCAACAAAGCATGTTGGTCCACACAGCTCACTGGATATTTTCTTTTTTTGAGACCATCCTCTGTAAACCTTAAAGATGGTTGTGTGTGAAAATCCCAGTAGATCAGCAGTTTGTGAACATTTAGACCAACAAACATGCCACATTCAAAGTCACTTAAATCCCCTTTCTTCCCCATTCTGATGCCACGTCTACATGAATAAATGCATTGAGTTGCAGCCATGTGATCGACTGAACAGGTGTACCTAATAAAGTGGCCGCTGAGTGCAGATAAACACAGTGATCTGTTTCTGTCAGATTTCCCAGCAGCCCCTGCGACCCACCTGTCTTCTCCACCTCCATCGGTTCTGGTTCTGGCTGCTCCACCGGACGACCGTCCACGTGAGTGAAGGCGAACGGTTTCTCCGAGGCCACCATCAGCCCTTTTCCTTTGGGCTCCACGGCGGCGTAGTGAGGCACAGACTTCCCCCTGAGGACCCTCCTCTTCCTCACCTCGTACTTCTTCTCCTGACCTGCAGGAGGAAAACAACGGAAGAGGTTTTATTAAAGCAATATTGTGTTTTATTAAACTCCAACAGAGATCAGGAAGAATCACAGCAGCCAGTCACAGCAGCATGTAGAGATGAAATCACTTCCATCAGAGCAGAAGGTTTTATCTCCCTGTAGGTAGAAACAGGATTTTGTTCCATTAGCTGCTAGATATCCGAACAACACTGGAACTGACCTGCTACCTGCTGTGAATGTGAAGGACTTCATCCCGGTTATTTTTGTTGCTGTGTTCTATGTTTGCAGAGACGATATGAACTTGTGTTTTGGGATTTACTGTCATGGTGTCACACACTCTGTTGCCTGTTTATGAGGTGCACTTAGCTGTGAATACAACAGTCCTGTTAATCCTGCTGCCGTTGAGATTAATGCTGATGTTTTGCTCCTTGCAGATATGTTGATTTAGCTTTGAGATATTTTATTGCTATCTGTACTTCTGTGATAAAATTTTTACAACTGCAAAAGTTTTACAATTAAATGAACGCCCACTATATTTAACAAACAAGTTCATGATAAGGACGATCCTTGTGAGGTAAATCTGGTGACAGAAAAACCTAAGAAGCATCTGCCAACTGGCTAATTATTTTAGTTAATTCCACAAGAAGGGGTTTTTAGCAGCTTTCATTCCATCTTGGAAAACTTTTTAATTTCTGAAACAAAAGTATTTCACCTGAATTTATTGTTCTGATATTATTATTAATAATGAAATTATTTGTATAGGAACGTGTTTTCAATGAAATAAATGTCTAATCAACCAGATAATGAAAACAAATTCAAACCAATAAATGCAACATGAACAAGATAATACAGTCAAGTCCTACAAACATTTTTTATATAGAACATTAAGACACATTTAAGTTCCTACAAAAGCAACCCAGTGTAACACACCTGCGTAGCTTTGCTAATTATAGATAAATGTTTCACTTTTTTGAAAAAACTACTGTATATTTAGAGTTACTCATATTTCTCTGCTTCATTTGAGGTCCAGAAACATGATACTGAGGTAAAACAAGGAGGAGAAACCTGACGAAATGAGGCATTAACTGTTCATGACACACATTTTATTGTATTTTCAGTGGAATATTTCTAATTGGAGAGTGTGACACATTGCTAATTACACAGGTTTTTTAATCTTAAGTTGTAAGAACACAAAAAGGAAGTGAGTGTCTAATACTTAGTTGTGTAAACATAATAAAAGTTGGCTCAGCAACCTATTGAATCCATTTGCGTTTTTAAGGCAGACGATTTAGTTTTTCTGAGATGAGATTTAACTCTCAAATTTTAAAATTTGACGGCGAGCTACCTCTGCTTTAAGTGCTCGCTGGAGGTCATTAACAGCTACTAATATCTCTGTCATGGCGGCCCGTTGCTGGCTAAACTCCCACAACGCTCTCAGCCACACAAACTCCAAAAATCTTCAACTAAAGCGCTGTGGTTGTGGTGTGGTGTGGTCTGGACACATTTGACTGAGACAACACAGAACGACCAGGAAAAACTCCTTAACTTGTAAAAATGCACAAAGAAAAGTTGCATGAACTGAAAGTCTTGTTGGATTCATCTGTAATACTGAGTAACATTGACATCCATCCTCACAGATTAAAGCAAGTCTCTCGAGTGTGCAAATATTGATTAAGTTCTCTTTTCACAAAGCTCCACACTGATGATATCTTGCATAAAAGCACGACAAAATTGATTGCAGACACCCTCCTACGGTGATACTCAAACCCAGAGGACTGACTACGGTTAGAAAAATGTAGTTTTACATCTCAACAAACAATCAAAGCAGCAGCAACAGCGAGCAGATATCAAAGAGCTGCGTCTGTAAATCCATCTAAATGAGGAAGAGACTCTCAGAGGCTGCTTCTCTTGTTTCGTCTGTCCAATATTTGAATCATTAGTCAGGCTGGATTTTTTTCCCCCTTTCCTCCACAGGAGCCAAGAACTCTAATGAAAACCCGTCTTGCCAGTGTTTGCTTCAGAGTGCACTAATCTCATCTGGGACATGATAATTAAACTCCATTAATGAAGACTATGACTAACGCCCTGCGGTGGTTAAATTAACAAGGATTCCATTCGCCTCCTGGATGTGAATGCTGCAAAAAAAAAAAAAAAAAACAGGCATTAAATTGAACAGAACAGGCTTGAAATTCGCACCCTAATTATGTTTGACACACTTGTCTTATCTGTCTTTGTGCTCCATTAGTGAACGTACAACGGGTCGGCCAACCACCCACCGTGTCCCGCGGCGTTGGCGACGGTGATCCACTCCAGAGACACCGAGAATCCGCTGCCTTTGGTTTCCGTCGGGTCTTTCTGGACTCGAAGCAGCAGAACCTCCATGATGTGGACGCCGGATTGGACGTGAGAGACGCTGTGGAGGACGGTGAAAGGTTCCCCCAAGTCCTCAACGAACAGCGGCTAAAGACGCAAGAACGACAAAAAAAAAAAAGTTTTTAGAATTTCATCTGTGGGCTGGAATCAAGTCAATGTAAAAATCTGCAATCTTTCCACGGTTACAGATATTCTTAAAAGGCTTTTGTTTACCCTGCACCTTTAGCAAGCAGTATGTTGCAGAAATACTGGAAATTAACCGAATTTATCTTGCTTTTAAATCCAAACTGCGAGTTCTTTTTTGGGGGGATATTTCATTTTTCTGCTTTTCCAATTTAACTAAACATACACAAAACACAGATTACAGAATACTCCCCACCCCCCGTACAGATATTAACTAACCAGAGAACCTAACAATGAGTAGGTAACAGTCAAAGAGATGAAAAAAAACAACAAATAAATGAGCAGAACATAAAGTAAGAGGCGGTGGAAATAATCCCGGCTCAGACAGGCGATTCGTGGTGCATCGATTTGGTATCATTTTTAAAATAAATCTGAGAAAGGTGTTGGCCAAATCCTCAGAAAGGCGTTGCATTTGTTTCTCAGAGTGTACGTAATCTTTTCGAGTGTTCCTTTCCATGAACCATCTAGCTATGGGGAGGTGGGAGTCAGACTTCCATGTCACTGCTCTACACTTACAAAGGGTTAAAAAAAATCTCTTCTGGGAGTTAAAATCTGCTTTAACGGTTGTAAAATTCACCAGTAGGCAAATTTGTGGGTCCAATGGGAAGTCAAATCCCCCAAACTTTGTCGTAATGACACTAAAGTCGTGTCAAAAAGAAGTAAGCGTCGTACATGATCAGGTACAATTCAAAGAAGAGTCCTCCTCTGATAGCTCAGGTTTATATTCATGCAGTCTCTGTGGCGTCATACAGAGCTGGTGGAGGAAGTTATCATGGATCAGTCTGTATTTTGTATTAGTGGTGGCCAAACTGCCAGTTCTTGACTCCACAACATGCACTTATTTGTCAAATCTTGCTTGTAAATCTCATCTTATTTGTTTTTTGTTGGTGTCTTACTGATGTTTTAACAGTGTAATTCTGTAAAAGTGTTTTGTATCTCACTTCCTCCAGGATTTCGCGGGCGTTTTTCATGATTGTTGCGGCCAAAAATGCCTGAATTCGTGGCAGCTTTTCTAAAAAATTGCGATAAAAGTTGCGATGTTTTAAGCTTATTTGTTGTGATAAAATTGCGGGAGACAGTGACAATTGCTAAAAAGCTGCATTTTTTCCAGCTTGTAGAACATGTTTTAATGCTGTAATTGACAATATTTATTCCGAAATTAATTATTTAATGTTCCAACCCATTTCCACAAAAGCTGGCACACCAGGGTGGGGCATTAGCAGCAGCCAGACACTGGTTTAATATGACGTGACCCAACTATGCAGGGGGCGACAGGTATTGATGGGACTCAGAAACACCCCCACAATTTAATCAGTTGTTCCTTGTATCATTTCCGATACGTCCACAGTGGTAGATTGTTGTAGGATAACAATCATGTGATCGTCAGCAGGCTGCTGGGGTAGCGTTCACTTGTTGCCATGGTTACCGTGCTGCTATCAGACGCCGTGCCGCTATGAATCCTTAACAAATCTGTTGATCCAAACTTTAAGCCGTATCACTGCTGAAGTCTAATCACTTGGTCTTTGTGTCATTTCTGACCGACCCTGAAAACTTCATTTAAATCCCTGAGTCCGTTTTTGAGTGATGTTGGTAACAGAGGAAGGATTCACACACCCTGATCGTCACATAACTCCGCCGTGTTCTTTGGTGGAATAATTAATCTAATTTATCTCATTCTTTCAGTGCTCTAACGGATCTGGATGCAACAGCTTCCATCATGGGGATTTGTCTGGTCTGTTGTCCGCTCATTTCAGCCGTTCTAATATGTTTCGTGATTTTAAAAAAGTGTGTATCAATCGATGATTTTTTTTTCTTTTTTGTATTCCACCACAATATTCCACGGGTGTAAAACAGTTTAGCTCCGCTTTGGTGAAGAACATCAGTGAATTAATTGTTTATCACGGTCTTCAGCAGTAAGTTTTGTTGGTAAATGAGAGACATTAGTATCCCACATGTCTGGATCTTCAAACCATGAACAGGAAGTGAATTCGGTGACGTACGTGCATTAGGTTTGCGCTGGGAGCTGCTATGATTGGTGGAACTCACGGAAATTGTGTTTTTTCACTATTTTAGAGGCATTCATATTATGAAGAGTTGATTCATCAGTGATTTTTTCCTCTAAAAGGGACAAATGGAAACAAAAAACACGAAGAAAACGCCTCTCAGAGCCTAACAAATCCTCTCATTGTAGAAGTCGTGGGTTTTTCCTTTAATATATCATAAAAAATAATTAAAAAAAAAAAACTTATCCCCAGCCATCTAAAAACTGTTTTACAAATTTGTCGTTCACCTGCAGGTTAATAAACTGCCTTTTATGTGTCGGGTTTCTTTTATTTTGATTTTTTGTAATATTTGACTCAAGTCTGACACTTTCTTTCTCTGAATATTTGTCGTCTACACTTTCGGTTAATTACACTCTTGACACTTAGAAAAGCTAAAACCATAAACGTTTAAACAAGAATAAACAGAAATCACTCTTGAATTTAAACAAAAGCACAGATTTCCTCCCTGTATTGTCCATTAAACTCTAAGAAATAATAAAAACGTTAGTGGTTACACAGATTAAGCTAACAGAATCAGCTGTAAAAGAGGTTTTAATGAAAGTTGTTAGAGGAGAAGCTTGTCTTTATTCCAGTAATAAAATGCTAATTCAAGCTAGTATTTCTGTATCAGTGTCTGGATGAGGACGGTTACATGAAGCTGAGTCAGTATGGGAATGTGCAGCCGGTTTAACGGAGATCTGAGTGTTGAAACCTAAATTCAGAGTAGCGGACGTTGGAACTCGAGGCTCAGATCTTCATCACAAATTCTGCTGCAGAGCGGCGTCGAGCTTTGTTCCCAGAATGAACCTTCAGTCGCCACCAATCCCGACCGCTCGGCCGTCAACGGGATAATAAACGCACAAAGGCTCATCAGAGGCTTCCTCCCTCAAAACTACAAGCCAACTTCCAAAAGGCTGGCTGAGCTTTTAAACACAGAAACTGGATCTAAAGCTCGGATTTGCATAAAATCCCCCAGAAAACACTGCTTTGACATCCTGCGGTGAGGAATAATAAAATGCTAGAGATGTAAAGGTAATCAAGAGAAATTTACTTTAAATTCTGTGACAAAGAATAAATAACAGACATAGACTAGAAAAAATAAGATAAGGAAAGAAAAAGACAAGAAAAACAACAGAAAAAGAGAAGACAAAATGTAATAAAAAAGATTTAAAAAATAACGAGAAAAATATTTTTAAAAAGACAAGAAAATAAGATAAAGGTAAGAAAAAGACAAAAATATTTTAAAACAAGAAAATAATGAGGAAAAACATTTTTCTAAAAAAATACAAAAAATAAGATAAAAGAAAGACAAGAAAAAGATTTTTTAAAAAGACAAGAAAACTCAGAACATAAGAGCAAAGGAAAAGATAAAAAAAGAAAAGAAAAAAGAAAATAAGATGAAAGATAAAGACAAGAAGAAGATTAAAAATAAGATGATAAATAAGAAAGACACGAAAAATAATAAAGAGCAAAGATAAGCAATAGAAAAAATAAAATAAAATTAGAAAAAGATTTAGAAAAAGAAGACAATAAGAGTAAAGATAAGAAAAAAACAAAAAAGATTTCAAAGGACAAGAAAGAAAATAAGATATGAAAGACACAAAAAGATTAAAATAATAAGAAAAACAAGGAAAAAAGACAAGAAAAATAAAATAAGAAAAAACACGAGAATGAGATAAAAGATAGGAAAAGACAAGAAAAAGAAAAATTAAGAAAATAAGTTAAGAAAGACACAAAAAAGATTAAAAATACGAAAAACGAGAAAAAAAGACAAGAAAAATAAAATAAAAGATTAAAAAAAACAATCTGCTAATAAAGTATTTCTTTTCTACTGCATTGAATGTGATGAAGCTTCAGCTGAGAATTTGTCGAGGAGAATCAATAACATCAGTGTTTACACACTTGTTGTCATAAAACTCTTCTCGGCTCTTTTTTCTACATGGAAGTGAAAGAGCCAGAGTTGTAAAATCTGGAGAAGCTTCTTCTTGTATTTCAACACTTACTTATTGCATTTCAAGATTCTACCAACCGTCTTTGAGCCACAGAGTCAGAGGATGCTTCAATTTTTGGACGTTTTCAGGTGGAAACTCCTAAACAGAGCCAAGGCTTAAAGCAGTTTAGGTTTGAGAATGCATATAGTGGTGGAAAAATTCCTCTTTCTTCCTTTAAATCAGCAAATTCCATCAAAAAAAACATCAAACATGCTGTGATTTCTCCATCTTGTCTGTGGATTTTATTGTTAAAAACACTCCTTTAACAGCTAACAGCTGTAGTTTGCAGCAAGTTTTATTCAAGAAGTAAAAATTTAATAATGGTTGTTTTTATAGCACCTTTCAAAACACAACCACCGATTTGAAAATTGTCAAAATTACACCATTTACCAGAGTCAAAAACTGCAAAAACAGAAAAAAAAATATAAATCACTGGACTTTCTACTCTAATATTGGACTGTTCATGTGCAATGCTCCAAATCTGAGCTTAGAATCATGACATTTGATGATATGATAAGCGTCTCTTTTAAAAATTTGCCTGAAAGAAGCCAGTCGCAGTAACCAATTTCTGTAAAATACAAAATATTTTGAGTTCCTTCGTGCAACTGTGACGCCATCAGTTAATCAGTTGTAAGTAACAGTAATTTTACAATAATTTGGGCACTTCTAAGTTGAACTGGGTTGAACTGCAGGCTGTGTTTACACTAAAACAACCAAGCAATGAATACCCCTGTTGATAATGTACAGACTCTACGTAGAAAATACCTTTATTAAGGTATTCTATATGTACAAAAGCACGTATAATGCACAGATTTTTGCATATGTACAAATGAAAGTATACGACAAAGAGTAAAAAATGGTTTTAAGATCAAACTCACAACTGGTTTTGGTCTTTTTCTGGATTCAGTGACAATAAGAAACTTTTTTTGTCAGGCAGCTGAAATTTGTAGAAATTAGGTAAATTTCAAATGTCAGCAGCAGCCGCGTGTGAATAACTAGGTAAATTTAAAGAGTCTCCTACCTCTTTTCACCAAATATAATCCAGTATTACAGCATTTTGACTCAACATTACATCACCAGCTGCTTCAGACTCTCACTTTTCCTGATATTCAAATCTTCCCGTCAGTGTTTCTCCAATTTCCCGACAGCTGTGAACGCATCACTGAGCCGGAGAATCAATAAGTGTCATTTTCTAACGCTAATAAACTGGATTCGTGGAGCCAGAAAAGCAGATGACGAAGCAACACTGTAACTACAAAGAAACGTGGCGTGAAGCCGTCATTTGAGTCATTTCTGTCGGCGTTGTTTCACTTTTATTCAGCCGCCAACGGAAGTCAGGAGTCAGCCTTTTTATCTCCCCACTGACTGTTTGGTTTAGTGGTTGATGGTTGAAAACACCCTGAATAATGAGCAGTAATACTTAACTATATATCTATATAGTCTATATCCATATATCTTCCTTACCTCCCACTTGCTGTGGCTGCTGTCGCCCCTCTTGCCGGTTCGTAGGAGGTAAAGTCGACCGCTGCCATCGGACAGAGCTGCCCAGGTAGCCGAGGTGAGGCTCAGGGAGGCGCAGAGTCGGTCGTCGCTTCGCTCGGAGTCGTCGGATAAACGGTAAACTTCCCTCGGTTTCCCCAGAGCCGTGTCCTGCATTCACATCAGAAAACACGTTACAATGTTTTGAAAAAAAAATGCAGATTTCTGTCACATAATTAATTGATATGCCAACTATTTTGGGGTAAATTTTCTCAGTTTACAAAGATAAGATGAGAAAAGATAAGGAAAAGATGAGAAAAGATGTGAAAGAGATGAGAAAAAGTTGAGAGATTAGAAAAAGATGAGAAAAGATGAAAAGATAAGAAAGATGAAAAAAAGATGAGAAGAATATGAAAAGAGATCAGAAAAGGATAAGAAAAGATGAGAACATTTTGAGAATAATGAGAAAAATATGGAAAAGGTTGAGAAAATGACAAAAAATAAGAAAAGATGAGAAAAAGATGAAAAAGGTGTGAAAAGATGAGAAAAAGATGAGAACAATATGAGAAAAGATGAGATTTCAAAAGATAAAAAAGGTGAGAAAAGATGAGAAAATGAAGAGAATAGATGAAAAAAGATGAGATAAAAGAAAAAGATCAGAAAAAACACGAAAAAAGATTAGAAAAATGAGACATGATAAAATGATGAAAGACGATAGGAAAAATATGAGAAAGGATTATAAAAATACACAAAAGATGATAAAAATGTTAGAAAAGATGACAAAAAGGAAAATGTGAGAAAAAGATAAGACAAGAAAATAATAGAAAAGGTGAGAAAATGATAAAAGAAGATGAGAAAAAGACAAGGAACAATAAGAAAATGATGAAAAGACTAGAAAAAAAGATGAGAAAAGAAGATAAAAGCAAAAAAATATCTGCCAGAAATGGCTTGTAATTTGGACAATTAATCAGCATTATATGAGGCTTTTATTTCAGCCTTAGGAGTGAAAAATAGCACTGGAATGATGCTACATGAGTCATGATGTTATGTCAGTGCACCAAAACTTTAAAATAAATCATGGAGAGTAATACGACATGTCCATTCTCAGAGCTACAAAACAATCAGTCATGACTCACAAAAACAGTTAACAGAGGATGGCGCTGAAGTAGACGATGCAGGTCGCTGCTTCCATCTTAAATCACGCAAGAAGTACATCAATTACAACTCAATCAGTTCTGCTAATCAGTTACTTGATTTGGATAATTTTGGGTAAAATATCTTAAATTCCAAAGACAAGAAAAGGACAATAACAATGTAAGATTTAAAAAAAAGATGAGAAGATGAGAAAAACTAAGAAAACTATTTTAAAAAACATAAGAAAAAGGTGAGAAAAAGATGAGAGAAGATGAGAAAAGATTTAAAAAGATAAGATGATTACTCAACGATGATATAAAAAACTAGAAAAGGTGAGGAACAGAATGAAAAAAGAAATACTTTTTTTTAAAAAAGATGATAAAAGGCAGGAAAAGATGAGAAAAGATTTTTCAAAAGATAACAAAAAATGGGAAAAGACTATTAAAAAAACAGTCAGAAAAGACAAAGAAACAGATGAGAAAAGAAACGGATAAAAAAGAAGGAAAAAGATCAGAAAAAGTTTTTGTTAAAAGCTAAGAATATTATAAAAGATGAGAAAAGGTACAAAAAGGATTTTAAAAGATATGAAAAAGAGCAAATAGGATTTAAAAATCTAGAAAAAAAAGAGGAAAAATATGATTAAAGAAAAGATTAAAAAAGATGAGAAGATGAGAAACGTGACAAAACACTTTAAAAAATAAGAAAAATGGGCAAAGATGATTTTTTTTTTTAAAAAAGCTAGAAAAGATGAGGAAAAGTATCAAAAATAAAAAGATAAAAAGACAAGCAAAGGCAAGAAAAGGATGAGAAAAAGAAGAGAAAATATAAAAAACTGAAGAAAAATATGAGATACAAGAAAAGGAAGGAAGGGAGGAAAGGAAAAAATGACACAAATATAAGTAAAGATGAGAAAGGATAGGAAAAGATGACAACACGACAAAAGATGAGAAAAAGATATGAAAAGGATGACAAAAAGATGAGAAAAGATAAGAAAAGATCACAAAAGATGAGAAAAATATGAGAAAAGACAAGAAAAGATCACACAACATGAGAAAAAGACAAGAAAGATGAGAAAATTAAGACAAAAAGATAAGAGAAGATGACAAAACAGGACAAAAATGAGAAAAGATAGTGAAAGGACAAATAAAAAGAAGAGAAAAAGAAGAGAAAAAGATGAGAAACTATGACAAAAAGATAAGACGAGAAAAAGATATGAAAAGGATCCATAAAAATGAGAAAAAGATGAGAAAGGATGAGAAAAGATAAGAAATGATCACCTGAGATGAGGAAAAGATAAGTTGAGAAAAATATGAGAAAAGATAAAAGATGAGGAAAAATATAAGGAAAGATGACAAAACATGACAATAGATGAAAAATGATAAATAAAAAAGATGAGAAAAAATGAAAAATTTAAGAAAAAGATGAAAAATAAGAAAAAACATGCGAAAACAAAAAAATGTCCAGAAATTGCTTGGAATTAGGAGGGTTAAACAAAATTAGAAAAATCATGTAGACTAATATGACACGCTCTTAGACCTACAAAACAATCGGTCATGACTCAGAAAAACATTCAACAGAGGAGGACGTTGAGGCAGATGATAAGTCGCTGCTTCCATCTTGAATGTGGAACTTTAACCCCATAAGAAGTTCAACATTTGACGACCTGACATGGAAACAGCGGTGAAGCAGATGTTCTATAATGTTTTTATTGCATTAACGAGTATTGGAGAGTAAGAGAAAACAACATCAGGAGGAGGATCGGCTGCCAACGGTTGTCATGTGGCCGTTCATGTGACGGGTGATTCAACAGTCTGACAGCATCCCTGATTTCCAAAGCTGAGCAGCAGCTGCCTGTCGTTGCCATGGAGTGCGACACGATGCATTATGTCGCTACCTAGCGCACCTCTGAGATCGTTTTCACGCCAACCTACGATGTGCCATGCAAAATGTACACAAAGAGCCCGATAATTATCATGTGATCATTGTAATTAGCCATCACAGCTCCAGAAAAAGTCCGGTAATGGAGCCACTGAAAGCCACAAACTCTGATCATCATCATCATCCAGGACACAAAAAAATCCTCCAATGTGGCTCCAATTATCTCCAATTATGGCCAATGATGCCTCAGACATAAAAGTCGTTTTACCTGAAAATGAAACTTGAGTCTATTATGGAATCACTGAACAGAAAGTTGTGTTATTCCTGTAAATACTCTGATTTTTACTCCTTCTGTATGCGAGAAAACAGCAAATTGCAGAAATTAAAACAATGTATACTCACAACTGTGTTTTATTTGTGTACTATAAGTGTTAAAACATCTATATTATGGAATTTTCCTGCATCTTCTGCTGAAACTACGCTCAAGCTGCGATTACAAGGGTTTGGTCGCCACCTACTGGAGGTTCAGGCACATTAAAATTGATTTATCAAAATAAACTTCAGCTCCTGTCAATGTTTCAAATATTGATGAGTCTCATTAATCAGATATAATTTATATCTGTATTAAGATATTTTAATGAACATTTTAGTTTGTCAAAAGTGTAGCAAATTGTGTTTCATGATGTTTTTGGAACAAAACTGAAGCTAAAAGGTGAAAAAAAATTAAATAACCTTAGAAAATTTAATGTGACTGAAAGCACCTCAGATCGTGTTGAAATTGACACAGAAATGCTACTAATTATTATTAATATTATTATTATTAATGCTATACAAGTCATTTACTCAAGAATAATACCATTTTTGTGTGTCAAATGGTCATACTTTTCCATTAACTAAACTACAGCTCCTGTTAATCAAAACCAGTATGACAATAATTACGGATGAGTTTCATTAATTAGTTTCAGTCTCTTCTTCATCCAAATAATTTTTATGGGCATTTTTGATTGTAAAAGATGGAAAATTGCAGAGCAGCGTGCACATAATTGTGTATTTTGTGCTCTCCATGATGCTTTTGGATCAATATTTATTCTAAGATGTGGGGAAAAAATCCTTCTCAAATCATTTTAGGTAATTTAGTGTAACTAAAAGCAGTTCAGACTGTGATTTCAGTTGCAACAAACTGTGTTTTTTGTTCTCTTTATGATGCTTCTGGATCAAAGCTGGTGAAAAAAAACCTTCTTTAAACCACCTCAGACAACTTAGTAAGACTTCAAACTGTGATGAAAGTGAAAAACAAATGCTACTAAATCATTTATTTAAGAAAAAATGAATTTTTGTTCGTCAAACGGTCAGATTTTTCATTAACTAAACAGCTCCTGCTTCGTCAAAACCAGCATGACATTAATTCAATCTGTTCCAGTCTGTCTTCATTCAAATCATTTTTATGGGCATTTTAGTTTGTAAAAATGCAAAACTGCCGAGCAAAGTGCAGCAAACTGTGTCTTTTGTGCTCTCAGTGATGTTTTTGGATCGATATTGGTGGTAAAATGTGGGGGGAAAAAAACCTTCCCGAATCATTTTAGGCAATTTAATGCAACTGAAACCAGTTTAGACTGTGATAGCAGTTCATTGCAGATGTAAAATTACACCATTAATTACAAAAAAACAAAGTGTCTTCTGCATTCTCAGTGATATTTTGGACAGAAACTGATGCTAAAATGTGGAAAAAACCTACTTTAAATCACCTCAGACAACTTAATGTGACTGCAAACGCTTCAGGTTGTGTTGAAAGTGACACAGAAAGTCCAACTTGGTAAGATTACAGCGACAATTTTTACAGAAAGGCGACCAGGCTGCTCATTCAGACACATTCAGATGTCTTCAGTGAACTTCTCCTCACAGATACTTGTAGATGGACAGTAATGATAAGCTCTCATTGCTGCAGCGTATAAATGTAAACATCCACCACAAACTCCCTCGGAGGACTGAAGGTCTCACCAGGGTGACGGTGAGGCTGAGGACTCGTCCTTTGCAGTCCACAAACAGAACGCTGTCGTCGTACCAGGGGTCCAGGTGCAGGTAGTTGTACATGCCGAAGGCTCGCATGTGTTCCAGAGTGTAGTGAGAATCCTTCAGCTTCACCTCCTCCACAGCTGCAGCACACAGGAAGAGACAGACAGAGGAAATCAGACACCAGACGGGATTCATATTGTTGGTATTCAGTTTGTACAAAGTATTTGAAGAGACAAACTTATGATTACTGCAGCTGTTATTTATCAAAGACTCAATCTGTTCCTCATCATGTCAACTTCAGTTATTGGTATGAACTCAATCTTATTTTTTTTTAACTAATATTTGGAAGATTTGAGTATAAAAATGTTACGTAACCCTCGTGTCGTCCTCCGGGTCAACATTGACCCAGTTTAAAGTTTGAAAATGTGGCAAAAAATATATGTATTTTCACAGTGAAACGTCTGATGGCCACATTTTCAACATTTTTGGGAACTTTTTGAAAATTTTTTGGAGGAAAAAAGAAATGTTAAAAATGTTTCTTTAAGAACATTCACAAGAAAAAAAATCAACTAAAATCCAGCGAATTTCGCTGGATTTTGGTTGATTTTTTTCTTGTGAATGTTCTTAAAGAAAATATTAGAAGTTTTACTGATATATATGTAATCACTTTAGATATTTTGGAAGATTTTTACTCATTTTTTGAAAATATTTACTAGAATTTTCTTGCCAAATTTGGGGGATTTTTTTTTAAATAAATCTTTTAAGGGAAACTTTTAATGAGTTATTGGAATTTTCTTCCTGAAGGTTTTGTACATTTTTGGAAATTTGGGGCATTTTATTGCAGATTTTTTTTCAGACAAGGAAATAACTTCAATATTTGAAAGTTTGAAAATGTGGAAAATAACAGAATTTCACAGTGAAACTTCCCACATCCACATTTTCGGGAGTTTTTTGAACATCAAGTTTTACTTATATATATGTAATCACTTTAGAAATTCTTAGAATTTTTTCAGAACATTTTTACTCATTTTTGAAAATATTTTCGATAAATTATTTTCTTGGCAAATTTGGGGGATTTTTAAAAAAATACAACTTTTAAGGAATTGTTGGAATTTTCTTCCTGAAGGTTTTGCAAATTTTCAGAAATTTGGGGAATTTTTGTGGATGATTTTTTTTTTTTTCAGACAAGGAAACAATATTTTTTGGTGCCTGTAAATGAGGACAACAGGAGGGTTAATACAATCAAAGTGCCCTTGCCTTTACACACGTGGACAAAATTGTTGGTACCCCTCAGTTAAAGAAGGAAAAACCCACAATTCTCACTGAAATCACTTGAAACTCACAAAAGTAACAATAAATAAAAATTTATTGAAAATTAAATAATCAAAATCAGCCATCACTTTTGAATTGTTGATTAACATAATTATTTAAAAAAACAAACTAATGAAATAGGGCTGGACAAAAATGATGGTACCCATAACTTAATATTTTGTTGCACAACCTTTTGAGGCAATCACTGCAATTAAACGATTTCTGTATTTGTCAATGAGCGTTCTGCAGCTGTCAACAGGTATTTTGGCCCACTCCTCATGAGCAAACAGCTCCAGTTGTCTCAGGTTTGATGGGTGTCTTCTCCAAATGGCATGTTTCAGCTCCTTCCACATATGTTCAATGGGATTCAGATCTGGGCTCATAGAAGGCCACTTTAGAATAGTCCAACGCTTTTCTCTCAGCCATTCTTGGGTGTTTTTGGCTGTGTGTTTTGGATCGTTGTCCTGTTGGAAGACCCATGACCTGTGACTGAGACCAAGCTTTCTGACACTAGGCAGCACATTTCTCTCCAGAATGCCTTGATAGTCTTCAGATTTCATCGTATCTTGCACACTTTCAAGACACCCTGTGCCAGATGCAGCAAAGCAGCCCCAAAACATTACTGAGCCTCCTCCATGTTTCACCGTAGGGACAGTGTTCTTTTCTTCGTATGCTTGGTTTTTGAGTCTACGAACATAGAGTTGATGTGCCTTACCAAAAAGCTCCAGTTTGGTCTCATCTGTCCAAAGGACATTCTCCCAGAAGCTTTGTGGCTTGTCAACATGCATTTTTGCAAATTCCAGTCTGGCTTTTTTATGAGTTTTTTTCAGCAGTGGTGTCCTCCTTGGTCGTCTCCCATGAAGTCCACTTTGGCTCAAACAACGACGAATGGTGCGATCTGACACTGATGTACCTTGGCCTTGGAGTTCACCTTTAATTTCTTTGGAGGTTGCTCTGGGCTCTTTGGATACAATTCCAACGATCCGTCTCTTCAATTTGTCATCAATTTTCCTCTTGCGGCCACGTCCAGGGAGGTTGGCTACTGTCCCGTGGGTCTTGAACTTCTGAATAATATGAGCCACTGTTGTCACAGGAACTTCAAGCTGTTTAGAGATGGTCTTATAGCCTTTACCTTTAAGATGTTTGTCTATCATTTTTTTTCGGATGTCCTGGGACAATTCTCTCCTTCGCTTTCTGTTGTCCATGTTCAGTGTGGTACACACCTTTTCACCAAACAGCAGGGTGACTACTTGTCTCCCTTTAAATAGGCAGACTGACTGATTATGAGTTTGGAAACACCTGTGATGTCAATTAAATGACACACCTGAGTTAATCATGTCACTCTGGTCAAATAGTTTTCAATCTTTTATAGAGGTACCATCATTTTTGTCCAGGCCTGTTTCATTAGTTTGTTTTTTTAAATAATTATGTTAATCAACAATTCAAAAGTAATGGCTGTTTTTGATTATTTAATTTTCAATAAATTTTTATTTATTGTTACTTTTGTGAGTTTCAAGTGATTTCAGTGAGAATTGTGGGTTTTTCCTTCTTTAACTGAGGGGTACCAACAATTTTGTCCACGTGTGTAATTAAAGTAATTCCAAGAGGATTATTCTCTTGAGCACAGAAAACTAGACAGCTACACTACACAATGAAATTCTTACTGTCGATAAACTACAGCAATTTAAATAAACAGACTTAAACTGACAGCAGCAGTCGGTTGTAAAGTGCATCGTGCATTTGTAAACTCTGGTTTGAATGAAGTGACTCTGGCAGTGATAAAGTGATTTATATAAAAACATATAGAATGCATCTATATTTGGGAGGAATTGTTATTGTCAGTAACTCTGATGTTATTCTAATCATCAAACAAAAAGTTACTTCCTGAAAACATACAACAGCTACTAACAAGCAACAATGGAAGCTAAAACTTTTGAGGAAATTTGAATTTTAAGAAGCCAACAATCTCAAAATGGGCACAGCTACGACACAATTCAAGGATATTTATGAAAAAGAAGACGGCTTGAAATATAATGACGTGAAGCAGTAAAGGTGTTCTTGGGGTTTCTTAAGATGTAAACAAGTATACAGTTTCAAGCAAACAGGAAGATATGAGATGTAAAGATCTGCAGCTGGTAGGACTTCAGTTACACTTCATCTGACTTTTTTTAGACACTATTTGAAGAGTTTTGGTTTCATTTTCTGTGATTTGTTGTTTTTTGTTTTTTTTTTGCTTTTAAGGAACTGGAGCACATCTGAATTAAATCAGTTTTAGGGAAAAAAAATAAAAATCTGCAGTAGATTAAAAATAAACTGATTTTAAGGCACTCCTCATTTTCTTAGTGACCATCTGAACGCCCAAGATATTTAAGAGGAGGAAATCAAACTTCATTTTGAACCACAGGACAACAGACAGAGCTCATTCACATTTATAAATGGAGCTTTAAAAGTACATAAAAGTACATAAAAATGTAAATCTTAATTTTAAATGATTCAATTTGCTACTCCTGTTTAGTAACAAGTGTGAAAGAGGATACACTCACCAGCCTCCTTATCAGATAGCATTTATCTGTGAAATTTCATGCAATTCAATCTATTAATTCCATTTTCATGAAGCTTTTATATTTACAGCTTCTGTTGTAAAAAAGGTGATGGTGCACTGGACTGCACTAGATTCAAAAGTATTCCTAAAATTTTGACTACTGCACATGAGTGTGACAAAATTTCAGAAACATTTTCATTGGAACACAGTCCAGCTAAACTGTGACCTCACGAATAATAAAAATAAAGCAGAATTATTACCTCTCGTGACAATTTCAACAAAAATGAAAAAAATAGAAACTTTGCAAAATGGCAGCTCTGTCGCATTAGACGGAATGAAACTGTACAAGTGCAGCTAATAAAAAGTTATGATGGAGTGGAGTGTATCAGAGCCAGGAATCAGTGCTGAGCTAGCCAACAAGCTAACTGTGCTGTAAGTTAGTTTCTCTCACCTGCGTCCAGCTCCACGTTGTACGTCGGGATGGCGTCAAGAGACAAGCGGTAACTTTCAAAGTTCGGGTCCAGCAGGTCTCTGTTGACCTTCAGGGAGTAGTTAGACGCCGCCATATCTCCTGAATGAGGCTCACTTACTCACAACTTGATGTGCAGCAAGAAGATGATGCTGGAGAAGTCAGCAAGACACACGCTTCCTGTTTTGTTTCGCAAGGGGTTATTTTACAGCGGACGCCACTGCCGCTGGTGCTCATGGGAAGTAGAGTTCTGTGTTTGTTTGTGCTTAAAACACATAGAATCCCGTAAGAATCGTTGTTATTTTGCCATAATAGCCAAATTTAATTTTTAAATTAGATTTGTATTCAATATAACAGATTTATCTGGACATTGTTTTGAAATTTGTCGCCTTTTTCGTGTGTTGTTTGAAAATTAACCTCTCTGAAACCGGAACTGTTGAGCTTTCGAAGCGTCCGACGGAGCCGTTTCGTTAAGGGACAGAGTGTTCCCCAGCTGATCCTTTCTGACAAAAGGTAACGGCTACCTGTTAGCTAGCTGCATTTTTAATCACCTTTTCGTGTTTCTGTGCGTTCAAACGTGAGACTTCCGGTGTTTCTTTGTGTTTCCAGGCGGAACATGAGCAAAGACTCCCAGATGAGGGCTGCGATCAACCAGAAGCTGATAGAAATGGGGGAACGGGAGCGGTGAGCGGCGCTTCCTCTGCACTGATTTGGCGCTGAACGGTTATATTCAGATTAATCAAACATAATGTCACCTGAATGTGTGTGTGTGCAGGTTGAAAGAGCTGCTGAGGGCGAAGCTGGTGGAGTGTGGATGGAAGGATCAGCTGAAGGCACACTGCAAAGGTACCTACTGAGGCTTCAAATGTGGAATGATGATGAGGATGTTGTGGTTCTGTGAAGCTGTGTCCCTAAAACTACCGCCTCCTGTGTGCAGATGTGATCAGAGAAAAGGGTCTGGAGCACGTCACAGTGGAGGACCTGGTCACAGAAGTCACACCTAAAGGCAGAGGTAGAGTTCAGACACTAATTTGCAGCAAAACAACACAATTCTGCACTCTAAAGCAGGATTTAAGGTTGTTGAAGTGACGTTAGGTTTAATTCTGACTGCAACGCTGGTTCACTTTTCATCTGGTCACTTATGCTGAACATCGAACCTGCTCCAGAGCATTTTAGCTTCAAGATAACTGATGAATATGTATTAAAACATCTCATATTGATCAGTAAATTCTCCAACCCTGCAGGAAAACCTCAAAACCATTTCACTGTGATTGCCCAGTTTACTTATTTTATTTCAGAATAGAACAGAAGAGTTTAATTGTCATGTGTGCAGGTACATTGGCAGTATATATGAAGTAAATAGGGAAATATTATCATTAAGTGCACTGTTTCTGTGCAATATATCTGTTCACTTTCAATTCATTCTCTACGTATCCATCTGCTTCTTGTTATTAAATTTGCAGTTCACATTCTGTGCTTATGTTAATTTATTTTTTGGATACTGTTCCTTGGCATCCACTTAGACACTTTACACACTTGGACATTTTGTGTTTTGTCCATTAATTCTAATCATGTATATGTCACTTATCTTTGTTTATCGTACTCTGGCAAAACAACTGTCTCAAAGATGAATAATTATCAAATCTTATCTTACGATAAAATAGTTTGAAAAGTAGGAGCAGCAGCAATAAAAGCAAAGAGAAATACAAATGTGCATTCTAAAAATAAAATAAACACTTTGTATTTTTGAAAAGAGTTTTAAAACATAGGAAAAAAACATGACTTTATGGCCACAGTGCCACAGTTGGTTGAGGATTTTGCTCTTTCTTTCCATTTTCAAGTGCCAATAATTTCTCATTATTGTCATTTTAGACAAGTGTCAAGTCAAAATAGCTAAAACTGGTTTACCACACATCAGATTCTACTGATGTCAGAGCCTCAAAAGTTGGTGAAATGTTGACCAAAGACTGTATTTTAGTAGAATCCTTTTATTATTGTACTGTGGTGTTACTTTATTTTGCATCCCTGTTTTTGTGTCCTGTGCAGCACTCGTCCCCGACAGCGTGAAGAAAGAGCTGCTGCAGAGAATCCGAGCTTTTCTAGCTCAACACGCCACCTTGTGAACGAGCCGACTCCCGTCTAGACGATTTTTTTACTCACCTGTAGACCCACAACTATAAAAACCAACCAACCGATGTTTGTTCTCATTGTGAGCGATGCTGAAGTGTTAATTTTATTTTGTATTGTGTGTTTTCATATTGATTTTAGTTTGTTATGCTGCAGTTTTTTGGAGAAAAAGAATAAAAAATAAAATCATGCCTATTTTGGTCACTGAGGCTCCCGATTCTGTTTTGTTTTAGAAATATTCAACTTTTTATTCTCAACAAACAGCATAAAGAGTCCATCCATCCATTCTCTATACACCGCTTTATCCTCACTAGGGTCACAGGGGGTGCTGGAGTCTATCCCAGCTGACTCGAGTGAAGGCAGGGGACACCCTGGACAGGTCACCAGTCTGTCACAGGGCTACATATACAGACACACAATCACACTCACACTCACATTCACACCTACGGACAATTTAGAGTACTCAATTAACCTCAGCATATTTTTGGACTGTGGGAGGAAGCCGGAGTACCCGGAGAAAACCCACGCATGCACAGGGAGAACATGCAAACTCCATGCAGAAAGATCCCAGGCCCACCCTGGGATTTGAACCAGGGATCTTCTTGCTGCAAGGTGAAAGTGCTAACCACTACCCACCATGCAGCCCTGCATATGGAGTGATTTTATTAATTTTTTTCACACATAAGAAACGAAACCATGTTACACCAGTTCTTGCTGCACTTCTCTGGCTACATGTCAGTTTTATAGTTAAAGTTTTTGTTGCTTGTTTTTCTAGCTTTAACCAGCTTAAATCCTCTGGTAGTCTTAATAATGTTGATTTATCACCAAACCTGTCTGTGGAAATCCAATCCTGGTATCCTGTTTCAAATCTGACATTTGCCTTTTTCCTATCTGATGGTAATTATAGGAATCATTTCAATTATTTTATCTTCTTACATGATATGTCCATTTTTATTTACCTTTATTATATGCTTTATTGTCAAGTGCTTCTTGAATTATTGTTATTTCTGGTACTAAAAATAAGACTGTAAACGTCAGTATGACAAAAAATGCCATTGCCTAACTCATACTTTGTAGTTGCACAAGAAGGCAAATGTGTTGCATAAATACTGAGTGCTTCATAATTCTGTCCTTTTTTTTATAACAATGTCTTTATTTGTTTCTTACATGAAAATCACTTTTAGAACTGTATGCCAAAATTTCTTGTCCCAGGTTTGTAGGTAAAGAATTTGTTTACATATTGCACAGATTTTGATAAAAGATTTTTTAAAAAAAGAAATGCACACAAGAATAAACAACATAAAAACAATAAACATTACATACTTAAATGCACAAATTATATTGTATAGGTCTACAGCAAAATATTAATTTAAATGTAATCAGTATCTTCTGTCAAACCAAAATTTCCCACAAAGTCTTTAAATGATCCCCACACCTTTTCAAATATAGACAGCTTTTTTTCCCTAATACATGTAATTCTTTCTAGAGGATAAACTATGAGCATCTGTTCACCCAGTGCACCAGTTTGGGTCTATTACTTTTTTTCCAATATATTGCAATTATTTTCTTTGCTTGTATCAGACACATATTAATCATTATTTTTTCAAATTTGGAAAAATTGTGTTTTTCTGGATATATTCCTAAAATGAAAAACGCAGGACTTTTTGGAATATCCTTTGACATGATTGACTCTACTGTATTTTAACCTCCTCCCAAAAAAGTTCCACTTCAGGACATGTCCACATACAATGGAACAATGTTACTTTGTCATTTAGACACTTTGTACATATATCAGGTATATTATGATTATGTCTGTGCAGTTTTAATTCTGTCCTTTTACTGATAAATTGAGCTTTCATACATCAATAATACTTTTGATATGTAGTTTTCTATTAACTCAGCCTTTTTCTGTAATTTGTATTTTTTATCATCAAAAATAATCCAGTTTATCTGATATTGATTGCTGTGGCCGAACATTTGTACTACATGAGATCATTGTTTTCCAGGAATCGGACTTGGTGTTGTGTTTAATGTCCCTCAGAAGAAGTCGGGCCAGATGAACTGATGTTCGCTCATCTTGAGTCACCGTCTGAACCTGACGGACAACTTACAGGATCTGCTTTAAGTTCCTGTTTTTTCACTATTTCAGACTTTGTGGAAAGATTGATCACACAGGCCAGAAATAACAGTGGCAGCGGGGTATTAGCTTGGTGTGTGGGCAGAGTGAGAGTGTGTGTGTGGGCTGTGTGTGTCTTCATACAGCAGGCTCTTATGTGTGGTTGTAGCTGTCAGCGCTGTTTAGAGGGAGGACGCTCATGCAAAAAACTGGATTGAAGAACAGTAAAAAAAATAAAAATAAATAAACAGACGATCTGAGCAGATTTCAACTCGCAGAACTAAAGTTTAACACAAATATTTAATGTCCTAAACGCTCATGCCTCAATCTCTCACTGCTCTCAATTCCATGACTAAAATTGAAACCTAACATCTTTATTTATTATAGCTAAGCTATCTGGCTGCTATTAGCGTACAGAAAACGGAGCCTGCTCTCAAACTATTGTTTAAAAATAAACCTCAATTCTGCATAATTCATAGATTATTATGACTTAGTTATTAATTAATATGACATACTCTTACTATACTGCTGCTATAACAATTTAATTTGTGTTGACAGCTGATTACGCTGATGCAATTTTGAGATATTTTTTAGCAATGTGGTGCCACGTGACATGTTTGTATGTTTGCATTTGACTTTAGACACAAAATAATTCTTAATTATTACAAAAAACTTTCTTTCAAAGAATAGTTTAAAGCTTTTTATAAATCGATGAGAAGTGATTGACAGACTTGCTGCGTGTTTTATTTAGTGTACATTTAAATATCTGGTTATCAAATGCTGCTGAGACATACTGAGTAAATTTTGAACAGACACAAGTTTGCACACTGACTATGAATGCTTTCTCACTGCAGTCATAAAATGAGATTTTTGTGTATCACACCACAAATTACATCCATTTTTAAAGAATAAAACTCGTTTCATTTGTAATTCCTCCACACTTTGAATCTTGTAATGTCTGATGATTTGTCTTTTGATGCTGAAGTTGATGATGAGAAGACTTCTTTTCAGTCAATGGACTACACTGCAGACATGTCCCCATTACAATTTATTCTCACTGTTATTATTATTATTATGTATTGCAAAACCAAAAAGAGTTGTTGTCATTTTTCTCTCCTAATCTCCTCCATTATCTTTTGTTGTTACAGAACAAAGCTCAGGGTAAAAATAGAATCAAAAGAACAAAAGTCACGACTGCCATTATCTACTTTAACAATTCTTGTCGAGCATTTCTGTTGTTCTGTTGTACCTTGTGTAAGAGAACATTTCTTCACGCAATCACCTTCACGTGATCACGGATCACATGAGAACATTTCGCAACACGATGCACATTACGTCTGAACTTTTATGAAAATGTGTCAGCTGTGAAAAAGACAAATATTGTTGATTAAATCAGTACTTTAGATTCACATCAAACAGTCTGTCTGGGCGCCACTACTGATGTCAGAGCCTCAAAGGTTGGTGAAACGTCAACCAAAGACTTTTGGATTTTAGTAGAAATATGGATCCATCCATATACACCAAGCAGTCATGACATTATGACCACCTGCTTCATATTGTGTTAGTCCCCTTCTCCTGACCAGTTGAGGCATGCACTCCTCTAGACCCTGAAGGTGTTCTGTGGTATCTGGACTCATCTAGACCCTGAAAGTGTTCTGTGGTATCTGGACTCATCTAGACCCTGAAGGTGTTCTGTGGTATCTGGACTCATCTAGACCCTGAAAGTGTTCTGTGGTATCTGGACTCCTCTAGACCCTGAAGGTGTTCTGTGGTATCTGGACTCATCTAGACCCTGAAAGTGTTCTGTGGTATCTGGACTCCTCTAGACCCTGAAGGTGTTCTGTGGTATCTGGACTCATCTAGACCCTGAAAGTGTTCTGTGGTATCTGGACTCCACTAGACCCTGAAGGTGTTCTGTGGTATCTGGACCCCTCTAGACCCTGAAAGTGTTCTGTGGTATCTGGACTCCACTAGACCATGAAAGTGTTCTGTGGTATCTGGACTCATCTAGACCCTGAAAGTGTTCTGTGGTATCTGGACTCCACTAGACCCTGAAGGTGTTCTGTGGTATCTGGACTCCTCTAGACCCTGAAGGTGTTCTGTGGTATCTGGACTCCACTAGACCCTGAAAGTGTTCTGTGGTATCTGGACTCCACTAGACCCTGAAAGTGTTCTGTGGTATCTGGACTCCTCTAGACATTGAAGATGTTCTGTGGTATCTGGACTCCTCTAGACATTGAAGATGTTCTGTGGTATCTGGACTCCACTAGACCCTGAAAGTGATTCTGTGGTATCTGGACTCCTCTAGACATTGAAGGTGTTCTGTCGTATCTGGCACCAAGATGTTAGCAGCATATCCTTTAAATCCTGGAGGTTTTGAGATGGGACCTCCATGGATTGGACTTGTTTGTCCGGAACATCCCACAGATGCTGGATTGGATTGAGATCTGGGGAGTTTGGAGGCCAAATCAACACCTCAAACTGGTTGTTGCTCCTCAAACCATTCCTGAACCATTTTTGCTTTGTGGCTTAAAGAGGCCATCATGGAATACTGTTTCCATGAAAGAGTGTTCATGATGTGCAGCAATGATTAGATAGGTGGTTTGTGTCAAAATAACATCCATTTTAATGGCAGGACCCAAGGCTTCCCAGCAGAACATTGTCCAAAGCATCTCACGGCCTCTGCTGGCTTGTCTTCTTTCCATGATACATCCTGGTGCTGTGTGTTCCACAGGTAAGCACCTGTCCATCCACATGAATTTTGATTCATTTTAGACAAGGTTAGTCATTTTGGATTAATTTTGGGGCAAACTTTAGCCTATTTTGGATGGATTTCACCAACATTTTTTGACATATTTCACAAATTTTAGATACGTTTTAGTCATTTGGCACATTCAAAAAATATTTTTGACAAGCTTTATGTGATTTTAGACTTATTTTGAGTCATTTTGAGAATATTTTCGTCATTAAGGACACAGTTTCACGATTATATTTCAGTCATTTTAGACTTTTTCTGTCATTTTGGATCAATTTCAGATAAACGGGTCATTTTAGATGAATTTCACCTAATTTTGAACACAGTTTAAACACATTTTAGGAATTTTTGAAAAGTTATAGTCATTTTGGACGATTATTGGGTAATTGTTGACACATTTTGGGTCTATGTTTGTGCATTTGCAATTACATGTGCAGCTAGCAGCAGAACAGTACACACAAAACATGTTATTTTTGCACCTTCTTGTTTCTCTTTGCGCATTTGGGACTAATGTTGGATCATTCTGGACCATTTTTTTATGTATTTTGGACAAGTTTAAGTCATTTGCGACAGATTTCACCTAATTTTAGACACATTTTGGACACATTTAGGAACTTTAAATAAATTTTGGTTCTTTTTTGATGAGATTTGGATCATTTGAGGCATTTTTTAGTTTCAGTTTTGTTTACTTGCAACAATGTGCACAGCTGGGAGATGAACAGTGAAAACAAGGAGGAATACCAGCGTGATTTGCATGGTTTTCTTGGTTGGAAATGAAAATGTGATTCATCAGACCAGGCCATCTTCTTCCATTGCTCCGTGGTCCAGTTCTGAAGTCCGCTGTTGGTCTTTCGGCGGTGCACAGGGGCCAGCATGGACACCCTGACTGGTCCATCTCTGTTGGCCCGTACACAACAAACTGGTGCTCTTTGTATTCTGACACCTTTCTATCAGAACCAGCATTAGCTTCTTCAGCAGTTTGAGCAACAGAAGCTGGTCTGTTGGATCGAACCTTCCTCCACATGTCCACCAATGATCCTTGTCTGCTCATGACCCTGTTGCTGGTTCACCAATGTTCCTTCCTTGGACCACTTTTGATGGATCTTGAGCCCTTCAGACCAGGAACATCCCTCGAGAGCTGTGGGTCTAGAGGTGCTCTGACCCAGTCGTCATGTGAAACTCACTCAAATCCTCACGCTTTCCCACTTTTGATGCTTCTAACATCAACTTTGAGGACAAAACGTTGCTACCTAATATATCCAACTCACTGACCGGCGCCATGATGAAGAGATAATCAGTGTTATTCACTTATAATAACAACAATAATAACGACTTTATTTATATAGTACTTTCAAGTCAAAGTGCTTTACAGGGCAAGCAACAGATAAAATACAATAAAATGATAACTGATGAAAACAATGGCTGAGAAGACACAACAATAACAACAACAAAACCAATAAAGACGACATCTAAGAAGACACAATGCCTCACAAATTACCATTCATGTTCAGCAGAGGACAAGCGGGTCTTTAGCTTTGCTTTGAACATCTCTACTGAGCATGCTTAATGTCAGATCATGGAAGAGCGTTCCATAAAAACGGTGAACGTAAACAAAAAGCCCGACTGTCTTCCCCTGTCAGTGGTTACAATGTTGTGCCTGATCGGTATATACGGACTTATTGGAAGATTCACATTTTCAAGTGCCAGTAATTAAAAATGTTGCCTCTGTTGGAGCCATTTAATCAAATAAATCTGTTGGAAACTATTCTGTTTATGTTTTCACCAAATTTCATGGCTGTGGGAGTTTTATTTCTGGAGATATTGAGCCCTTAAAATGGGCTCTCAGATACGATGTTTTTGGGGGTGAAGGCACAAAAGTCCTCATAATTCAGCCAAAATATTTCATAGGACTTAGTTTTGGGTCCTAAATAGCAACTCTAAACTAAATGTGAGATGTTGAAACAACTATGAACTTCCAGGCTCAGTTTCCCAGATAATTAAACCTCATCTGAAGAACTTTTCTGCTCCATTTTGAACTGGAAACGGTAAAGTGTTTTTCTGGCATCTGACTGGGTGGAGGTCGCTGCACTTCTCTAGATAAAATTTGTAACAAAGGAAATGGTGTAATTCTTCCTTGTGCTGTTTGGGAGGTTTGGAGGAAATGTGGTAGCTGATGAGGGCATGGGACACACAGCGCAGACTGACAGTGATGATTAACTCTGAGGTTACGGTAAAAGTCTGATTTCTGCCTCTTCAGCATGTCGTCACACAGAACTAAAAATACGTTGAGTCCAGCGTTCTGTTGCAAAATGTTGGTGTTGAAATGACACAGCTGGCGTTATTCCTGACCTGCAGAACGGCTCCTAAACATCTGGATCTGAACATCTGCTGAAATGTTGCATATTAGAATCCTCATTAAGTCTGTTTGAGTCTTAAAAATGTCCACATTGCTGAATAAAGAACAAAGCAGAGTTGATTTTACCAGTTTTATTTGTCAAATTAAAAACAAAGGTGCAGTTTTCAATCATCATTGTCATGTTTGAGTTCAAGTTTTCATACTTTACTTCAGTAAAAATACTAATTAGGCACAATTATTAGCAAAAGTCCTGCAGTGAAAGTAAAAGCATGTTAGTATAAACAAGAAAATGTAGCAAACACATTAGAAAAGTACTCAGTGGAGATGACATTACTGCTCATGAATTCATGTAAAAGCAGGATTTGACTGTGCCGCTGGTTTGAACTGTTTTACTTCCAACTGCAACTAATGATTATTTACTTCATGGATTAATTTGCTGATTGTTTTCTACATTAATTGATTAATTTTTGCTTATATTTTTGGTTACTAAATTCTGAAAATAGTGACAAATGTCATCACAAGTACGTCAAACAATTCTCAAAAGTGAATAATTTTCCACTAATTGATTAATTAAATCACCAAACAATCATCTTGAACGAACAAGAATTAATATTTTATCATCTCTTTGTGTGTTTTGTGTGGAAAAGTTCATTTACAGCTACAAACTGACACTTGCAGTTTGTTTTTAAACTATTTTTGCTCTCATTTCACTGTAAACAAATGCAGGAAAAATACATTAAATAAGGCCCAAACTGTGCATAATGTCCACATTAAAAATCTGAATTTCTGTAAATAGTTTTACAGTGTGTGGACTTAAAATTACTCAGTTTTATTCAAGTTAAATCTAATAAGAATACTAAAGTAATAAAAGATATCTGTCAATTAGTCTACAATGTTTGTAGTTCTTTTCCCACTATTTTTATTTTATTCATTTATTTATAACGTTTTTCTGGCACCCTTAAATGCTGATTTACATCATTTTAAAAACATTTTTATTTACTTATTTTTAATTATTTTTTCCAGATAAAAATACCCCACTTTTTTATTTTTTATTTTTTTTACGTTTTTTCTGGAATGTTTATTATTATTATTATTATTATTATTATTGTTATGATAAATTATTATTATTATTATTATTATTATTATTATTATTATTATTATTATTATAAATTATTATTATTATTATTATTATTATTATTATTATTAATAAGTTCTTTTATTTTATTTTTTTCCAGTGGTTGCAGTTTTCTCTCATTCTCTGCTTTAGTTCGCTGGTTTTCTGCCTCATCATGACGCACCGTTTTTCCGGTTTCACCTCCTAAATCTGCTGCTTCTCTGGTCAATCTTCTCGCTGCAGGTCTGATGCTTCAGTCCCCTCCCTCCTCTTGCAGGTGAGAGGCGGAACCAGCAGCCGAGATAAAAAGCCGGTCCAGGAGCGCAGAACCCGGACAGGTTTTCTGGATGCACCGGAGACGTCCAACGGATCGACCGAACTGCGTTTTCTGACTCGCAACAGGTGGGTTTGTTCATTTACATAACATTTTAATTCCAAAATATCCACTTTTATTATATTTGTAGGAATTGTTGCAGATTATAGAAGTATTTCACTAACTTTTTTGCCATGTGAAAAAGCGCTTTTTTAGGTGTTTTTCTGCGCTTTTACGCTCGTTTCTTCTTTTTTTTTCGTGAAATACATCTGATTTGCAAACAGTTCTGATAAATGTGGAATTTTACCGACATTAATTCGTACAAATATTACTAAAAATGTTACTTTCTGGTGTTGAACAGACGACATTTGTCCGGTTAACCTGAGAAGAAGCAGCGCAGGTGAGGAATCTGGATTGAATCTCCGGGATGGATTCCGCGCTGAGGCCGGTTCTTCTTCTCCTCACTGTCTGCTGCTGCTCCAGTAAGTAGAAAAACTACATACCGCGACGTTTCTTAAAGTTTAAACTGCATACGTTTGTTTTTAAATGGAATTTCTCTCGTTCAGGGGAACTTTTGTGCCTTTCTTCCAAATGCGTAAAAACCGTGCGTGAAGTTCCCGACAAAGCAGCTGCTAGAAAAACTCACTGATCATGGAGACAATGGTTTTTAATTCAGTTTTATTTGTATTTTCAGCGGCTCAACGCGTCGACTACGTTTCTCCACATCGAGGAAGCCTCAATGGAGCAACAAGACTGACCATCACAGGAGCAGGTAGGAAAAGAATCCAGCACAGGTCCTCTTCTGAATGTCATTTAGCTGCAAAAAGTAAAACTGTGGCTGTTAATTTGTCTTTTACTTCACAATGTGTCAGATTGTGACACATTTAATAATTATGTGGCTGTAAGGCAGAAGTTAAATCAGCACAAAGTAAAAAACAAGAGGAAGAAAGTCTAATTTTACAAAATTTTTGCTTTTTATGTTGCAGATTTATTCCACATTTTTGAAAAACCAAAATATGTTTATAAAAATTTTAAAAAATTAACTGTAATAGTGTGAAAATAATATCTAGAAAATGCTTAAAGTCATGTAAAAATATATTTAAAAGTAGAACATCACATTTTATTTGACATAATCTAAAATTAGCTTCTTATTGTTGTAATCAGAATCATGGATATGTTTTTTAATCCATATTTTTAAGGTAAATCAATTATTTTTATAAATGTGCATGCTTTTATTTACTTTTAATAGGCAGCATCTGTATTTAAAGTTACTTATAAAGATTCTTATTACAGTGGATAGGAGACCAGATTAACAGCAGATTCTTCTAATTGTCTAAAAGATCCATGAAATATCCGCTGTTGATATGATCTGAAATGAATAGGAGATTCTTGTAATTTGGAGCTAAACTATTATGTATACAAATGATTATTTGTACTGTATCACGCTTTAATGCATGTAAATACAGTTTAATGAACATTAAAACATTCACACTGTTAAAATGAAGGCTATAAACTGTATTTTAGTTCAGAGAAACTGCGCTTTCTGGAAAAAAATATGTTTTTTGTGTTATTTTAGAGTCATTTCTGTTGTCCCAGCTGTTATTTTTCTGTCTTTATTTGTTCTTGCGCTGCGGCTCATCCTGTCTCATGTTCAAACCTGGGATTCTGATGTTACCTGATGATCTCTGTGTGTTTCTTTTCTGCAGATTTCTCGAAGGCGGAGTTCAAACTGAGTCCTGAAGACGCTCATCTAGGAAACCTGGTGACTCTGGTGTCGGACACCAAGTCGTTTCCGTGCGACGTGGAGAGAGACTCGACTCACAGGGACCAGATCATGTGTTACACCAGGTACAGCCGAGAACAGCTCCACTACACGTTCATCATACAGGAGGACGTCTGGGGGGTTTATTTACTTTATTTATTCAGTTTACTCTCTTCTACCCTTCAAAGATTCACTTATTTACATGGATGCTAATTATTATTCTATTTTTATGCTGTTCTTAGACTTTTTAAGGGTCTTTATTTAGTGTAAATACAAACAATTTTCCACCTTTATTATAAATAATATCATTTTATGCATTTTTATTTTAATTACAGATTATTTTTACATCTGCTTCTTTTTTAGTGTAAATAAATACCAACAATTTTGCATCTTTGTTGTAAATACTATCAATCTTTTGCATTTTTATTGCAGCTACCAACAATTTTTGCATCATTTGTTTTGTGTAAATACAAACAATATTGCACCTTTATTGCAAATACCGGCGGTTTTTGGCATTTTTATTGGAATTTTTGCATATTTTTTTGTGTAAATACAAACAGTTTTGCACATTTAGTTTAAATATGGGCGATTTGGGGCATTTTAATTGTAATCATCAACAAGTTTTGCAACTTTTTTAGTATAAATTTTGGCCTTTTTTTTTCATTTTTATTGTAATTACCAATACGATTCGCACATGTATTCTAAAATCTACCATTTTGTGCCTTTTTTATTGTAATTACCAGTATTTTTGAAAACTTTGTTCGTGTGAATATCAACAATTTTGCAACTTTCCTGTAAATACCAAAAATTTTGCATATTAATTGTAATGACTAACTGGTTTTGCATCTTTTTTAGTGTGAAAACAATAAATACAAACATTTTTGCCTTTATTTTGTAATTACCAACAATTTGGCACCTTTTTTTTTGCATTTTTATTGCAATTTTTGAATCTTCTTTAGTGTAAATACCAACAATTTTACACTATTCCTGTAAACACCAACAATTGTGCATTTTATTGTAAACATCATACCAACAATTACAGCATCTGCAATTTTACATTTTGATTGTAGAAACCAAATACTTTTGCAACTTTTTTGTAAATAAAAAACATTTTTATAAATTGAAATGATTTAGCATTTTTATTGTAAATATCAACAACATTTTGACCTCATTCAATCTAAGTCTGTATATTGATTTTATTTGCTTTTAGCTTTGTGTTTATCTTTCTCCCCCTCTGCTTTCTTTCTTCCCTGTACTTGGATTTCATTTTGGTTCTTTTTTTAATTAATATAATTATGTATTTTTATCTGGAATTGTTGTACAAATTTGTTTTGAAAGTATTACACTGTGTTTCACTCTATTTTTCCTGAATAAATAAAGTGTTTTATGAGCTAATCTAACTATTTTTACCTGTTGTTGTTTCCTCCGTCACAGAGCCATGCCACACGATCACTACATGGTTTACGTCACTGTGGATGGAGTTCCTATTCCTGACCACAACCTGTGTAGAGGACATTATAAATCCCACCACTGCAGCTTCTATGTACGTCTGCAGCTGATGCCAGACTTTATGTTTAGATTAATTGTGTGGCTGGTTGTTTATTTTCTGTCCCTCCTTTCAGCCCGTCTGGTACCGAACCCCGACCATCTTCTCTCTGAGTCCAGTCAGCGGTCTGCCAGGTACACTTCAGCCTCTATAGAATGCTGTAACTAAATAAAACACTCAGAACTTTACATGATTTCATTTTAAAACCCGCTGCAGGAACGCTGGTGATGATTAGAGGACGAATCTACACCAACGTCTACGGAAGCAACACGGACCGAAGCTCCAACGGCCTCAACGTCAGATTTCTGAGGTAAAAAACAGAAACAGACTCATGTTTTTATTACTTTGAATAGTTTAAATGCAAATCTGGGGAACAATATCAGTCAGTGTCGCACTGAAGAAGCGGAATCTAACGGATAGTTACCTGCTTTGACAGAAAATTCTTAACCAGTTGTCAGATTTCAGGTTAAAAGAACCTGCTTAGGCACAAAAAAATGAATTTAGGCATTAAATACAGACTTCACTTTTAAATATTGAACATACAGAAGTGATTAAAAACTCTCTCAAACCGTAACTTTTAACTTTCTGAACCCAAAACAGCTTTGAAGTAGAACCTTTCTTTGTAAAAATCACCAGAATTGCACCATTTGTCAGATTTTCAGACTCAGCTTTCCAAGAATCCATAAACAGCATTAAGAACACTCCAAAAACCAGATTAAATTTGTGATATTTGTGACTGACTACTTATTTCCTCCTGTAATCCGTGAATCGATGTCATCCTGTGTTTCTGCAGGTCCTTCATGGGAGGGATGCCTTGTGAGCTGCTCAAACTGGACTCAGATGAACTGTAAGTAGTGTAACCTGACACACTTTAAAATGAAATCAAACTGTTTTTTTAATGTTTAATGACTTCACTACAAGAATCTCTGCAACTTTTATCAATTAAACCCAAAGAAAATCATCTGAAAACTGAATAAAACGTCCAACATGTGCATGTAGACGTGCTGATTCAAGCTCAGATGTGTTTCAGTAAAGCAGAGAAACGCAGTTTATAAGTCCAATAAAACTAGAAATAACCAAATTATTCGATGTTAATCGTCTGTTAATTCTCTGCGGTTTGTGATTTTCAGCTTCAACCTAAAGCTGGATTCTGAATCTTCTCACTGGGGATTCATGAGCTGTAAGATGACCGGGACGTATGTCGGTGAGCTGCTCTTATTCACAACTAAAGAGTATAAATATAATCTGTCAAACCTCCTCTGAATGATTGTGATTGGTTTCCATCAGGTCACCACAACTTGTCTTACATCCTTGATGGCGACTTTGGAAGGTAAAAGTGTTTTAAAAGCAGCTTTTCTTTGCTCTTCTCATGTATTTTTACTCATTCTTCACTGCAACAAGCAGGGAAAAAAAAGAAAGCATTAAATGTCTTTCAATATGTATTTTACAAAAATAAAATAAAAACTGGTTTCAACATTCTAAACATAAGAGAAAAACATGAAAACTGTCTTTTGTGCAAAATAAATGATAATGCTGTAAATTGTTACAAAAACAACACTTGAATTTATTCAACTTTTTTGTTTTGTCATTTCTTTTTATCAGTTATTGTTTGAGTGGAGTCAAAATGCACAACATTTTTCCAGATAGCCACTGAATAATAGTACATTAATACTTTTTTCCTCGTGAATTTAAGCATAAATTTGTGAATCTTTTCTTGTAGAACTGTGGATGTTGTCATCATAAATTTGTCCCTTTTTTGTTTCACTTTGGGACTTTTTTTTTTAAATATTGCAACTTTTTTATTTGAGAAGTTTTTTGTAAATTAGTAATTTTTTCCTCGAAAATTTAGAAACTTTTTCTCATATGTTGATCAGTTTCTCTTCTTTTTTTAGCATAAATTGGTAAGTATTAATTTGAGAGTTTTTTCTCATAAATCAGAAATTTGTAACTTTTTTGTTAGAATTTGTACATTTTTTTCCGTGTAAATGAGTGGAGTTTTTTATTATAAAGTTACAACTTAATTTTTTAAATTTGCAAGTTTTTTCTTGCAAATTTGCCACTTTTTCTCATAACTTTAAAGCCTCTTCCAATAAATCGGTCAGTCTTTATTAGCAAATATTGGTGAGATTTTTCTTGTAGAATTGTGAATTTTTTTGGAAATCATATGTTTGACATTTTTTATTTGAATTTGTGAGTTTTTTTCTTGTAAATTTTATATTTTTTCAAAAACATAAATTTGTCACTTTTTTAGAATTTAGATTATTTTCCTTGTGATTTTGTCATTTTTTCTCATAAATGTTTTTCCCTTTAAAAGAACAACTGAAGTCAGACTTTGACAGTTTTCTTCTGACAATCTGATCACTTTCATTGGTCTTTATAGACAAGAATTTACCCAAAAAGACTCCTTCATGTCAAAGTGACGATTTCTACTAAATGTATATTTGTTTATTTTTTTAATCACAAATTGATGTTTTTTTCTGTCAAGTTTGTACATGTCTTTGTTTTAAAACTGTTCATTTTCAATCATAAATTAATGACATACAAATATATGTGATATTTTTTCTTATAAATACATGTTTATGATAATTTTAAGAACTTTTGCTCTGAAATTTGTCCGTTTATTATCAAAATTGGTAAGATTTTTTGTTTTTACCATAAATTCGTGAATTTTTTCTCTGAGATTTGTGACTTTTTAATCACATATTCATGTTTTTTTTGTTGCTGCTTTGTTGTAAATTTCTTTGTGGGGAGAGTTTGAGAGTTCTGTCTTGGCAAGCATCAATTTTATTTGGCATTTTAGACTAAAGAAAATTACCAAAAAGACTCTTTCATGTCAAAGTGAAAACAGATTTCTACAAAATATGAGCACTTGGTTCGAAATCTAAGATGTAAAATAAGAGAAATTGCACAGATATGAAGCTAAAACAAGCTCCTGAAGATTCCACGTTTTGTTGATGAAGTCAAACGTTGTTATTTTGCCAACAGCGGAATGTTTTTTTCATCTTTAGGAGTAAACCCGACAAGTATCTGTACAGAGTTTCAGCTGAGAATAAACTCTTCATGTTCCAGACTTATGCAGGTTTGTTATACACACAGATGTTTCAGTAAATGTGATTCCTCTGCAGTGTTTGTTGTTATTTATTATTGTTATTTATTGTCCAGAGGTGACTGGAGTCTCTCCATCGGCCGGCAGCGTCCTGGGAGGAACTCTGATCACCGTTCACGGACGATTCTTCGATGAAACTGATCGACCAGCTCGAGTTCTGGTCGGAGGTCAGATTTTATTTCGTTATTATTCCATCGTGTTTTTCTCACGCAGGACAAAATGTTCAGAAGAGAGGAATCCACAAAGCAAAGACTCGATAATCCCGTCCACACAAAGAGCGCATAGTTTAAGACAAAAGACGAGGAAACAACCTTCATGGCGCTCAGAGACGCAACAGACCAAAGTCCGAAAGTGTTTCAGAAAAACGTCACGACTCACTTACAGCTGTTGTTCACCTCCAGTCACAGAAAAATGACAGAACCAGAAAAACTCGTCTAGCTTCAGTTAAACAGTGAACACGGCGACAAATTTTAAAGAGTTGAAGGTTTTTAGAGGCAACAGAAATAAATAGAAGACACAGCAAGTTTAGTATATATATATTTAAATACGACCACATAAAAGATAAGAAAAGCAGTTCAAAAAATGTAAATAAATTCCACTTTTAGACAGTGCAGTAGATTAATTGCTGGTATAAATGCAATCAACTGGAGAGATCAAAATGTTTTCCTGTAAATTTGTGATTTTTTTGTTAAAAAATTGTGATTTTTTTCCTTTAAAATTAGAATTTTTTTTACTCATATTTCTCACATTTTCTCAAAAAGTTTCTAAGAATATTTTTTTTTAAATTTTAACTTAAAGTATTGATTTATTTCTCGTAGCTTTATGAATTGTAAGTTTTACTGTAAATGTGTGACTTTTTCTTTTACATTTGTGATGTTTTCTCATAAACTTAAAATTTCAGTTTTTAGCATAAAAATTTCAGATTTTTTTTAAGATAAATTTCTGATTTTTTTTATCTGAAATTCTTGTAAATGAGATTTTTATCATGAATTTCTGACTTTTTTCTCAAAAATTTTGCATTTTTTGGAGCTTTTTCTTGTAGTCAGCATTTTTGCGTAAATTGTTGATTTTTTTTTTGTAGATTTGTGTTTTTGGCCTTTAAAATTGTAGATATATAAATTTTTAAGTTTTATTTTAAAATGATGACTTTTTTGTTTTGCATTTGTGACTTTTTCTCATAAACTTTTTGGCATAAATGTGTCAGTTTTTAGCATAAAAATTAGTGGATTTTTTTTATCTTGAATTTGTGTATTTTTAACAGTAATTTGTGATGATTTTCTTGTAATTTTTTAAAATGAATTTAAGAGGCAAAAATAACAAATTTATGATTTTTTTCTCAGATAATTTTTGTCAGAATTTTTTCCTATACATTTGTGATTGTTAATATTATTTTATTTTTTATTGTGAATTGTTTTTGTCTTGAAAACTTACCACTTTCATTTCAGAGAATAATAATGCTAAATTTATGACTAATTTCATAAACATAAATTTCTTATTAATAAACATAGATATATAGAAATACAAATTAAGTTAAATTAAATTAAACATATTAATAAAATATAATAAAACAACTAATTTAATTAAATGTTATTAATTAATGTAAATAAAAATAAAATAAATCAGATTAATGTAAAATATATTATAAAAAATATATGATAAAGTAAATAATTAAATTAAATGTGTTATTAATAAATGTAAATAAAATAAAAATAGATGAATTTAAATTGACTTAAAATAAATTATATTATCATAAAATAATTAATTAAATTAAATGTGATTAATAAATGTAAATTAAATTAAATTATTTCTTTATTTTTTACTTTATTGCCTGTAATACTCTGCTGTAGCTGTCAAATCACTGTAATGGAAGAAAAAGGAAGATATTTTCCGCTGGAGTGTGGTAGAGTAAAGGTATAAAATGCCAATAAAATAAAGTCCAAGTGTCTCACAACTGTATGATAAGTCCTAATTGTAAGTCCAATTCTTGAGTAAATGTTAAAATTTAATATGTTCTTCAGGTTGTCCATGTGAGGTCCAGAGTCTCACCGACGACAGAATCACCTGCAGAACATCTGAGCAACCAAACGGCAACATGACGCTTTATCCAGGTGAGAACAGGAGCTTCACCTGTCTGTCTGTCTGTCTGTCTGTCTGTTTGTCTGTTTGTCTGCTTTATTTCACGGTTTGTTGTTTCCTGAGCGACGGATCTCAGCTCTGTCTGAGGAACAATCTCGGCTGTCGATGCTTCAAAGTCGATGATTTCATCTCGTCTCTGTTCAACTCCACCTGCAGGACTTTGATGTGTTTCTTTCTGCGACCAGATAATCTGCATATGTGACAACATATTTCCAGCGATGCATCACATAAGAGAGTTTTCACATCAGCGGCAGATACAGACGCTGGTTTTAAACAGTTTTTAATCTCTCCGTACAAATACCAGACGAGCTTTTGGCTGCATGAAGCCAAACAACAGAATAAACATTTAGATCACCTCATCAGTCAGAAAGGCACACGGTGTTGGTGAATTCATCTGAGAAATACGTCAACAAAGCCATCATTAACACAAAATTATGCAAACAATGTTCCACTTAAACTTTAGCTCAACATAGTCTGAATATAAATCTGATTTGTTTAAAGCAAAGGAGCCACAAATGGTCTCCTAATGTCTGTTTATTACTTCTTATTCAGCAGCCGTACATTAGTAAAATCTTATTATGCTTGTTCAATATAAAAGCAATGCCAGAAATAATCGATTAGTTTGTCGATTAATGTTAAGATGATTTGGAACTCTTTTTGGAATCAATTCATTGACTTAAATTGAGAGAAAAATCTGATTCCAGCTCCTTCAAAGTGAATATTTCATGGTTTCTTTCCTCCTCTATCACCGTAAACTAAACCCTTTTGGGCTTCTAGAAACACTTATCAACATTTTCCACTATTTTCTGATGTTTCAATCAATCAGATATTTCAGTTCCTTGGGAGTTTTCTCCTTTCATTGCTTTTCACGGTCAATTTCATTTAGCTTTTTGATGAGAATTTACTTTAAAAAAAAAGACTCACGTCAAAATGACAGATCGACTGAAGACGTTTAAATCTGACTAGAGCAGGACGTCCTCAAAAACTGAGTGAAAGAAAGAGACGAGTGAGGGAGGCCACCAAGACACCTATGACTCCTCTGAAGGAGTTACAAGCTGTTAAACAGGGGGTGATCACTTATTTAATGTTGCGTTTTTAGCTTTTGTTTTCACTTTGACATGAAAGAGTCTTTATTTGTAAATTCTTGTCAAAAAACAGTCACATTCTGTTGATCATGATTCAATGTTGAAAAGCAATAAAAGGTTAAAACTTCCAGGGAGGTGAACACTGTTTGTCGGCACTTCATGGAGAATAATCGGCAGATCAATCACAGATAAATATAATGTTTATTTGCTGCCTTATTCTGATGTCATAGAAGAACAGGTGAACATACTTCCTTTAAGTTCAACAGATTTTTATCATTCTGCTGCACGTGATTTTATAAACAAACCACACCTGCCCCCATAGTCGGAACACGTTGTCCTTATTATTGTCTGTAATGTTCTGTGATTTCATGTTGTCATGCTCCGCTGCTGTCACACTACCGTCTTACGTCAGTTGTCTAGACCGTGCACGGTTTAATTTGAAAGCTGCGTCACTTCCTCCTTCAAGTATTTAATCTTGTTTTTGTTTGCTCTCATCTCCCCAACACTCACTGAATGTTTGAAAGGCACGTTAACTTCCTGAAATCACAACTAGAAACTGTAAACACACCAAAAAATACTGTTGTATTTTCTTTACTTTAAGACAGAACTACTCAGCTGTGTTGTGTCGGGAGAATCTGAGCTTCAAACTGTGATGTTTCATGAAAATCTTTTTAATCTCTACATGCCTGAATGAAAGGATTTTGTGAAAAACAAAACATGACGAGCTCCGCTGTCCGACTGGGATGACTGCTGGGATTCGTGACAAAAATTCATTCGCTATTTGGTTGAATTACAGGCTGTGTTTATACAGAGCAGAGAGGAGGCAAGAATGGAAACAAATCAGAGAGACTGAGAGGAAAGGAAAACATCTTCATGAATAAATAAATGCAGCATGGCTCAGAAACAGAGAACGGAGGAGGAAACTGTTGGACGATACATTCAGCACGGTGAAACATCTGTCTAGAGCTGAAGTGCAGAGTGAAAGCAAACTGTAAAAATGTGAACCAAAAATGTCTATAATAGGTAAAGACTACCTTTTTTTCCAATGTTGGTCACACTTGTGGCCACCTGGAAAAATGTTGTAATCCCAGGCAGAAGAAAGAGACGATTGAGAGAGGCCACCAAGACATCTACGATTCCTCTGTAAAAGAATGAATGAAATTCTTTCTACGTCATCAAATAGCTGCTGTTTAATTAATCCTCTCAGTTCAATCATTGATTAATTTGTAGTGAATGAGTGCTGGTAGAATTTTTTAAAATGTAGTAAAAATTAAAAATACATGAAGAAAATAAAGATAAAGCTTTACTGTTGGAGATTATTGCAACTCTAGTTTTAAAGGGCGATGTAGAAATACATTAAAAATATAATTAATATATTAAACCTTTCACCTGAAGTCGCAGAAACAAATTTTTGGAGGAATATCGGATGTTTTTCATCACCCAAATCCATATATATTCAATTTACAGTAATACATTACAGTAAATGTTTAACTTTTTAGCTTTAAAATGAAGTAAATGAGTTCCAGCAGAATAAATAATATTACAAAATGAAAATATATTCTAAGAATAGAAATGAAAATATAAATTTGTATGCTAAAGGACGCAGAATTAAAGTGCTGTCGAAATTAGGGTGATATTCTATACATTATATTACATATTTCTTTACTTTTCATGTTTACTTAAAGTGGCAGAAACTCATTTTGAGTGAAATCTCTAAATGTCAACATATTTGTCACATCCCAGGTCCAAATACATTCAATTTGCTACAGTAAATGACAAAAATGTATGCATGCAGAAGGACCCAGGATTATTCTAACTCGAATTTTGAAATGTGCTGTAGTAAATAAATATATAATTTTTACATTATACTGTTTACCTGAAGTGGTAGAAACTCATTTGGGATGAAATCTCTACATAATGAAGAATATTTCTCATAACCCAGATCCAAATCTATTACATTTACAACAATCAGTTACAACAAATGTTTAATATTTTAGCTTGAAGATGAATTAAATGATGACTACACTATCAAATAGTTGCTTTATAGTTGACTCAGTGATTAATTCTTCATAACTTCCTGTTTGTAGGCGGCCGAGGTTTGAAGATGGAGATCTGGAACCAAACGAGGCCTCATCACCTGACCGACATCTGGAGCTACAACGAGTCCACATCTGGATATGGACTAAGTGGGTCGACTCGATGCCCCAGATCTTCCCTCCGGAGCTGAACTACTTCAGCACTCGAACCAGAGGCTTCCTGGTTCCTCCGACCAGCGGAAACTACAGAATTTACCTCAACTGTGACGACCGATGTGAGCTGTACATGAGCAACTCCAGCCGGCCAGAGAGCAAGGTGTGAAGATGTCAAAATACAGTAAAAAAACAAAACGCCTAAAATGATCAGAAATCCAGCTGAGTTGTTTTTATTCTCCACTGCAGGTTAAAGTTGCATTCCAGCCATATTTCGTCTCAAACTTCAATAAAATGGACTCTCAAAAGTCAGATGTGATGGATCTGGAGAAAGGAAAAGCGTAAGTGTGACTGTTTACCTACAAATCTGTCGTTCAAACTCCTTATGAACGCATAGAAATTAATGTTTGTCCTGCAGCTACTACATTGAAGTGCTGCAGCAGGAATACACTGGCAAAGCTGGGCTCAACATCGCTTTGTTCCGAGAAGAAAGTTCGTTCACAGAGGAGCAGACGGACGACGCCGTCAACGAAGTTCAAGAAATCGTGGCCAAATACGACTTCTTGATGAGGAGCAGGTACCGTTTAGACTGACGCTAACAGGATGCTAGCTAGTAGCCTCATCATGTTTAACGGACGGACGGATGGACAGATGGACGGACAGACAGACGAATAGATTGGATGACAGACGGACGGACAGATAGATTAGGTGGACGGACAGACAGATAGATTAGACAGATTGACAAACAGATTGGACGACGGCCAGACGGACAAGCAGACGGATGGACAGACTGATAGAATAGATGGACAGACAGACAGATTGGACAACAGACGGATGGACGGACAAACGGACGGATAGATTAGATGGGCAGACGGACGGACGCACAAATGGACAGACAAACCGATTGGATGATGGCTGGATGGACAAACAGATTGGACAGATGGAAAGGACAGACGGATGGACAGACAGGTAGATCAGGTGGCAGACAGACAGATTGGATGGACAGATTGATTGGACGGATTGACAAAACCTTTATTGATCCCACAGTGGGAAAATTTGCAGTGTTACAGCAGCAAAAAGACGGACGGACAGATGGACAGACAGACTCAGGATGTGTCTGAAACAAATCCAAAACTCCAAGTATTTTTTGCGTGTTTTTAACTCCTCTGCAGCTTCTCTGTTGGTTAATTTGGCGTCTTTTTGCTCCTTATTTTCCTGTTTTTCAGGTGATTTCCTTCGACTCGTGGCCCGGTAAAACCACCGCGGTTAAAGAGGTCCAGAAGATTGTCGTCAACAGCAGCTGTGAAAGTCACCTCTGTGGAAACACCTTCTTCAGGATGAGATACGGAGACGCCAAGACGGGTAACCGAGGACGACGGAGAGCCCAGAATCTGATCTAACTTCTCTAAAATTCAAGCTGAAAGTTTGTTTTCTGTGCCTCCGGTAGTTCCGATCCCCGTCGGTGCTTCGGCAGACGTGATGGAAGCAGCTCTGAAAGACTTGTGGTCCATCAAACCCGACAGCGTCCAGGTGACCAGACAGGAGGATGGTCAGACCTACCAATATACCGTCACCTTCAACTCTGACAGAGGTGAGAGAAGACAAACGACGATGCTCTGAGGCAAAATCATAAAATAAAAGTAGATTTCAGCTCATGCTACTGGCTTTATGTTTGGTTTTATGCAACATATTTAATGTATTTTTTTGCACTAGGCGACTTCAAACTTCTTCACTCTGAGGTTTTTACCAATGACACCAGCATCACCGTTTCTGAGGTAACCAAGGGCCAAAGCAGCATGGAGACCTTCACTCTGCTGTGGGGCGGCACCCAGACAAAACCACTCGGCTTCAACGCATCCGAGTCTGAGGTCTGTGAGGTCCAAAATATATCCATCTGAAAAGTTTGAATTTAAAGATAGACGCAAGTTTGGACCAGAAATTCAGAATTCTGCAAATACCTTGAAATAATAACTTATAGTTGTTTTTGAAGTTGATTTTCATACAAAAACCCTTGAAATAATTACTTAAAGTTGTTTTTTTAAAATACATTTCATGCAAATACTTTGAAATAATGATTTGCAGTTGTTTTTTAAAGTTGATTATCATGTAAATACTTTGAAATAATGGCTTATAATTGGTTTTTCAGAGTTGATTTTCACACAACATCTGCAGCTTCCTCAATAAATCTACAATAAATATGAAAACACTGACATTCAGGTTAATTTCTGTGATCAGGTGCTGTCGGCTCTGGAGGACCTGATGAAGGCCGAGTGTCCCGACGAGGTTCGAGCCACTGAAGGCGTCAGCGTGAAATACTTCCATGACTTTGAAAGTAACACTGATCAGGTGAGTCTGGACTGAAAACTCTACAACTGTAAAACTGTTAGAGGCGCCTCTACACTGAGTTTATAACATAGTGAAGCATTAAAAAAGGAAAATAAAAGTTTGGTTCACAAAAAACAAACAAACCTGGAATCAACATGTATAAAAGCTTTTTAAGTAGCCTCAGGTGTTACTGATGATGGAAAAAATTATGATTCTACACAGTATTTACATTTAGATGATGCTGTAGTCACCTGCAGTTCAGTCAGAAACTCAGTTTATTTCCTGTGATTGCTGGTCTCAGCCCAGTGACTAATGACTGCACAGTTGCACTAAAGAACACAGAATTTTACAGGATCTGATGAATGCAAAGAATTTATTTTGGGCAATATTTAAAATAAAGCACATAAAATAATCTGTTTCACCATTTCTGACTCTGATAAATGGTGTATTTTTTCAACAGTGTTTAAAACTGACTCCTCACGCTTCAAATCTGTGCAGAATTTGACGTTGGATTGTCTGATTTTTTTGTGGTTTGCAGTTCAACAGCGCTAACAAGGGGACTCCGGTGAAAAATTCTGGTTTCTGTGGTTCATCGTCGCTGAAGAAACGCCGAGTTCTCTTCATGGAAAGTTACAAAACGAAGTCTGGAAAAACCTACGGACCGGTTTCACTGGACAAACACCCCATGTAAAACTCACCGCTTCTTTATTACCGTTTATGTGGTAATTAATCTGGTTATGGAGGTGATTCGACCCAGTCTGTAATACATATTTGTATATGTTCTAATATCTACACTTCCATAACATAGAAAAAAACAGTGTGTTTATAGTGTGGCTAAAATATCAGGATATTCTGCTACAGCCAGTCATGTTTTACAGCTTGTGTTTCTAACTCTTTGGATCCAAAATAAGATGAGAAAATATCAGAAAAGATGAGAAGTACATGAGAAATAGATGACAAAAACAAGAAAAGAAAAGGCAAGAAAGGATGAGAAAAAGGTTCAGAAAAAGATGAGAATAAGATTAAAACCAGACGAATAAGATGAGAAACAAGAAAAGACAGTAAAATATAAGAAAGACAAAGGATGAGAAAAGAATATGAAAAGATGAGATAAAGGTTAAAAAGATGAAGAGAGGATAAAAAATATGAGAAACATAAGAAAATGACAAGAAAAAAGATAAAGATGGATAATATGACAAACAGATGAGAAGCTAAGAAAAAATGAGAAAAGGATGTGAAAGATAAGTTGAAAATAGATGAGAAAAATGAAAGAAAGACAGTATATATAAGAAAACCACTGGAAAGATCACAAAAACAAAGAGATGAGAAAAGATAAAACTTTAATATTAAAGGAAATTTCTTGTTCTAGAGGTTGCTCAGAAAAAACGAATGAGAGAAAAGAAATGCAGTGACTAAAAGTAAGTCAACAATAAGATTCAAGTACAATAAAATGGCAAAATGATAGACGCAAGCTAAAATAAGGTTAGAATAGAACAGTGATGCTAGCAGTGATACTGAGGTGACATCACACATGATAAAGAAATAATGCATCTAAGAAATGAAAATTTAAAATATTGCAAATTAAATGAAATGCTACACAAGATACAGAAACTGATTTTGCACACAACTATTCAGAAAAGTCATAATATATGTATAAAAAGTAGTATTAATATTATTGTTTAGCTGTAATTCTATGACTACTTATGAGTTTGGAGGCTCAGAAATGATGGAAAAGTAAATAAAAGTGCTAATTTGGACAAACCTCCATTCATAGTCTGAATCATCTTCCTTCTGTTTTCGGCTCAGCTTTGCTTCGCCTACAAGGGAGCGTTGAAGAACGTCGTTGAGATGAAGTTCACGTATGTCAACAGCAGCCGGCTCACCAGAACGGGAGACGGCAAAGATCAGCACCGTGTTCAACCACGGCCCAGAGTCAGTAACATCCAGAGACGTTTCTTTAGTCTGAAGCTCTGATAAAATAAAACTACAGCGTTGTTCTCCCCAGGTGGACTACAAATGTCTGGACCTGCAGAGCTCCCTGCAGTCGAGTACTTCGGCAGCAGATACAGTCTGCTGGAGCTTCACTCCACAGAGACGACTCCGGTGAAGATTTCTACGTAGACGTTGTTTACATCGGAAAGACGGCCACCACGAGGGATGTAAACGGTACGGACGCATGGTTTATAGATGGGGTTAAAAGATGAGAAAATACATGGAGAATGAATAAGATGACAAACAAGAAATAAAAGAGAAAGATAAGAGAAGATGAGAAAAATATAGAAAAAGATGAGAACAGCATGAAAAAAGAAAATAAAAGTAAAAGATGAGTAAACTGTCAGAAAAGATGAGAAAAAGACATGAAGATGAAAAAGATGACAGACAACACAAAAGATAAGAAAAGATGAGAAAAACACAAGCAAAGAAAAATATCAGAAAAGATGAGAAAAGGGTAGATAAAAAAGATGAGAACATGAAAAAACACAAGAAAAGAAAATTAAAAGAAATCCATCAGAAAAGATGAGAAGATAAAAACATGAGAAAAACACCTGAAAATAAAAGATGATAATAATACAGGAAAGATGGGGAAAAATAAAAAGATGAAAAAAGGATTGAAAAGACAAGGGTAAAACATGAGAAAAGCACAAGAAAATAAAAGAAAAACATAAGAAAACCATCAAAAAAAGATGAGAAGATAAAGCATGAGAAATACACAGAAATTAAAGAAAAAGCTAAGTAAAACAACAGAAGATGAGAAAAAGACAAAAAAGCTGGAAAAAAGAATGAGAAAGATCGAGAAGAAGACTAAAACCATGAGAAAACACAAGAAAAGACAGAAAAATGTAAGAAATATAAGGAAAATTATCAGAGGTCTCTATCCTACAGAAGGTTCATGTTTTGCAAGAATCCAACATTTTGGAGCTTTAAAGGATCGTTCTAATGCTTGAACTCCCATATTTTTTCTGACTAATAAGTGAATTTATGACATGTTTTCTGTTCTTTCTCCAGCTGTCGTCCTGAAGAGGAGGTCTCCTCCTTTCAAGAGCTCCTTCGAGATGCTCTCTGTCACCAAAAAGGCCTCAAACGCTTCAAACATCAGCTACGAGATCAAAGCTACACCTGCAGAATGTGCGTTTGGGTTCCCGCTGCTGGAATTCGGCTTCCTGCAGGTAACTAATTCATTTATCCGTGTAAAAATAATGACAATATCCTCATTTATATGGCAACTTTTAAAAATCAAAATGCTCTGAAGGAAAAAAAATGATATTACAACAGAAAGTGAGGCTCTCCAAACAGAAAAAGTGGAGGAACAGAATTAAACGCGGTAAAATAGACAAAATGTCAAATATAGAATTTCATTATAAATAATCAATGAAATGCATCAGTTGATACAAATAAATTCCAACCAAATGCCAAAACACAGAATAAAAGAGCTGTCTTCTTTCAGTCTGCATGTAAAGTCAACTCTAAAAAATAAAACTTTTTCTCCTCTTTCTGTCCACAGAAGTCCAACAGCAGCGAGGACTGGGCCGAGTATAAAGCAGGAGGAGCTAAAGTCAGCATCAGTCGTCCTCATCGAGCCTCTGGACCTCTGAAAGGAGCCTTCAGTGCAGAGATTTACGGGGTCATAGTTGAAGGTGAGTCAATCAGTTCACCTTTAGTATCATTTCCTGCCTGTGGTGTATTCATGCATCAACAGTGATCATTAGATGGATCAAATTCCTCACCACTGTTCATTTAATCACCGACTTGCACGACAGAATTTCCATTGTAGAGATGACAGACTAATCTTAGCCTGAAATAAAAGGAATGCAGGAGAAGTTCTCACACTATCACCAGTGATGTCTGAAGAAAGACAGAACTGGAACGGCGAGTCGTCGACTCAGTGAAGCAGGACAAAGACTTTCAGCTGTTAATTGTTAAAATGCAAATAGATAGAACGTACGTCATGACCACAAAGTACAGCTATGAGGTTTAATGTTGTTTAGTTCTGCTGTAGTCACATGAAAATACTCATTCTTTCAATCGATTCAAGTCTTCTAAAGCAACGTTCAGCCCAGGATGCAGCGCTGGTGCCCCGAAAAAAACTGTCAATCAATAAAAGAAAAGATGAGAAGATGAGAAAAAGATGATAAACAGATGAGAACAGGTGAGAAAAAACTAGAAAGGATGAGGAAAAGATGAGAAAAACACAAAAAAATTAATTAAAAGATAAAAAAGTGTGTGTGTGTGTATATAAGAAAATGATCAGAAAAGATGAGAAAAAACAAGAATAGATGAGGAAAAGATGAAAAAAGATGAGTAAAAGACAAAAAAGGATGAGAAAAAGATGAGTTCAGGTGAGAAAAATACAAGAAAAGAAAAGGTAAGAAAATTTAATAAAACCATCCGAAACGATGAGAAAAGATGAGGAAAAAACAACAAAGGAAAAGGAAAAGATGAGAAAAAGACCAGAAAAGAAGAGAAACAATAAAACTTTATTAATCTCAAAGGAATTTCCTGTTCTAGATGTTGCTCAGAAAAGCACTAAATGACAAAACAAAAAATGCAGTGACAAAAAAGCAATAAAAAACGGGGAAAGCTGCAGAAAAAGCTTCTTTCAGATATACTATAACAGTAAATATCTTCAAAATAACAACATATAGTGTAATGATCACGTAAAAACACACAGATATTTGATGCTTTTTACAGTTTTTGGCTTTTTTTTTAACTGGACCAGTGAACCAAGAGATGAGCAGGTCTCTGGTTAAATGAGGTTAAAATGAGATTTATTCTTTATAAATATGACTGGTTTGTGTTCAGATCTGTCTGTAAACATCAGCGAGGACGAGCTGAAATACGCTCTGGAGGGAATCGAGGAAATGGGACAGATCAGCGTCGCCAAGAATGGAAGCTGCAGACGACCGAGCTGGAAGATCACGTGGCTGACGAAGGCCGGAGCCCAGCCTCTGATCAAGGTCTGATCCAGATTTACAGAGAATTAAGGAGAAAACTGCTCTGTTTTTATTAGGAATGAAAGACAAATGATATTAGAGCTCCTATGACATAATAGGAGACTAGAGAGCAGCAGTCAGACTCAAAATACGACATATTTATATCATTATAATCCATTTTATCCATTATTCTGTAACTTAATTCATTCTTGTTTTCATTCTTTGTCGTCTTCTCTTGAAATCCAAAATCAGCTGATTCTTTAGAAAGCCTGATAGATTTTACTTATTTATGTGTCCCGTTTCATTCATACACATTAGAACACTTGTAACATCATTTTTAATATTTTATTTATTGTTTTATCTTGTTTTTTTTATTGTAAAATCGGGTAAGGTGACGTGAGTAGGTCTGCTTTACATGTTCTATGTCTTTGTGCTGATTAAAAAAACAAACAAATAGAAATAAAACTTTATTTTCACTTTGTTCAATCAAGTTAAATACATTTTATAGAATGTTTAAAGCACCCTTAATTGACCACCACCACAAAATGACTCGCAAAACATCAGGTTTGATAGTAAAAACCTAAATTTTAAAGCAAAATAAAACTGAAAAAAAATGCTAAAGCAGGCAAAAGAGGATAGAAACTTGTAGGTTCGATGTCTGAAATAAATATGACATTTTAAGAACATTAAGAGCAGCCAGAAGCCACTGAAAGCATGGATGTTGTGAGATTTGTCTTGAGAATATGAATAAAAGAGGAACATTTGATGAAACAAGAAAGTTGTTCTGAAGCTTTGGAGCTGTATTAAAAGACAAAAAGTAAAGTAAAAGTAACCAAAAAACTACAAAAATCATAAATAAATGGAGCGAATAAGTGGCAAATGTTAAAATCTAACACTAGAGATGATTTAATTTTGCATCAGTATGAAGAAATGAACTGAAAATGATGCAGAAGATTGAAAGAAACCTCCATCCAGGACACATTTGAGGTTTTTCTTGAAAATATGAATAAAATTAAATGAAATTAAAAGGTTGTTCTGAAGCAGTTTTGCACAGATTTTGTGCATTCATAGACAAAGTAAAGTAAAAGTCACCTAAAAATCCCACAAAAACCATAAATAAATGGAGTAAATAAATGGAAAATGTTCTAATCTAACAGCAGAGGTGATGAAGTTTTGAACTGAAAATGATGCAGAGGAATAAATAAACCTCCATCCAGGACTAGTTCTACTGATGCTCTGATTTATTCCAGGTTCTGCAGGAATAAATTGAACATCTGGGGTTTTAGTTACGTTGTTTTCCTCTCCTCAGATCAACGACTCGTCGGTCGTCGGTGAAAACGTCGAGGTTTCGGCTCGTGAGAAAATAAAAGGAGGACTGTTGATCAGAAGCCTGCCAGGAGATTTCTTCAGGACCGCAGAAAAGGAGCCGCAGGTAGAGCTGAGTTTAAAAAGCCTCCAGGACAGGAAGCTGTCTGTTGTTCATGAATCCTGCACAGCTGCTTTCTGTTTCTGTATTTTTCGCCTGCAGGCAGGATTTCATGTTTCTGCTCTTCATTATTCTGCTGCTTCAACCGACAGTTAATGACTTTTACAACCCGGTGTGTCTTTGTCGTGTTTGTTGTGTTTGTTGTTGTGTTATTGGTGTTTTCAGGTGGACGTTCACATCAACGGTATTCCCTCCAAGTGTTCTGGAAACTGCAGCTTCCAGCGGAAAGAAGAGAAAACTCCAGTTCTGACTGGAATCAGCCCAAGTCAAGGTGTGTTTAAAAAAAAATCAACACTGAACATTTTTCTAGTTACTGTAAAATAAAATAAAATAAAAATACATGAAAATGAAATATAAAAAGGAATTATAAAAAATTAATAAAAAGAAACAAAATAAAATTTCATTTAATGAAAAGGAAAGAAAATGATTAAAAAAATAAAAGAAAATCAAATATATTTGAAAGCAATTGAAATAAAATGGAAATAAATAAATTTATAAAATAGTCAGTTAAATCAAATAAAAATTAATTAAAGAAAATTTTATTAAAATTGACTAAATTGAATAATGAAAAAAAAAAATAAATTAAATTGAATGGAATAAAAATACAATTCATTAAAATGTATTAAATTAAATGCAACAAAATACAATTTAAAATGTTATTAATTTAATTACAATAAATGTATCTAATTAATCAAAGCTTGCTCAATGGGGATTCAGAGAATCATCGGATTTCTTGAGTATGTGTATTTTTGGTGAGAAGAGGGAACTTTAATTCAAGTTAGTGCAATTAATCTCCATAATTTTCTTTTATGTCTTTGATTTATTTTTGATTTATTTAGGTTGATTTAATAACTCCATATGTAGGGACTCAGCCTGATATAAATTGAGATTATACATGTTAAATAACTAAAATAGAAATAAATAAAGTAAAATAACAGTATAGAATAAAAAACATTCATTTTCCAATCCTTGCTATGCATAATTTTCTTTCCTTTAACAGCAAATATCTGTAAAATAATTACAGAATTTTCTGATTTAAATACAGTAAAAATAATGTGATGTTATAATCACACATTGTAAAAAAAAAAAGTTAATATTTGTAAAAACTGAACAAAAAATACATGTGGATAATTTACAGTTTTGTCCTGTTTTTTTTTCCCTTCATAGTGAACATATAAATTCATACTTTGTTCGTTTAGTTTACGGCTCTAAACCCTCGTTAAATAAACCTCCTCCTCCAGGATCTGACGGTTTGGGGACGCTCCTGACCGTCACTGGAACCGGATTCGGCAACGAAAACGCCTCCATCATGGTGGGAAAAGCAAAGTGCCGCGTGAGCAGATCAGCTGAAAGAATACGTGAGCTCTGGTTGGTTGTTGAAGCTGCACAGATGTGAGACGAGCCAGATGTTTTTGTGCTGCAGCTTCCTCTCAGGTGTGCAGACTGAGCAGCTCCAGTGCCGGAACTTTCCCGGTGTCCGTCAGCTTTCCCTCTCTGGGAGATTCCCGACACGCAGGAGGAAACTGTTTACCGGCTCATCGTTTCCTCTTCTCCCCGACGACCGGCAGCGTGGCAGGTAAGACGTGAAAACATCTGGATCTACGTTTAAAAGCTGTTATCTTTTAAAAAAATCACCTACAATTTATCAGCACTAGAAGCTGTTTTTTTGAACATGTTGCATTAGAAAACTTCACCAAATCTAAGCTTTAAACAATGTTTCATCAAAATCACTTTATTCTGCGTACCTTTTAAAAAATCACCAAAAATAAATGACTTCCACTAGATTCTTAAATATAAAATGGAGCCGTGAATCATTTGTGACGCCACTGTGACTTTTCGGCTGAACTGCAGGCAGTGTTTATGCAGAGAAAAGAGGAGATAAGCACTAGTGCAAAGATCAAATGACAAATAGTTTTACATTTTTCCTCACTGTGAGTTCATGTTTATTTACTTTTCTTAGAATTAATCTTGTCTGACATGTGGTTCGATCAAGAAAGCAACTAAACCTCAGCTCGTGGAATTCTTTAAACATGACACTTTCACTTAAAAATTTGCAAAAAAAAGCAGTATGAGATGGATTCTGTAAAAATTCAGCTCCTCAGTGCAACAATGAACCAGTAATGGACTGAAAATAAGTCAAGTGACACAAATCTAAAGACTTTTTAGCTGAACTGCAGGTTAAGAAAAAAGCAAAGAGGAATCAAATATGGATAAAACTATAACTGTAAATAGTGAAAATGCAATAGTTTTACCTGTGAGCATTTTGTAAAAATATTGTATCAGTTAATTCCAGTTTTTTAAATCATTGCAGTACAAATAAATTAACAAATTCACCCTTTGTCTACTATTTTTTTTATGATTTTTGACATTGTAACTGCTGCACAGGAGACATTTATGAGTTCTTAATGGTCGGTTCTGTTTTGTTTTATATTGCAGTGAAAAATTAACAAACAGTGAGGAAAAACATGACAAGAGCTAAAAGACGCCTAAAAACCAAATTCCAATCAAATCGATAATCCTGTGATCATTAGGAACCTGAAAGCACAAAGTTTCATCAAATGCAGACTGTATTTTAATTAAAAATGATCTGATTTGTGTTTCCTGTCAGGAGGAACCCTGCTGACTGTGAGCGGCTTCGGCTTCAGCCAGAACTCCTCGGTTGCTGTCGGCGGTGTCGAGTGTTTGCTGGTTCAGTCCACCGACACGGAGCTCAAATGCAGAACACCTGCAGTAAGTGGACAAAATACATAAATATACATAGAATATATAAATATATGGCTTATTTTCGTGCTTTATCTAACATCTAAAAGTGCTTTCATCCAAGGAGCAAAGCGTTTCTTGTACACAATCTGAGTCGTTTTGGTTGTTTTGGAGTGACGGACTCTAATGTGAGAGCAGTTTTTTCAGTTTGAAAGATGCGTTTTTTGGCTGCGTCTAAAATTAAATAGCTTCTGGATCTTATGGAACAAAAATGAAAATAAAACAAAATAAATAGCAAAAATTGGCCTCACTGATGTAAAATTAAAACAAAACAAAGCTTGCTCATATGGGAGCTAAAAAATAATTTCATTTTTGGGTTTTATGTGGATTTTTGTAAGAAGACGGAATTTTACTTCAAAATGAGTCTGATTAATCTCCATAATTATCAATTCTTTTATGTCTTGGATTTATATTTATTTTTCATTTTTTTAAATTTAAGTTCATTTCCATATTTATTAACTCTGTTGGGTCTCGGCCTAATTATATGTTATTATACTATGCAAATTATATGAAGAGTTCGTTTGCAAAAATAGATAACTCTGTTTTGATAAATTTTCAGAAAACTTTTTTTGTTGTTTACTTGAGATAATATCAACCAAACTGAAGTTGAGTGGATTTGACTCAGTAGAAAAATATTTGAAAAAATAGAGAAAAAATAAATTATTAGTGTTATTATTATCATCTCAAGTAAACAATAAAAGAAAGAGTTTTCTGAAAACGGAGTTACCTGTTTTTGCAAATGAACTCTTCATATGTTAATTAACTAAAAACGTTTTTTTTTTTAAAAAAAGGAGTACAATAAAATAACTAAATAAACAAGTTAAAAAATCCATTTTCTATACACTGTTTTGAAAATTAATTTATTTGTATTTATTTGTTTATAAATAAATAAATAGATGAATAAATAGATAAATAAATGGAAATTAATAAATAGACAAATAAATGAATAGAATAAGAAAAAATGAATAGATGAATAAATAAATACAAGAACAAACAAGTAAATAGACAAGTAAAGAAAGTAAGAAACAAATCCATCAAATAAATCTACAAATAAACAAATCTACCTTCTAAATGCTGATTAACTTTAGCAGCTGCTGCTAAAGTTGCAGCAGCATCTTTTCTTTGTTGCTTCTTGTTTTGCACGTTTAGCCTTAGGGCTTTACTTCTGAATAAATCACTCCCTTTTCCTTGATGTTTAATAATATGTGGGGTGTTTTTTGTCTGATTTCAGGGAGCTGCAGGATCACAGAACGTCACGGTGTCGGAGGGGAACGTGACTCAGTTGGCCGTCGGCTCCTTCACCTTCGATATCAGCATCACACCTCAGATCTCCAGCCTCAGTCCTCAAACCACCACCGTCACCGGTCAGTTCGGAGCTTTTATTACATAAATACTCTAAATGTGGCTTTTGTAACGTGTGTTTATTCATCTGAGGCCCTCGGTGAGGTCAGATTGTTGCATAAAGCGTCGCTAAAGAGCTCCTTTGATTCGTTTAAACACAGAATTGGGTTTAATGGGTTTTTGTTCCATAAAGGTTAATAGAAATCTAATCTATCTGAATGCAGCAGAACACAAAACATCCAGGAGCATAATAGAAGTTTATTCACTGAGTTTTAATGCCTCGTTGTGTCTCACAAAGGATCTACGTCCAACAGAATAAACCACAGAGATCATTCAGGGGATTATGATGCTGCTGGATCGCATAGAAGGTTTCTGTTGGTTTATGATCAGTATTCACGAAACAAAAGGCTGCTACAAGTCAAAACAGGCAACAATAATACTAATAATAACAATAAAAATAAAGCTGTGTGAGTTTCTGATTATAATAAACTACAGACAGCTGAAGTTAATGGCTCATTATCTGGTTTCTGTGGGTTTATTAGTTTAATCTCACAAACTTTTAAGGCTTTTAGCAGTTTCACTGTCAAATTATCAAGACATTTCGAGCTCTTTATGCAAACATTTTATAGTGTTGTGATGTGAAATACCTCAATGTTACAAGAAAACAATAGATTTACATATAAACTGCTCTTCAAAGGTTTGGGGTCACTTAGAAATGTTCTTATTTTTAAAAGCAGTTTTTTCAGTGAAGATAACACTGAATTCATCAGAAATCCAGTGTAGACATGGTTAATGTGGTAAATGACTATTGTAGCTGTAAACGGCTGATTTTTAATGGAATATCTCCATAGGGGTACAGAGGAACATTTCCAGCAACCATCACTCCTGTGCTCTAATGCTACATTGTGTTAGCTAATGGTGTTGAAAGGCTCATTGATGATTAGAAAACCTTAATAACATAGAAAACAGTTATGTTAGCACATGAATAAAGTGTGAGTTTTCTTGGAAAACATGACATTGTCTGGATGACCCCAAATTTTCAAATGGTAGTGTAAATGAGTCCTTCCAGAATTGTAGGACATTTGAGCTTCAAAATGTTTGAAAAATAAACCTTCAGTTTTACAGTTTTCTGCTCCATATTGATCAATAATAGGTAATAAACTATGGAAGGCTTGATTAGCTCAGCTTACACATCAATGGAACCATTTTTATTCCATGTTTTATTTGTTGTTTGCTAACCCTACTCTAATCACAGTATCAGGGTTGCTAATCCATGCTAATGCTAACTTTTTCTCAGCAGTAGAAGCTAGATATTTAGCTCGCTGTTACTGCTGACCAAGAGGACAAACTGACTGATGGAAAAAAGTAAAAACAATGAGTCTGATCCTGATGATATGAGGTAGAGTGAGACATTCTATCATGGCTGCCAATGTGATGAAAACATGAAAAATAGAAGGGAGGCCATAGCTTTGCTCTACACATTCTTTAGGAAATCTGTTTGATGATGTTAATTCCAGTGTTTCATGTGATTCACTGTTTTCTTCTACCACCTGAAAAAGGTTCTGCTAACAGGGTTGTCATGGTACAAATGCATAATTATTATTTTAAATGTTATGTTGATTATAAAAAAATCCCACAATTACAAGAGGCATCAATGAAAAAATATATTTTAAAAAAGGAGATTAAAATTTGAGATTCAATTTGGTCTTTGAGGGGTGGGAAAAGAAAAAATGGTGTTTTAAGGGGAATTCCAGACTTATTTGGTATTTTAAAAATATTTTCAAACATTCTTTTCTCCTAGTTTTTTTTAGATTTGGTCTCCAGACAACAAAAATGTACACAATAAATGCATGTTTTAGTATTTTGTACATGGATTATTTGAAATTTGATGGTTGGGACGTAATATGTCCTCTAGTTTGTTCAGTTCAGTTCCAGAACTGTTTTAGCATAAGGGTGGTGAGTCTGAGAGGACAAAAATGTTGTATTTCCTGCATTTGTGGCTAATGTTTATTTTCCCCCACAATGATCCAAAAAAGCACGTATGACCCCTGATTTTTACATTTTGCTGCTGTTTTGTTAATGTTGTATCTGATCATCACCACCTGAACTCTGACTGAGCTGGAAGATAGCGTGCCTGCATGGTGTCCGCTTTAATCTTTTGTTGTCTGACTTCAGTTCACCGGTGACTCGACTGTCACCTGGAGATAAAACCAGAGCGTGGAAACCGTCAGTCGTCACTCTGTTCTGTTTTTGTTCTGGAGTCTCGTAATGTGGATTTGCAGGTTTACTCTGTTTTTACTTTTTGAACTCTGACAGGCAGCAGTGTAATTACAGTACACAATACAGAAGCCAGAATACCTGCAGGCACCGTTTAAGAAAAGAAACGTAGAAGAATTAACCAGGCAACACGTGCTAATTATCTTCACACTTGAATGACAGACGCTAGGTCGCTGACAGGATGTTTGTGTCTCTTTATGTGCAGGACGCAGAGTTCTCACCATCCAGGGTTCAGACCTCGGAGACAACAGCAGCGTGGTGTTGGTGGGAGGGAAGGAGTGCGTCGCCCTGCAGTGGACGTCCACAAACATCACATGTCTGCTGCCCGAGCTGCCGCCGGGTCGGCGCAAGGTGGACGTTCAGGTCGGCAACAAGGGATACCCCCAGACAAGGTAGAGCTGCTGTCAGAAACAATCAGTCCATCTGACACATGAAAGAGCTGTCATCGCGTTTGTTCAGGGGAGTTTATGTTGTGTGTTGAGTGAAGGCTTGACGTAAAAGTTGGTCTGAAGATAAGAGCCGTTATACAACATCAAGAACCTTCCAGGATTTACATTATTCACAATAAAAAACTCAATAATCCAACAGAAACACAATGAATTCATCCAAACAGTGAGAAAAAGTACCAAAAAAGACGATGTTTATATAAGTTGGTTCAGTTTTGCACATATTTTCTTCAGTGGTGAAAGAAACTTAGATTCTGTGGCTTCACTAAACTTCCATTAAACCCATTAGTCTCATTAATTTAGATTTTCTAATATATAAATTAAAAGGAAAACAACATTAAACACAATGACCACATTAATTAAAATAAAACAAAAAACTCTAATAATTGTTAAATTAACCAAAAAAGTAAGAAACACAACAAATTAATGCAAAATGAAGAAATTTCCATAAATTAGTTCAGTTTTTGTCATATATATTCTTCCAGTGGTGAAGAAAAACTAATCTGTGCTTCACTAAACTTCCATTAACCTGAGGTCCCAATAATTTAGAATTTTCTAATAAATAAAAAAATCAACAGTAAACACAATGACCACATCTAATAAATACAACAAATCCAATAATTCACAAGCTAAATTAAGCAAAAAAAGTCAGAAAGTACAACAAATGGATACAAACAAAAGTATTTATGTATTTAGTGAAATTTTATTTGGTGGTAAAAGAAAACTTAGATTCTGTGCTTCACTAAACTTATAATATTATACATCCTGCATTTAAAGTCCATTTTATTTAAATGTTCCAATAAATATTTTTTTTTATAATATATAATTTTATAGTAACCAACAACAATGACCCACATTTCATAAGTACGACAAAACTAGTTTTTAAGTTTGCTTTTTGTAATTGATTTCTGGGGATAAAAGGAGCAGACAAAATAAGACTTGTCTTCTTTCTCTCCCTTTCATTCTAGTTCAGAGACTGTTTATATTTACATAAAAACATTTTTTTTGATTTTACAAATGAATGAAATACCAGAATAAAATGACGAATGAAAACTAGTAATTTACAAGAAAAATTAACAAATGTTTCAGAAAACACAACAATTGGACACAAAACTAAAGATATATTATATAAATTGGACAAATTTTCGTTCAGTTGAGTGAAAGAAAAACTTTCACTAAACTTACAATGCTACAGGTCCTGCATTTAAAGTCCCTTTAAAAGCGCGTCTGTTCCGGAGTTTCCGTTGGTTATTCAATTTCATGTATCATTTTTTAACAAAGCTTAAATGTGTTAGTCTAGTTCGGAGTACTATAGGATATAAAGTTAGTATAACGCGATAGATGAAAATTTATCTCCTGGAGCTCCGTCTTCCTCTCATAGACCCCCTATTGTTATTTGACCAAAAAGCGCCTGGTCCGCCCGCTAGACCAACTCAAGTTCGAGCCTTCAGCTTTGGGAGTCATGCGTCAATCAACCGGTTACTGCGCACAGCAAACAAGCCCATGCAGAGGTGGGCGAGCTACGCACTACGCAACCGCGCGCACAATTTGTTTTGCTGTGAGGAGAGAGCATCAGGGATCAGCAACTTCCAGAAAAGTTACCAATCCCACGCTTGTCAGGCCAAGAGACTGCAGGACGTTTTTGGCTCGGGTGCTCGCGTCGCTCCCCGACCACGGCCTCCATAGCCCGCCTGACGGCTTCGTTTAGATGCCCGACCTCTGGAGGAAGATGTTGGGGCGTCTGGGACATACTCTTTGTCAGAGGAGTCATGGCCAATTCTGAACTCTAGATAGAAATAAATAAACAATGTAACACATCTAAACGCGTAAATGCACTAAGATTGATAAACAACGTCATCGAGAGGGATACACAAGTGTAAATCACATATTGAAACTTTACTTTTCGTCCTAGCAGATTCATGTTATTTTGGGTATTAGGACAAGTTAGACTCAATACAGCATTCTAACGTAATTCCTTTATTATTTACTAAATGTACTAAATGTAGAAGAGGGGAAAACAGCAAAACAGGCGAGATGCTGCAGCACTCCGGGCACTCCTCTCATGTACTGCGCGCGTGCACAAATAAAGGGGCGAAATCAGAGGGAGGGACCAACAGTGTTTTGGGAGACGCTGCGATTCAAACTCCGGACAGCAGCTTTAATTTAGATTTTCTCATACAAAACAAAAACTCCAGAAGTAAACACAATCTAATAAACACAACAAAGCCTGTAATTCACAAGCTAAAGGGTCAAAAACAAGAAAACACAAACAAATTAATACAAACCAAAGATATTTATTTGAATTAGTTCCTTTTTCTTGTAGTAAACTGATATTACAACTGATAAAATCAATCCACAGAAGTCATGACTCTGTTTTTGTGTCCATAGCAACGGTGTGAACGCCACCATTGAATACATCCTGGAAGTCTACAGCATCTCCCCGTCGTTCGGCTCTTTAATGGGAGGAACCACGTTGACAGTCTCTGGTTCTGGTTTCAGCAACAACACGTCCGACAACAAAGTGTCCATTGGTGAGCAACGTGGGGTGCAGCGTTTTCAAACAGTTTTATTTAGAGATGTACCTTAACTGGGATGGGTATCGGTTAAAACCGTTTTTAACTGATTGGTACCCATAAGAGCCTAAGACTGATCCTTCATTTACATCCATTGTCACGTGTTGTAAATTCGTACTGACTTAGTTTGGGGCCAAAATATCAACCAATAGTTAATTAATTGCTGATATAAATTCAGTATTTTTTTACTGGTCATGTGCTGGAATTAGTAGTCACATGATATAAACAAAGTAAGCTGTAAATATCTATGCCAACAGGATTTGAAAAGTATATCCTAATTGATCCTAATTTGATTTGGCAGTTCATTGGTCGAAGGTCATTAAGCCTAACAGAAGACTTTGTCATGGTGCTCGTTTACTAGCTAAACCCACAATGCTCTATACAGTATGAAACGATAAAAAGCTCCATCTTGTTACGCAACCAGGTAATACAATTATTCTACGATACTTTGCTATAATCAATTCTTTTACCTGGGTATGCACTGATATTAGAGACACGTGATACATGATGGTGGGGTATTGCAGTATAACCTCCCTTAGTGGTACTTGTGCTCTGGACTGAGATCATTTAGCCTAGCAGAAGACTTTGTAATAGTCTCCATTTACTTGTTAAACCCCGACGATGCTCTCCACAGTATCAAACAGTACAAGGCTCCATCTGGTGGCACAACAAGGAACTACAGCTAGCCTACAACACTGTACTACAGTCTACTAATACTTCTTACTGATAATGCACTGGTATTACTAGCAAAGCATAGACACATGATATAGGTCAAGAATCTGGCTGTTACACATGCCAATGGTATATAAAAGTATATCCTAATTGATTCCACCTTGGCACTTGTGCTCTGGTCTGAAGTCATTATTCCTCACAGAAAGCCTTGTCATAATGGTCATTTACCAGCAAAACCCCACAATGCTCTCTACAGTATTACAACATAAGAGGTGTATGTAAGGTTTTGTAAAAAGAGAACACAACTTTCCGCTATCAATAATCAATAGTTTTGTCGATAGATAATTGTTGTCTTAATAACACAACTTTGGCATTGTGAACACTGGTTCAGTCAAAAGACACATGAAATGGGAACCGCATCTGTCACTGAGATAAGAGCATTGATCTAATCAATCCCAGCTTGTCTTGAACATTTCAGCTCTGGTCGGAGGTCATTAAGCATCACAGAAACCCCCATGAAGCTTTGTCTGGTTGCTACAGTGTTAAACACTAAAAGTCTCTACCTGGTGGCACAACCAGGTACTACAGATGATCTTCAATGGCCTGTGTATATAGGAATATTGTTAGCAGATACTAAACACTGAAAGAACTCGGATCGGGACTTCCCTAGTCTTAGTCACCACAGTAAAAATGTATAGTAATAGTTGTTTTTACCAGTAAATGTAAGTCAAGCCTGATATCGAAAAACAAAACTTAATGGGTTAGGAGTCACTGGTGGAAATCTGTGACGATGCAACAACATTCAAATATGGAAAAGTACTATTATAGCGTAACGGAATTATGTTTCATAAATGATCTCACTCGTGTTTTGTGTTGCTACAGGAGATACTCAGTGTGAAGTGACGGTTGCCTCGGAGAAAGAACTGCGATGCGTCGTTGAGTCGGAGCAGGAGACACACACTGTCACCAACCAGGGATCTCACCACGGTAGGTTTCCATTTCCACCCTTTGTTGGTTGTCATACTAAATCTGAGCAGACTGAAATAGTTTAACAAAAAGAAGATCAACTTACGGAAAAGTGCCACGAGCAAGGAAACTGTCACCTGCAGCTTAAAGATGACTGCACCTAGAAACTGTTCGGAAAACAAGGATCAAAGAACCAGTTAGACCTCTGGTGGCACATAATTATCCTTATTTGAATAGGTACAAGTATTTGAATTACATGTCAGGTAAATGTCAGACAATGATCTCTGCTATATCTGTCAGTGTTTGCGGTGTTTTCTGTGAGTGATTTTTTTGGTTTTGTCTTTGTGTTTTTGCAGTTTATGGACAGGGATATGCATGGAGTCCTTCTTCACTCACAGTGTTTGTTGGAGACACAGTGTTGTGGCGTTGGGAGGCACCTCAGTTCCAGAGAGTATGGTATCGGGTCTTCAGTGTTACTTCTGCAAGTTCCACCGCTCCTGGACAGGGACCGCTCAACAGTGGACAGAAGAGTTCAAAAGGTAGAATACTGAGGCAGGAATCCACAGATTTTGAGTCAAAATCTTTCCCTCATTGTTTCCAATTTAAAGAAATGCCTCTGCACCATAGCCTATCATAACTGTGGTGCTTACAGTGATAATTAGTTATGCAGGTTTGCGTTGAATTATCATTTTTTCTTTTAATTTATCAGATAAAAGTGATATTACGGGGTTAAAACCTTGTTTTCAAGCAAGATCTGTGAATTTCAGTACAGTTTAAGTTGTAAAATGCCAATTCACAAACAAATTCTGACTTAACCTCATTATTTGGCATTTCATTCAGTTTTTGAATTGACAAATCAGCTACACAGCTGGAGATTTGAACAGTTAACACAGAAATAATGAAACTATAGCTGCAGCTCGAACTATCTTGGTTTGAATCATGGTCCAAGTTTATCTTGTTTTTGCAAAAACATACTTTTCCTTCCTTTGATGATGACCAGCTCCAGTTAATTGATGATTAGAAAACCCTTGTGCAGTTATGGCAGCACATGGATAAAAGTGTGAGTTTTCATGGAAAACATGAAATAATCTGGATGACCCCAAACCTTTGAACAGTAGTGTATTTTTTTGAACCAGCAAACTTTATCATATTTCCAGAACACATCTAATAAATCTTGAAGGAACCAAAATGTATGATTGTTATTTTTTGTAAAAAGAACATGTTTGAATAATTCCATAAGAGTGATTAGAAACTCAAGATTGGCATGATATACACACGTGGACAAAATTGTTGGTACCCCTCAGTTAAAGAAGGAAAAACCCACAATTCTCACTGAAATCACTTGAAACTCACAAAAGTAACAATAAATAAAAATTTATTGAAAATTAAATAATCAAAAACAGCCATTACTTTTGAATTGTTGATTAACATAATTATTTAAAAAAACAAACTAATGAAACAGGCCTGGACAAAAATGATGGTACCTCTATAAAAGATTGAAAACTATTTGACCAGAGTGACATGATTAACTCAGGTGTGTCATTTAATTGACATCACAGGTGTTTCCAAACTCATAATCAGTCAGTCTGCCTATTTAAAGGGAGACAAGTAGTCACCCTGCTGTTTGGTGAAAAGGTGTGTACCACACTGAACATGGACAACAGAAAGCGAAGGAGAGAATTGTCCCAGGACATCCGAAAAAAAAATGATAGACAAACATCTTAAAGGTAAAGGCTATAAGACCATCTCTAAACAGCTTGAAGTTCCTGTGACAACAGTGGCTCATATTATTCAGAAGTTCAAGACCCACGGGACAGTAGCCAACCTCCCTGGACGTGGCCGCAAGAGGAAAATTGATGACAAATTGAAGAGACGGATCGTTGGAATTGTATCCAAAGAGCCCAGAGCAACCTCCAAAGAAATTAAAGGTGAACTCCAAGGCCAAGGTACATCAGTGTCAGATCGCACCATTCGTCGTTGTTTGAGCCAAAGTGGACTTCATGGGAGACGACCAAGGAGGACACCACTGCTGAAAAAAACTCATAAAAAAGCCAGACTGGAATTTGCAAAAATGCATGTTGACAAGCCACAAAGCTTCTGGGAGAATGTCCTTTGGACAGATAAGACCAAAGTGGAGCTTTTTGGTAAGGCACATCAACTCTATGTTCATAGACTCAAAAACCAAGCATACGAAGAAAAGAACACTGTCCCTACGGTGAAACATGGAGGAGGCTCAGTAATGTTTTGGGGCTGCTTTGCTGCATCTGGCACAGGGTGTCTTGAAAGTGTGCAAGGTACGATGAAATCTGAAGACTATCAAGGCATTCTGGAGAGAAATGTGCTGCCTAGTGTCAGAAAGCTTGGTCTCAGTCGCAGGTCATGGGTCTTCCAACAGGACAACGATCCAAAACACACAGCCAAAACACCCAAGAATGGCTGAGAGAAAAGCGTTGGACTATTCTAAAGTGGCCTTCTATGAGCCCAGATCTGAATCCCATTGAACATATGTGGAAGGAGCTGAAACATGCCATTTGGAGAAGACACCCATCAAACCTGAGACAACTGGAGCTGTTTGCTCATGAGGAGTGGGCCAAAATACCTGTTGACAGCTGCAGAACGCTCATTGACAAATACAGAAATCGTTTAATTGCAGTGATTGCCTCAAAAGGTTGTGCAACAAAATATTAAGTTATGGGTACCATCATTTTTGTCCAGCCCTATTTCATTAGTTTGTTTTTTTAAATAATTATGTTAATCAACAATTCAAAAGTGATGGCTGATTTTGATTATTTAATTTTCAATAAATTTTTATTTATTGTTACTTTTGTGAGTTTCAAGTGATTTCAGTGAGAATTGTGGGTTTTTCCTTCTTTAACTGAGGGGTACCAACAATTTTGTCCACGTGTGTACTTGTAAACAAATGAGTTTATGTAAACATTTGTTCATAACTTTCATGCTTTAATGTGACACGTTTACTCTTCACTCAGGGTCTTACAGCTACCAGTTCACTACTCCTGGTGTGTACCTCTACAGCAGCGGCTACATAGACAACAAAAACAACATCCTGCTGCAGGGAGTCGTGAAAGTAAGGAATCGCACTGACAAGACCAACGAGGTTGCCGTCAACGTGGGAGGCTTTCAGGCCAAACTGGTAGCAGGAGGTAGAGATACGATGCTGTGATTCAGGAGCTGTATCCTCCAACAGATCTGAAAATGTAAAGCCAATACTTCAGATCAAACATTTTTACAACCCTCCCCTGCAGGTTTACGTCGTGTCTCCAGAGCAGCACAGCCGTGCGTCGCCACACCACAGTGCCAGCAGACCAATCAAACTTCAAATGGGTTTTCCTACAGCTCCTTGGCCTGCTCCACCCCCACAGTCCTCTCCATCTCCCCCAACCAGGGCTCGTATCACCAAGTCATCCACATCCAGGGAACAGGCTTCAGCAACATCACCTGCGCTAATGAGGTTAGCTTTTAGCTGAACAGATTTGAATCCAAGATGTTTTCTTTGGTCAGTGGCTGACCGGTAACTTATACTCTGGTACTTTCTTCTTGAAAAAAAGCATGTAATAAATATATCTAACACTGCTGCACAAGCCCATTATTGAGATCATGGAGAGGTCCCCAGTGAAGGGGAATCCCTGATACAACATGTTGTGACTCCCCTACTTTCTCAAGTCAAGGAAGTCCTACACTCCAAGCAAAAGATTACTGAAACATTAAGTCAGGGAATATACAAAAAAAAGTCTCTGACCATCTGTTCCAGGTAAATGAGTCCATTTAAATTGATCATTAAGAAATGGAAATGGAACATGTGAAAATTTGACTTGAGCTGGATGTCTTCAAAAATACTAAGTGACCATTGAAGAAAAAGACTAGTGAGGAAGACCACCAAGACACCTATGACTCCTCTGAAGGAGTTCCAAGCTTCAGCAGCTGATAAAATCTCTAACTAAATCCTAGACTAGACTAGTTGGTGAACTCCTAGACTAGAGTTCACCGAAGGGCTTGTCAGAGACTCTGAAGTCAACAGGAAGAAGGTTCTTTGGTTTAATGAGACTAAAATTGAACTTTTTAGTGATTAGACTTGACGCTGTGTCCATCAGGAATCATGGTCATGAATACTAGCTAGCATCAGATGACTCATAGCAGTCTTGGTGGCCTCTTTCTAATCTTTTCTTCCTGGGTCACTCAGTTTTTGAGGACGACCTGCTCTAGTCACATTTACATATGAGCCATTATACTTCTATTTCTTAGTGATGGATTTAATTGGACTCCAAGGGATATTTTGTGACTTTTTTTGTACAAGTCCTCTGACTGATGCTTGTCAAAAACCTTTCTTGGAGTGTTCTTTAGTCTTCATGGTGTGGTTCTATCCAGGAATACTGATTCACCAATGACTGGACCTTCTAGATACAGGAGTCTTCACACTACGACCACTGAGACACGTTCACTGTGCTTGGATAATCTCTGTTTCACAAACTGTGACTTCTAGTGTTGAATTAGTAGAGTTGTTTTAAAAAGGATGAATGCTCCAAATTAAAGTGATCATGATTCAGTGTTGAGAAGCAAAAAGGGGAAAAATTCCAAAGGGTGTAATTGTTTGTTTTTTTTTGTTTTCCCATATCTTTAATCTGTTTCTTAATCATCGTCATCCTCCTTTAAACCCAACCTTCACCTTCATGGTACACCAGTGTCTCAGTCTTTTGTGGAGTAATAAATAGTTTATTGTGCCTCATACCGCTTTGTGTCCTGTAGGTGAAGGTTGGAGATCAGCCCTGTCAGGTGATCAACAGCTCTCATTCAGACATCAACTGCCAGCTCGCCCCCAACACTGAGCTCCCCACCGGCGTCGCTTTGCCCGTGTCCGTCAGAGTCAACAACCTCGGCAGCGCTATCATCCTCGTGAAGAACGAGCTCGACCGTCGCTTCGTGGTTTTGCCCGTCGTTGACTCGGTCTCGCCTCCCATCGGCAGCACCACCGGCTTCACGAGGCTCCTCATCCGTGGTTCTGGCTTCTCCTCTGGACAAGTGACTGTCGCCAGCGAATCCTGCAGCATTCTGTCGCTGAACTACACTCACATCCTGTGTGACACCGCTCCGTCTCAGCCGCACACCGGCGACGTAGTTTTCCACCAAGGCCAAATCCAAAGCTCCTGTCATTCCAACTGCTCCTTCGTCTACTCCTCCTCCATCACACCAACAGTTACCGGCATCTCCCCCGACACTATCAATGGCACCACCAACGTCACCATCTCTGGCTCAGGGTTTGGCAGCAGCGTGGACATTGTGTCGGTTTCTGCCAGCGCCACAGAGTTACAAGTCACCAGTGTTACCGACGGCAACATCACAGCGATGGTTAGCACCCTGCCTGCCGGGTACCACTCAGTCAGAGTTACGGTGAGGAACAAAGGTCTCGCATCCGGTGTCGTCACCCTGAACAGTCGCGCTCACGCCGTCCTGAACGTCGCTGTGGGCAGTCTGGCAGGAGGAACCCCGCTCGTCTTCACCGGAAACGGCTTTGCTCCAGGAAACACCAGCGTGATGGTTGGCGGGAAACCCTGTGAGATTCAGAAGGTGATGCCGGGTCAACTTCACTGCATGACGCCTCCTCATGGCGAAGGATTGGTGACCGCCAACATCCGGGTGTCTTCTGTGGATTATCCTCCGCTCAACTTCAGCTACTCTGCAGCAAACACTCCGATCCTCATCTCCGTCAGCCCTGCCACAGGTACATCTGGACGTTTTTAATCCAAGTCAGATATTTAGAAGATGTTCTCCATTAAATGAATCCTGTAGTACCTAATAATGGCTTACATCTGAACGCCGTTGATTCCTCTAACAGTGGTCCCCAACCACCAGGCCGCAGGTCATTTGATAGCTGATCCTTCTCCTCTGTTTGGTTCTCACAGGGCCCAGTGGATCCGTCCTCACGCTCAACGGTTCAGGGTTTGGCAACGACTCTGAGCTCGTCTCGGTCTCCATAAATGACGTCCTCTGCAACGTGTCCGTGGTGTCGGACTCTCAGGTCCAGTGCACGGCAGGAAACAACCCAGGAGGAGCCTACAAAGTGATGCTGCTTCACCGGGGCAAAGGTTACGCCCAATCAAACGTCACGTTCACGTACGAACTGAAGATCAGCAGCGTGATGCCCAACGAGAGTAAGCAGAAAGTGATGCTTGGTCATGTTATTGTTAGTTTATGTGCAAAAATAAGCCACACATGTAGAGTTGGGACGGTAAAAACTGTCTCTGTGCAACTTTTAACATTGCTGAGCTTTTATTTTGCATAGCAGGCAGACTGAGGATTAGACCCTTGAACAATTGGGCACAGCTCAAAAACTGTAAGACATACTGACAAAATTCTTTCACCATGTAAAGCAGAATCTTGTTTTGAACATTCTCATGTATTTTCGTGTCCGTTCTGTGTTTTATCCAGATTTGGTGGCAGGTTAGAGAGACTCAATGTTTCTGATTTTAGAGCTCAGATGTAATGGGAGTCAATGAGAGTTTTGGTCGATTATGCTCTTTGATGACTTATGAAAAAACATAAATCCTATAGCAATTAGACTCACACTGTTTGAAAGAGGACAAAAGTGCCTAAATTGTAATGTGTAAATCGTTCATGTAGAGGAGAAATTGTCAGAGGAAGATGAGGTTAACTGCACCTTTATCATAACAATTTTCTAGTCAAAATTTAGAGTGGGTCCCGACTTTCAAAAAAATCATTAAACTTTAGTTGCACCCGCATAAACTGTAAAGCATATCAAAACACGAATTTAGAGGAATTACATTCAAAGCATTATGACTCGTTTAAACTTCAAATGAACATTCTACTGTAAAATGTTCCAGAGCTACAGGATTGCAAAGATGCCTGGGTTTTGGTAAATGTCTGGCAGACTTCCCATTCATTTTAAAGGGGGCTTTGAATGCAATTTTTACGAATTTCGTCCAAACCGTATGATGAAACACTAACAAAAGTCACAGCACACCAGTCATTACTGAGCCACACGTTTTGATATATAATTGATATGGGTTTTCTCAAAGTCTAAGAATAAGCCCAAAGAATAACAATAAGTGTGTTTCAATGCTCATGTATTGACATATTTAATAATAAAACAGAAAAACTACAACTGATTCTGCAGAAGTCTTTCACAGAAAATGCATTTATTTCACCTGCACTGTTTCTGTAACAGCTATTGTCATTATCCTTGTGTTGGGATGCCCTACAGTTCAGTTTTTTATCGTCTCACTGCATGACTTTCAGGTGGTTTTGGTGGCGGCAGACTAACGACCATCCGAGGCTCTGGGTTCTCAAACACAACCGTAGTGAAGATCTGCGACCAGCTTTGTGTCGCTGACCGAGAAACGTTGACGTCGACCCAACTGCACTGTGTTCCTCCACCCAACAACGGTAAGTTCACGGGTTTCTGCTTTCAAATTACAGCAAATAGGTAGGAGACTCCAGTCTGAGTGTTGTAGCTGCAGTATTCCAAATCAGTCATATTAAGGATTTTTAAAAGACAAAAAGCAGTAACTGCACGGTGTTTACTCTGTTCTGAGCTCTCATTCATTCTAGTCACAGTTTCTTGTTTCCATAGAGTTGCAGGAATTCATATTGCAGTGAAAAATGAGCCCACACTAAGGAAAAAATGGAAAAAGGCTTCTCATTCTCACACAAATCTGTCTGAAAGAATTGTCAGATTTCTGACTTTTCAGTGGTTCTTGACCTTCTCTTTGACGTGTTGCCGTTTCCTGTGAAAACTCAACGTGAAATTGCGATTTATAGCTTTAAAATCATCTCATTTGAAAATTTGACAAATATACTGGTGCATTCGCCAAAATCTTGAATAAATAAAATAAACACAAAATGTGGCCTTTCTCACAGCAACTGAAACACAGTTAAGTGTCTCAGCTATGAGCAATAGTAACATGACAAAATTTTGGAAACCTTTCTACTGAACTGCAGGCAGTGTTTATACAATGAATTAATTTCCTGCTTTAAGACACTGTGAAAAACTTGCTTTCTTTCTTAAAAAGCTGTTTAAAACATTCTTTTTGCACTTCAAAGCGAAGTTTCTAACATTCTGTGACAGCTATGGAGATTTCTTTGCAAGATTGAGGTTTAACAACTGAACCTCAAAATCTACCGATGGGTCTTTACGAAACAGTTACATTTATCAGAGCAAAACACTGTAAAACACATGAAAAATTGGGATTTTCAAAATTTCAATGATACTTGACACATTGTGAAAAATCACCCAAATAATGATACTTCCTCAAAATCCAAACAAACCATTCACACCAGCTCCTATGAACAGAATTCAATATTTATCGATTGAACTGCAGGTTGTGTAAACATAAAACATCTGTATTATAGCGCTACTAATGAATGAAAATGAAAAGTGCATTACAAATGAAATATATTAATATTATTGCTATTTTTTCCAGTGTAGGATAGAATTTTTATTTTTTTTTAAATTATCAGACAACTTGTTTTATGATTTATGGCATTATAACCTTTCTGTACTGCACAACAGACATTTTTTAGTTTTCTCTACTCCTAACCATGGTTGTTCTGTTTCAGTAGAGGAGCAGGACTTTATATTGTAGTGAAGAATAAAGTGGCAAGAAACCTAAACTGCTTGGAGTCAGGGGGTTAAGAAACAAAAAGCTGCTCATTTTCTTATTCATGACAAAAAAAAAAACACACAAAAAAAAGGGATTTTCAATGTTCAGTCATGGCTGTCTGTTTCCATAGAGGTGCAGGACTTCATGTTGTAATGAAAAATATGTCAAAAAACAGAAACTACTTGGAGTTAATGTGGTTATGAAAGCCCGTTCTTTCATCAACCGTAAGTTTTCCTTGAGTAAGAATGTACTCCTGCTGGTCTATATTCGGTTCTTTGCTCTTCTGTCTGGGATGTAAGATGCAGACGAGGAATGCTGTCAGATGAGACGATAGTTTATTTGTGTGTTAATTCCACCTGTGTGTTGCTGTTGCTTCAACCCGTCTGTCTTCGTGTGGTTTTTGTGGCCGTCTGATCTCAGGAACTCAGTCGAACCTGAGCTGCGATGTTTCCGTCATCAATCCGCTGAGCAACGTCACCGTGTCCGGCGCCTTCACCTACAGATCTCAGCTGACTCCGGTAATCAACGCGGTTTCTCCACGCCGAGGAGGCACCGCCGGAGGCACCAGGCTCACCATCACCGGCTCTGGTTTCAGGTGCACAGATATGAAAAACACAACAGACAGACACACCCAGGACATGGACCACTGCTCAGGAAGCTTAGACTTATGCAACGTGTGCTCTTCTGTCACGGGAAGTCTCACTTCAAATATGAGTCACGTAAGAAATGAGGCAACGTTTTTTAGGCATGCGTTTTACTATTTTAACTTCCCACATATGCAGGATGCAGTACCAAGTGTGAAGTTATAAACAACCATAACAACAACACATGAAAAGCACTCAGAGATCGCAGTCCTCCTCCAAGGCTGCTCATTCCCTCATATGGTGTTGTCAGAAATGCAGCATTTGTTTCTTAGTTGTTGATGATCAGAAATCACGACATTATTGAATGTGTCCATTTAATATCGATGTACCAACAAACAAAATGACCTTGCACTGAGCACAGACGTGTGTTCTGCACGTGTACGTTAAGTACGGATACCGAATCTCGAGACCTAAATGCGTAGCAGGCGGCAGGAATTGATGGGACTCAGAAACACGCCCACAATTTAATCACTTGTTCCTTGTATCATTGACACAGATTTGTCTAATTTTAGAAACAATATCATGTTTTACTATTTTACTTTCAGTTATATTGAAATCTAACCGATATGATGCCTTATTTCCAGAATTACATAATTACATTACAGAAGTTCACATACATCAATCAATGCAGTTTATTATTTAATATTTAAAAAATTCTTAGATTATATAATATGATTACTATGTATTACATTTATTATGTAATATATGCATACACAATAACCTATAATACTGAAATATAATGTGTCTTATCAGAGATTTCTGGTATTTTATAAAATTTCAAATCGCATGGCAAAAAAAGTATAAATGACTATTTTAATATAATATCAGGTTATGTAAATATTTAGTCGTGGTATGGGATTTTACATTATACTGGTAAAATTATAGTAGAAAAGTGTTATATTAAGCATTGAAATTAGGTGTGTATGTCTAAGGGGTGGCTGTGGATCAGGTGGTAGAGCGGGTCGTCCAATGATCGAAGGGTCGGCGGTTTGATTCCCGCTCTCACCTAGTCGTGTGCTGTATGCTGAAGTTTCCTTGGGCAAGATTCTGAACCCCGAATTGCCTACCAGTGACTGTTCCACTGGTGTATGAATGTATACTGACTGATGTTGCAGGTTGATTAGCAACCTGCACATTAGTGTGTGAATGGGAGCAATTGTAAAAGCGCTTTGAGTACTCTGATGAGTAGAAAAGCGCTATATAAGAGCAAGTCCATTTATGTAAACTATTATTTGCATATTTCTGTGTGTGTTATGTTAAAAATTAAAATAAGCTGTGTAATGGTGTTATATGTAATATATATTAATACATTCTAAACTATTATTTGCATATTTCTGTGTGTGTTATAATAGAGTATAAATCTATTTAGTCTGTGTTTTTGTTGTTTTATGAGGTAATCTGTCTTTTTCACAGCTCTGACGTCAGCAAAGTGAACGTGACGATCGCAGGTTCGGTGTGTGACGTTCAGTCGGCCAACAACACTCACATCGTCTGTGTGACCAACTCCCAGAAACAGTCTCAGCAAACCAAAGTCAGGGTGAACATCGCAGACAAAGGCCTCGCCAAGATGGTAGGAAACCACGTCTATTCACTGTTCAGAACTGCAGCTTCATCACCAGCATCATCAGGCTGATTTCATCATTTCTGTCTTCTCCTTCAGGATCACGCAGATTTCTTCTACATCGACGTCTGGTCGTCCAGGTTCACGTGGGGAGGTCTGTCCGTTCCTGAGAACGGCTCCTTCGTCGTCATCACCAAAAACCAGACCGTCCTTCTGGACATCAGCACCGCAGTGCTCAAAATGCTCCTCATTCAAGGTGCAAAAATCACTTTATAATATGGATTTTAACAGAAAGACTGTGTTTGTTCAGATGCAGCACAGTTTTGTTGCAGATTTTTGTTTTTTCTCATCTTCCAGCCACTCAAAACATATCAAAAAGTGAAATATTATAATATTTGATTTTTGGTTGCAAGGTTTGTTGATTGTAGGACACAAACAGAGTCTGAGTACAGAATTGCATTGGTGTAACTGGTGCAAATGAGCAAATATATTATAATGACAAAATATTTGCAAAAAAGTCACTTTAAAAAGTTTTTCCTTTTTTTTCATCTTCTGGTCACACCTCCTCAAAAAGTGAAATGTGTTTTGAGCACCATTTTTTGAGTGCAAAATCAGTTGATTTTAGGACACAAAAAAACATTGTGTGCTTCCAGATTTGCATTTGTATCAATTAACTAATATATAAAAATAAAAAAAAATTGACAAATTCAGATTAGCAGAGAAATTCCTAGTTTGTCATGATTCAAGGTGCAAAAATCACTTCATAATGGGCATTTTTTTACATAAAGACACTGTGTTTGTTGGGATTTTTCTCATTTTCCAGTCACTCAAGTGAAATATGTTTAATACATGATTTTTGGGTGCAAAATGTGTTGATTTTATCACATAAACACTGAGTTCAGAATTGCATTTGTGTAACTGGTGCAAATAAGCTAATATATTGCCACAGAAAAATCTATTTGCAAAATTCAAACTTGCAGAAAAATTCTTAGTTTACCCTTGTATTGGCATAAAAATAGTTTCTCTTTTCATGCCACCGGTGTTGACTTTGTTCGCTGCTGGTTCTTTGTGCTCAGGAGGAACGTTGATATTTGACGAAGCCGACATCGAGCTGCAGGCAGAAAACATCCTGATCACAGACGGTGGGCAGCTGCAGATCGGCCAGGAGGGGGCGCCGTTCCAGCACAAAGCCATCATCACGCTTCATGGACACGTGCGATCACCTGAGATTCCTGTTTATGGAGCCAAGACGTTGGCTGTGAGGGAGGGTGTCCTGGACCTGCACGGTATGAACTCATAAAATCATCATATACGCAAGATATACAGTGAGTTTATTAATAAGATAAAACAGGAAAAATGTCATTAAAACTTGAAATGATTCCTCAACCAATGTGGTGTGTTCAAGGCCAAATGTGACATTGATGATGTGGAATTTGCAGTTAAATGACAGTCATGGTGTCAAAATTTAGAATTTAAGCAACAACGTAAAACTATGTAAAGTCCCCTGTTTGTTTATATATTTTATGCTATATGTTTCATTTCAAAAAAACTTAGCAATACTGGCTTGATCTGAGCAAAAATGGACAACTTTTAAATTAATTCATGTTATCAGGAATCAGTAAAAATAAATACATTTACAGATATTCGAAAAAATGGACTGGAAGCACAGGGAACGAGCTGGCCTGTTTTTGCCCAATGCTATATTATTTAATATTGCTTTTTTATATAAATAAAGAAATAAGAAGCAACATTTTAATTCGTGAGTGACTTTAGAGGCATTGGTAGGTGGATTTTGTTACTTTTAGACTAACTAGTCTAAAAGCTCTGCTAGTAGTCTACTAGGCTAACTGTTTCCCCTTGTTTCTAGTTTTGATACCAAACTAGGTTTAAGATTTTTTGTTTCCAGTATTTACAATAAGCTAACTGGCTGCTAACTCTAGTTTCTGAGTGTACAGAAATCTTCCCATTTAATACGTAGCACATAAGTGAATGTTAGTTTCTCTTTTTTTGGTTTCAAGGCAGAGTTAATTTTAAAAATGTGTTTAAAATGTTCTGATGTTTTCCAGTTTCAGCTAGCAATTGCAAAACATTACTTTTAGACGAGGCTGACTAGTCTGAAAACCTGGGCCAACTGTTTCCCCGGGTTTCCAGTCTTGATGCTAAGCTAAATACCTGCTGGCTCCAGCTTCTGAATGTACATAACTCTTCCCATCGAATAATTAGCACATTAATGAATGAGTTAATTTCTCAAAATATTCCTGTAAATTATTTTATGTCTCACCATAAAGTTAGTTTTAAAAAGATGGTTAAAATATTCTCACTGTACTGCAAAGTATTTCTTTTAGACAAAGCTAACTAGTCTAAAAAAGCTAGGTTTACAGTTTCCCCTTGTTTCCTGTCTTGGTGCTAAGCTTTGTTAGCAATTTCTTTGTTTCCCCTGTTTATGCTAAGCTAGGCTAACTGGCTGCTGGCTCCAGCTTCTGAATGTTTCCCATCTAACACCATGAGTGAATGCGTTCATTTCACCAAATTTTGTTTCAAACTACAGTATTTTAAAAAGATGGTAAAATATTCTCACTATCCTGCAAAATAGGACTCAGAGATATACTAAAATATCTTTACAAGGTTGTGATTTAACCCTCTAAAACATTTCCTAGTCAGTCGTCTCCTGTAGCTCCAGAAATAACATAAATTGTGTAACAGAAAATAGACTTCAATTCAATTCAATTCAATTCAATTTTATTTATATAGCGTCAATGACAGTCAAATTGTCACAAGACGCTTTACAGAACCCATATGCCTGACCCCCAGAGCAAGCCCAAAGGCGACAGTGGCAAGGAAAACACCCTTTTAACAGGGAAGAAACCTCGAGCAGAACCCGGCTCTATATAGGGGGGACCCATCTGCCTGCTGGCCGGGCGGGTTGAGAGGGACAGAGGAGGGCAAGGGGGAGGGATGGGAGGAGAGGGAGGGGTGGGAAAGCAAGGAAAACACAACACACATTTGGATACATGTATGACAGGATATGTGACACAAACAAAGTATAAGCTAACATTGAAAACTGACTCATAGTTTACTCTTATGATGTACGGCTCTGACATTAAATATACTACATATATAGTTAGCAGTAAAATTCAAACAGTATGTAGATTAACATAACAAGTATAGTGAGGGCGATGCAGAGTTGACTGGTGGAAAAGGGGAGCTGGAAGCGGAGGGCTGGAGGAAGGTCAGCAGCAGCATCCCACAGTGGACATGGTGGAGACTGGACCAGCTGGTGGAACATCGACCGCAGATCTGAAGCATCCAGCTCTGGGACCAGGGACACTCGGAGAAATAACACAAGGCAAACAGAGTGAATGTACTGCAATAACGGTATACATATTAAATGTAAAGGTAGATAGAGAAGGGCTCAGTGCGTCAAGAGAAGTCCCCCAGCAGCCTATAGGCCTATAGCAGCATGACTAGGGGCAGAACGAAGGGACGTCCAAGAGGGAGTCAGCTGTGCAAATGAAGACACAAGCCGAATCCCTGTGGGTCACCCAGTCAGCCCCAACTATAAGATTTGTCAAAAAGGATGATTTTAAGCCTGGTCTTAAAAATAGAGAGGGTATCTGCCTCCGGAACCCAAACTGGGAGCAGGTTCCACAGGAGAGGCGCCTGATAACTAAAGGCTCTGCCTCCCATTCTACTTTTAGAAATTCTAGGAAAAACAAGTAAGCCTGCAGTTTGAGAGCGAAGAGTTCTACTAGGATAATATGGTGCTATCAGATCTTGACCCAGATTTTCCAGCCACCCTCATTAAATGTCATTATGTCATGTGACACAGTAACTTGAGTTCTTCACCCTGCAGGTGAGTTATTATTAGTGACACCTCATCTGCCCTCCTCAGGTGCCACTCATTGTTGACAACCTGTTTCTCCAGGTCTTCCCGTCCCTGTCCCCTGGACTCACCTGGCCCAGACGGCAACCAGTGGCTCCGTCACGCTGACCCTGAAGAAGGCCGTGACGTGGAAAGTCGGAGATGAGATTGTCATCGCCTCCACCGGCCACAGGTACAGCAAGATCTCCAGTTCATGAAACCGTAAATCCAAGTTTTTCAAGGAAAACCAGAGCTACAAAGTCAAAATGAAGCAAATATGTGTTTGGTTGATGTTGAGTCAAGATAAGAATCTGACATTTGGACATCATATCTTACCAAAAGTTATTAACCACGCCCGACGGGTACGTCGGCGGGGTTATTGCATTCGGTGCGGTATCTGGCTGGGCAAGTATGTATGTATGTATGTATGTATGTGGCTATGTCCGGTCCGATATCTCTGCAACCGCTGAAGTCAGGATAATCAAACTTGGCACTGAAGATCAGTCTAAGGTCCCCTGCTCAGTTGTGGAGTTACAGGTCAGCAGATCAAGTAGGGAGGGAGATACGTACGATGATCTAAATTGATTCATATTGCATCAGTTGTATAGGGAGGACAGGGTTTTCGCCAGCAGAGGGTGTGGTTCTGCCCTCTACTGAGGGCTCATCTAGTTAAAGTTCCATCTGCTTGTTCCGAATTGTCTGACAATATTAACTCTTAAATTCTTATGTCTACATGACTTGTAGGAGTATTAATGATTAATTCATTCAAATTCAACCAATTCAAGATATATTAACTGATCAGGCAGAAGATAATTTCGAGACATGTCAGAGAATTTATTGCAAATCAGCTGTAGTGCCTGGGTGCACCACCAGGTGGAGCTACTTACTATTTAGATGTGTACCGACAGCAGGAGGCAGTTCATCAAACTACAGTCACCTACATGTATGGAGTTACAAAGGACCCATGGTAATGTTGTAAATTGATAGTTAATAATTGTTGTTCCAGTTGGGTTTTCAGTGTTTTTGTGGCAGAGGGCACTTTGAGGGTTTAGCTAGCAACAGACCACCATGACAGAGACTCCTTTAATGCCGTTTAGCCAGGGTTTTAGTGTAAAACTATTCTATGTTAATCAGGACAACAGTGCTGTAGCTGTGTGTAAATCCTTTAACATCTGTCAGTTAAAAATGGTTTATTACCTTGTGGATTAGCATCCGTAAAACTTCAGTCACTTCGATAATAAAATGATTGCTGATTGAAGATGTGGCAGGTCATCAAATAAGAATTTTTTTTTACTTATTGGGGAGGTTATGTAAGATTTCCTATAACGACAACTTACATAATAAATTAACAGTTTCCTTAACCTAATCAGCCAATCAGTAATCGGGTAATTAAAACCCCAAAGAACCATTGTAACATTAAAAGACTGTTATTTCAGTTGTGTTGTGTTTGAGTTTTAATTGTTGTGGATGGATGAGTCGTGTTTCCGGGGTTCAACTGTCAACGGACCACCATGACAGAGACTTATGAATCACTTAATGCATTCCAGCCAGGTTTCCAGCATAAAAAAACCCTGTCTATAATACTCAGGACAACATTGCTGCAGCTGTGTGGCAACCCTTTCATTGTTGTGGTTGGTTGAGGTGGTTTTCCAGGGTTTAGCTGGCAATGAGCCGCCATGACAGAGACTTCTGTAGCAGTTAATGACCTCTGGCCACTGTTGTCTAGTAGATGATTAACTCGTGAACTAGAAATGCAAAATCAAGCTTTTGTGGTTAAAGATGGCTGTTTCAGCACATGAAAGTCACCTATTGTTCACCCTAACAATTAATTGATTATTGATTGTTACTGTGGTAAACAATCAGTTGAGAAAATCTCTTAGAATTTGAATCTGTAAGTCATTACATTGACAAGAGAGCGACAAGTGACATTACGTTCTTCTTCCTTTTCCAGGCACAGTCAGAAAGAGAATGAAGTGAGGAAGATCGCTGCCGTGTCAGCCGATGGAAAGACTCTCACCCTGGACAGACCTCTGAACTACACCCACCACGGGGTGAGCGTCACGCTGCCCGACGGCACCGTGTTCGAAGGCCGAGCCGAGGTGGGTCTCCTCACCAGGAACATCGTGGTTCGAGGATCCCGAAACCAAGAATGGACCGACAAGATTGAAGCCTGCCCTGCTGGCTTCAACACAGGTGCTGATATGTAGACGTTTCTAAACTCTTTGCTAAAAGGAAGTTTCACCAACATAAATTGTAGACGTTGTGTTTGGCTCAAAAGCAGTACTCTTTTTTTTTTTTCTTGCAGTAAAACAATCTGTCTTTTGAGATTAGAAAAAAAGCTGGGAACTATAAAATTGATTTGCTGTTGTTTCTTTAGGTTCAGGCTGGAACCAAGAAAGATTTTTTTATTATTAATTTTAAAATTGCGTTAAAAATTTTAACCCGTTAAAGTACGGCGGCCCGCGGGCGGGCCGTTTTTTTATCGGTATACGCTTTTTTTTAAATAGAAGGACACTGCAAACACGATTATACAAACACTATACACACATAGAAAGCTGAGATTCTCATGAATCCGCCGGTATAAACCACTTTCAGATGTGATTACCACAGCGGGTAATATAAACACATTTATCCAACAAACAACAAGTCATGTAAACGTGCACAGCTCACCTGTCGACGCAGTTTGGACGCTCGTTTCTGGTCATAAAAGAAGATAATCCACAAAAACCAGCCAGAACCCAAGCTTAGCCATCCAGAGGAAACAATCCAGTATAATACTTTGGCCAAAACATGTCTCGAAATAGGTAAAAAATCCAGAAAACGATCGGCTCCGTGCGCGTGCACGCGGCGCGTGGTGGCGCTGTGCGTTTCATATTCACTGCATCTTTCTATTATAACTTTATCATACACGGTCCTATTTTCTTTGTTCGCGATTCAAAATGGATACTGAACGCTTCTCGACCGCTTCAAACCGAACTTCAACCAATCAGGTGACTCGTTTCCGCCTACTTCGGCGATTTAGCCAACCATGGCCGAGTCTGACAGATATCGATTACATCACTTGATTGACTTGTTTCTCAGCAAATCACGCCGGAGGAAACGTTAGATTGACAGGCCTGGTAGCCAATGAGCTTGCTGAATGGCTTGAATATAAATCCCGCCTCTGCCAGCGGCTTTATATGATATTTCATTCGTGAGCTCCGGGGTCCACCTGCTGTTTCTCTGTATTCCTCTCAATCTGTGTGTGTGATCGACACTGAAGCCTATCTGAAGTGATTTTTTGAGTTCTTTATGAGTTTTTGGAATGAAAATGAAGTGGAAAATGAAGTGAAAATGAATTTATACCATTCTGTACAGAGTGTGCACAGTGTATAAAGAGTGTATCCAACATTGACAGGGGCGGAGCATATCAGTACAAATACATGTGTGAAACACTCATTTCTTGTAGTATTGCTCTGAAATTTTGACCTGAACTATGTAAGACCCCAGGCTTTTGCAATATTGTGTTTTCAAGCTGTTGCAGTGCTGCCACACTGATTTTCAGGTGTTTTATTAGGGAAAAAATGTAGGCGAGAAAAAAAATTCATCCTAATTCAGTGTGTGCCAACATGAAATACTCTGTGCCAGTAGCACCTAGAGTAATTCTGACTGCACTGGGTGAAAATTCAGGTTGTCAGCTTTCAAATGAGACCCCAACCATGCATGTACTCCAAACAGTTCAAGAACAGCATTCAATTTACTTTCTGTACATCTTCAGTAGAAATTTCGGGCGGAAATTGACCAAACCTTAAAGGTTATTCAGCGCGTTCTGGATTTGACTCATTATTCACATACTTGTTGTACTTCCTCTTAGGACATTTCATGAATTTAATTTCAATGCCAACCTTAGAAAACGCATTGAAGAAAAACATTTAATGGAGTCGAGACACATGCAATAAATGTGGAAACACTTAAAATCAATTAGCAATAAAAGAAGAATAAATACAATATCATTCAAAAGTTTGGGGTCGTAAAGACTATTTCATGTTTTCCATGAAAACTCACACTTTTATTCATGTACTAACATAACTGCACAAGGGTTTTCTAATCATCAATGAGTCTTTCAACACCATTAGCTAACACAATGTAGCATTAGAACACAGGAGTGATGGTTGCTGGAAATGTTCCTCTGTAGCTCTGTGGAGATATTCCATTAAAAATCAGCCGTTTACAGCTACAATAGTCATTTACCACATTAACAATGTCTACACTGGATTTATCATTCATTTAATGTTATCTTCATTGAAAAAAAGCTGCTTTTCTTTCAAACATAGGGACATTTCTAAGTGACCCCAAACTTTTGAATGGTAGTGTATGCAGTATATTTATTTGTAGTATTTAATCTTTTGATGTGTATCTACTTAGAGCCACAGTAAAAACCATCAAATCTGATAAACTGCACCTCTGTGGAAACAGAACAACTGTGACTAGAAGGAGAGAGAACTCAGAAATGTCTTTGGTGCAGGATAACAAAGTTATGACGCCAAGAATCATAAAAAAAAACAAAAAAAACGAAAAGTTGAATTTCTTTGATTATCCATGTTGTTGTCCTTACTTGAGACATAACAAAATAACACATATTAAAATCTCTCTTCCCTGTGTGCTGCAGGTGAATTTGCCACACAGACCTGTTTCCAGGGTCGCTTTGGAGAAGAAATAGGCAGCGATGAGTTCGGAGGCTGCATCATGTTTCATGCGCCCAGACCCGGTGAAAATCTGGCAATCGGCAGACTGGAATATGTTGAGGTAAAAACAGTTTAAATACAATTTGTAAACTTTTGAGAAATAAATGAAAAATAAACATAAAAAAAAAAAAAACTGTTTAAATACTTCCTGCTGAAAGAAGTTTTCATGTCTTGGTGAGCAGAGGTGATTTAGTGTTTCATGATGAAACATCTCCAAGAACTTCTAAGATAAGTCCAGTTATTTTTTTTTTGAGAAACTCCAGGAATCTACACATACATTAGATGATATAAAAATTAAAAAGCAACAATGACACTAAAGTAGAATGCTTTAGCTTACATTGATTAATAGGAGTCTAATGACCTAAAAATTGAATCACATTTTTGTCAAATCAGAATCAGGCGCCAAGTTACCACTGTGGACAAGCCAGAGAGTGGAGAGCACTTTGAGGGTTTAGCTAGCACCATGACAGAGACTTATGTATGGTTTAATGGTGTCCGGCTAGTGTTCAAATGTAACAAACTAGCCAACATTACTCAGGACGACATTTCTGTAGCCATGTGACTTTTGGCAACTCTTTACTGTCTGTTAAAGAAAATGGTTTAATAGCATTTGGATTTAGAAATTCATTCACTTTAATGTTAAAGTGATTGTTAATTGAATGTTGTTTTAGGGTATGTTGACTAATAGAAATCTAAAGATTAAAATTTAAACACTAAGACACATTTTTGTCAAATCAAAATGAGGTTATCACTGCTGATATACCAGAGAGCACTTTGAAGGTTTAGCTAGCAATGGGCCACCATGACAGAGACTTATGTATCATTTAATGGTCCGGCTAGTGTTTTAGTGTGGAGAATCAGTGTATATTACTCAGAACAACATTAATGTAGCTGTATGGCTGACAAGAACACTTAAAATGTGGCAACCCTTTAATGATTATTTAGTTTATGTTGACAAATAGAACTCTAAACATTATAGTTTGAACACTAAGACACATTTTTGTCAAAATCAAGTGCTGATAGGCTAACTTATTCTGTGCAGCTAATTGTTTTGAACAGATACCTCCATATCCTCATGATGTCCTCACATAGTTACTCAAACTGAAAAGCTTTTCAAAGCTGAATATTTTTCTGCTCTTGTGCCACAGATCTACCACGCCGGACAGGCCTACAGGCTGGGACGATATCCCATCCACTGGCATCTGATGGGAAACATCAGCTACGTGTCGTACGTTAGAGGCTGCGCCATCCACGAAACCTTCAACCGGGCCGTGACCATCCACAACACCCACCGGCTGCTGGTGGAGCACAACGTCATCTACAACATCATGGGCGGCGCCTTCTTCATCGAGGACGGCATCGAGACTGAGAACATCCTGCAGTACAACCTGGCGGTGTTCGTCAAACAGAGCACAAGCCTGCTGAACGACGACGTCACTCCTGCCGCCTACTGGGTCACCAATCCCAACAACATCATTCGCCACAACGCCGCCGCAGGAGGAACCCACTTCGGCTTCTGGTACCGCATGCATGAGCACCCTGATGGCCCATCCTATGACAAAAACATCTGCCAGAAGAGAGTTCCTCTGGGGGAGTTTCTCAACAACACCGTTCACTCTCAGGGCTGGTTCGGACTGTGGATCTTCCAAGACTTTTTCCCAATGAAGACAGGAGGCTGCAGTTCCAAGACCCCCAAGCCCGCCGTCTTCCGTTCGCTTACCACCTGGAACTGTGAGAAAGGCTCTGAGTGGGTGAATGTGGGTTCCATACAGTTCGAGAACTTCCTCATGGTCAACAACGAGAAAGCCGGCATTGAAGCTAAACGAATTTTCCAGTGGGCCGTGAAAGGCTTCGGAGAGGACGGCGGGGCGACGATGTCCAACAGCACCATCGTGGGCTATTTGGATGAGCTCAGCCAGGGGAAGAGCAACTGCACCCGTCGCGGCGTCATTGCGCCTTTTGACGACGGCTTGAGCGTCCTCAACACCAAGTTCATCAACTTCGACCGGAAGTCCTGCGCAGCCATCGGGGTGACCTCAATCGATGGGACCTGTGTGGATCGGTGCGGTGGCTGGGCGGTCCAGTTCCGTGGCATCCAGTACTTAAACTCACCCAACAAGGCCGGGTTCAGGTGGGAACATGAAGTGCAGCTGATAGACACCGACGGATCCCTCACAGGTACCCACTTAGTCCCTTAAAGTTAGTTTTTGTTGCAGATTTTGTCACTTTTTGTCACTTAAACTCCTTTCAGACATGCAGACCTTCTCTTTAATCTGACATCAGTTGAACATGTCGGCACCCTGCTTACTTGTGGGTTATTCCATCTCAAATAATGAGGCTCCTTCTGTTCGATCATCTCTGATTTGACTTTTGGTATAAAGGTATAAAATGTATAAAGTGTGTTGATATAAAGTGGAGATATTTATGATGTTTTCTGTTAACCTTTACCTTGATATATCAAATACTTTTTGAGATAATTCTTTAAAAAAAAATGTAAATGTTACTCCTTCTGATCGAGTAAGATATTTATAGAGATATCTGAAAGCTTTTAGCTTCATATATCAAATGGTTTGCGCGTTGACCGACTTACAGAAGGTTTTTCTTGCAGTGAAATCTGAGGCTGTCTGAACAACAATATCTCAGGAAGACCTGAAATTATCATTGTTTTTTCTCATCATGTCATTGATTCAGAATCTACAATATTGAACAAGTAGGCCAAATAATCTCTGAATACGAGTGAGCTGAGTTATGAAAAACGTCCCATCTTTGAGTTGATAAAAAAATTGATAATGCCGAAATCAACTAGTGATATTTTCTGAACCACACGTGGCTGCATGTCACAATAATACAAAACAAAACATGTAGACAACTTATAATATAAAAATTTTGATCACAAAAATGAAGAAAATAAGTTATTTTAAGTCATTAAGGTCATTCCATCTGAAATCATCAATTTTTTAAAACAGTTTCTGCCCATCAACCCACTTACAGAAGTTTTTTTCTCACATTGAGGCCGTTCGAACGACAGTATCCCAAGAACTATTAAAGATAAAACCCTGAAACTTTCACCGTTATTCCTCATCATGCCACTGATCCAAAATCTGAAATATTGGAAAAGTTGTTCAAACAGTCTCTGATTATGGATGAGAGAAATAAAAGCCATCATGAAAAGTCCCATCTTTGAGAATTTCTGAACTCTGTGTAGTTGCATGTTGCAGATTCTGAATCAATGACATGATGAGAAATAACAGTGGAAGTTTCAGGTTTTTATCTTTAATGCTTTCATAGATATTGGTGTTCAAACAATGTGCAAAACAAAACTGCAGAAAGTGGAGCAATGAGCAATTTACAAAGCAATATTTGATATACCAAGTTAACGTTTTGCAAATATCCTTATAAACATTCTTATTTTATGCTATAAAAAATTCAGGCAAATCAGAGATTGTTGAACAAAACGTTTGATGATTTGAGATGGAATTTAAACTCGAAACATTTCCATCCAACATCTAAACTCCTTCTTTAATCGCTCCCTAAATACATGTACTATATTGTTATGTGAGAATGAAAACTGTTAAAATACATTCTGTATGCAGAAAAATCTGAAACTAAAAAATGGTGCATCTGTTTGGGACTGTTGTAAGCAGCAGATTCAGGTACATTTTGTGCTCTAGTGAGTTTCTCCAGCAGCAGGACAAAGTCAGACTAAACTACACTCTGCATGTGTGTTTTTAAATCGAAGTACTTCGTTCTGCATCTGATAAATTTCTCTTTTTTTTGCTTGTTTTCAGGAAACATCAACCACAAAGTGGTGCCGATGAGCCCCCTGCTGGATCCGGCTCACTGCTCCCAGAGTGCAGAGTGGAGCGTCGGTTTCCCCGGAGCCGTGTGCGACCACACCGTCGACTTCCACCGCCTGGCGTTCAATGATCCTTCACCGAGCTCTCTGAAGGCCAAGGACGTCGTCTTAACCAACTCACATGGTATCAAAACACTCATACCTGTCGCTTTAAAGCAGAGGTGTCAAACTCTTCATAGACACCACATTCAGCTCAATTTGATCTTAAGTGACCAGTAAAATCACAGCATAAAAACCTATAAATACCCACAACTCCACATTTCCCCTTTGTTTTAGTGCAAAAAAGCACATTCTGAAAATGTTCACATTTAATGAAACTTTTTACTAAACATTTTGAACAACGTGACATTTCTCATGAAAAATACATGCAATTTTGATAGTAGTATGCCTCATTTTATCATTTGCGCATGTTCATTACTTGAAACTTGTCCAAAACAACTTTAAAAACAGTAAAAAAAATCTTTTAGAACTAATTTCAAGTCATTTTTAAGTGATTATTTGTAATTTCAGTAATTATGGATAAGATGTTAAGATGTTTCGCCATGCTGAATGTATCTTCCAACAGCTTCGCCCTCTGTTTACTGTTTTTGAGCCATGCTGCATTTATTTTACTGATCCAGTTGGTCTGATTTTACTCTTTCTGAAAATGTCCAAAATTATTTGAAACTTTTCCAAAGAAACATTAAATTGTCCAAATTTATTCAGGACACGTCTAAAATAGCTTGAAACTTGTCCAAAATAACTTAAAATTAAAAAAAGTCTCTTTTGGAACTAGATTCAACTCATTTTTAGGTGACTGTGGGCAATTTGACTAATTATGGACACGTTCTTGGTCACTTTGGACCATGTTTAGTCCAGTTTTGAGCCTCTGCTCATCAGCTGTATAAAGATGTTTCACCATGCTGAATGTATCTTTAAACTGCTTCCTCCTCTGTTCACTGTTTCAGAGCCATGCTGCATTTATTTTATTGATCCAGTAGCTTTGATTTTGCCCTCAGTCTCTCTGTTTGTTTCTGTACTTGTCTCCTCATTGCTCTGTGAAACCACTGCCTGCAGTTCAAACAAAAACTGCCCAGATTTTTTGTTGCGTGACTGTAGGTCGCAGCTGAGTCACTGATATTTGTGTTTTTGTGTTGAGAGGCGTAGAATTTTTTGTTTTTTACTATTATAAAGAATAAAATTATTTTAAACAGATATCCTAGTTTTAAGCTTGTATTTGGTTGTGTTTTTTTATGAGTAGTTCAATGACCATCGGAAAATTGAAAATCCAGTAATTCCTTTCTGTTTTGATGGTGTCTGACTCTAATAAATGGTGTCATTTTGATGATTTTCTTAAAGATAGCATGCCTTTCAAACCCTGCTAAAGGTGGAGCGTTACCAAACATATAAATAAATTTACTGTCATGTAAAACCGTCTTTTCTGTGGTTTTAAACACAGGCTCCAGCGTGATTCCATTTCTGAAGAAGAGAATGACTCATCCACTTGGCTGGATGGCTTTGCTGCCCTCCAGACAAACATACAACTGGTACTTCGACAACGTGGACCAGGTCACCAACATCACCTACAACGGAAAGTTCTACGGTTTCAAGGTAGTTAAACATCCAACCTGTGAACAAACTGAGCTCATGATGCTAAATAACCCTGTCTAATGAGGATGATGTTTTTTTTTTCCCCTCATTCAGCCTGATCAGTTTGTCATTATCAACCACAACTTCACTCAGAGTCCAGACAGTTTCAGAATCATCGACAGGAGAAACGGATCGTCGACGCCGCTCAGCTTCAGCAGCAACAAGAACGGAGACTGGTACTTCGACAACAGCACCAACGACCTCTACTACATCGGTTAGACACACTTTCTTACAGATAATTTAACGATCGATTCATCTTTTGGGACATTTATTTGCTGTCTGGGGTCTTTGCACCGGTGTCTCTGATCTCTTAAATAAAAAAGTGTTTATTTCAGTTGAATATCTGTGCAGCTGTAGCGCTACATCACGTATTGAGTTTAAAAAAAAAGAAAGAATATGAATTAACAGCACTTTATCTATTTCTCAACACAAAAAAGCAACGCAAGTATGTTTAGTGTCTTTAATCTGATCGACCAAGCCTTCAGATAACTAATCCAAGTATACTTTGAGTGCCTTTTCACTTTCTTTTTTTGGCATTTTATAGACTAAAAATTAGATAGCACCAAAACAAATGACAGTTTTGTGTTTTAATATGCTGCTGTATCCAGATCAGTGAATAAAAATGCTGAAAAATAGCTTTTGTTTAGTTTACTTTACAAATGTTTAACTGTCTTTTAGTTTAATTTTTAAATGTTCACATTTGAGTTGTTGCTTCAGTAGATGCACTTTATAATACATATAGAGAGTGTTATTGGGTTCATGGCTGGAGAACTAATGGTACAGTCCAACCATAAGTACAAACACAGAAATGGAAAATTGGAATTAGCGGGGGTTTATTTTTGTACGTGAAATCTAATTCTGAAGCAAAACCCCAAACATGAGCAACTAAAAATACACTTTTACTGAGAGTAAAAACAAGAATAGATGCACTATATTTAACTTATATTGACTCTGTTACTGGATTCATGGCTGGAGAACTAATGGTACGGTCCAACCATGAATAGAAAGTTGGAATTAGTGATCATGTTTAATTTTTGTGTGGAAAAACTAATTCTGAAGCCAAAACCCAAACATGAATAACAAAAATACAAGTTTACTGAGAGCAATAGTAAGAATAGATAGACTATAATAAACATAAAGCGGCTGTTAGTGGTTTCATGGCTGTAGAACTAATGGTACGGTTTAACTACAAGTGTGAAACACAGAAATGGAAAATAAGAATCAATGGGTACAAGAAATCTAATTCTGCAGCAAAAACCCAAACTTAACAACTAAAAATGAGTAAAAATAGACTGTTATAAAAAATAGATGACGTGTTACACATTTTTCATTTGATGCAACTTCGAAATGTGACGTGATTAGAAAGGTTATTTTAAAGCTAAAATTTAAATTGAGTTCTTTGAAAAGAATTATACATAATAAATTTAATAAAAATATTACTACTAATAATAATAATAACACGTACACAATAATTAAATAGCACTTTTCAAGACGCTCAAAGATGCTTCACAAAGTAGCATAATAAATAAATACAATAGAGAAAGAAGCTTATAGCTAGGCCTCATCTAAAAATCTTTATTAAAACTAGTTAAACCTGAATTCTTATTTTAATTGAAAATGTTTTTGGTCTTTAGAGACGTATCTTAAATATTAATAGTAATGAGAATGAGGATTTTGGTGAACTAAACCAATTTTCTCCCACATTGTTCTGTTTTTCTTCAGTATCCGGGAAAACAAACCAGCGGCGTCGACGAAGCACCGTCGACCGATCCATGCTGGACGTTGGGGTTAACTTTGCGGTTTATCGCTGCTTCTTCCCCAAATGCATCCGTCCACCTCCGCCTCCTCCGGCCACCATCGCCCCCCTGCCCGACAGCCGGCCTGACGACTTCATGTACGTTAAACCTGCACAATGAGTTTATCCTTTCTAAATTTGCTTATAATTCATAGCTACATAAATGTCCTCTTGTGTGTTTTCCTCCAGTCTGTGGTCTAACGCCTCTTTCTGGAATAATTCGGCTGAGAACAACAACACGGTGCCAGCAGAGGGCGCCGACGTGGTCGTCCCTCCAGGTACTGTGGAGTTTAAAGCATGTTACATATGGACTGTTTAAGATATTACATGATAATACCAAACAATACAATACGATGCGATACGACTTTGATAATAATTAGTGTTTGTAAACAGATTTTACTACCTTTAGACTAAGCTACCTATAGTCTAGACGGCTAGGCTAACTGTTTTTAGTCTCAATGCTAAGCTAAGTTTGCAATGTCCTTGTCTTCAGTGTTTGTGCTAAGCTAGCTGGCTGCTGGCTTTTAATAGTAAATAATGTTTCAGACAGATTTTATTAACTTTAGACTAACCCAACTAGTCCAAAAAGCTAGACGAACTGTTATTCTCTCACCTTGCTTTCAGTCTCAATTCTAAGTTAGCACAGTCTTTGTTTTCGGTGTTTATGCTAAGCTAAGCTAACTGGCTGCTGGCTTTTAATAATACATAATATTTGTAGACAGATTTTATTACCTTTATACTAGGTGAACTAATCTAAACAGTTAAGCTAGCAGTTTTCACTTGTGTCAGTCTTGATGCTTAGCTAAGTTAGCAATGTCCTTGTGTTCAGTGTTTATGCTAAGCTAATCTAGCTGGCTGCTGGCTTTTAATAATAAATAATATCTGTAAACAGATTTTATTACCTTTATAGTAGGTGAACTAATCTAAACAGTTAAGCTAGCAGTTTTCACTTGTGTCAGGCTTGATGCTTAGGTAAGTTAGCAATGTCCTTGTGTTCGGTGTTTATGCTAAGCTACTCTAGCTGGCTGCTGGCTTTTAATAGTAATTAATGTTTGTTTACTGATTTTATTGCCTTTAGCCTGAGCTTACCCAGCCCAAAAAACTAGACTAACTAAAATTTGATCATAGAAAAGAGTCAAATTATGACAATTCATTGACAAAAGCTCAGAGATTTAGAGAAAATGCACAATAAAAACCAAATATTTATTTCAATCCACAGGGATGTGGGTGGTTCTGGACGTGGACACGCCTCGTCTCAACAAACTGACGGTCATCGGAGTTCTGGAGATTCCCGACTCCATCAACACTTCGTCCAGCAGATCGGCTCGATCCACTCCACAGTTCAGGAAGGTTGTTATCGACGCCGTTTACATCTCCATCCAGGTCAGTGTGAGGAGGAATCTCCCTATCGTCGCCACCGCTGATTACCAAAATATCTTTTTATGTTTCTGTAATGGTTGATCCACCAGTATGTGTGAGCTCTTATATCAAATAAGATCTTTAATGCTGAAATATAACTGTTATTGTTGTCATCCATTAGTTTTCAAATTTACCGTTTTCCAAAAAAAACCCTGAATAAATAGTAAATCCTGCACAGAAAAAATGTTGTATTGGTTTTAGGTTATTGTTGATTAACTTCTGACTTCTCATATACAAACTCTTAAGATTTCTGGCTAATATATTTGAATAGGGACTATTTACTTGCTCCAGTTTATTTGCTTAATAAATAGCAATACTGTTTGGGTTTTTTTTTAGTTTGAAACAAGCTTTTGGCAGATTTCTAAAAATATTTGTGTTTTCTTGTTTTTATCAGAGATGGTCTAATAATTTCAAAATAATCTAAATCATATGCAAGATTTACCCCTTTGATACACAGTGAGGGTCAGAGATGTTCATTTTCCGTTGGATTTGGGTCATTTTTGACCCATGTTGTGCATCAGAGGGTTAAAAATGTAATTAAAATTATTAAAATACAAGGAATGTAATTAAAAGTATCATAATGTTTATGAGAGAAGACTGATAGGATTGAGAGTGGCTGTACACGCCTCTCAGTCATTTTGTTTGTTGTTTTACTTTAATGCTCCTTGTAAGCTGATTATTTCCTATAAAGGGGCAGAATACAACAGTTTATTCTTCTTTCTGCTCTTTTTCATTTGGAAGTTTGGAAACTTTAGTAAATGAATGAAATTAACTAACTAAATTTGTGAAGCGCTGTATGTCGGGTGGATGTTGCCATCTGTAATGTCCTCCAACTCCACTAGGAGGCAGCAAGTAGTGACTCAGTGTAGTGCATGTTAGAGACCTCAGGTTAGTGGTTAAAGGTGTTTGTTCTGTTCATTTTTTGATATAATCAATAATATGACACTACTATGCTGCTTTAATTTGCAAATACTTTCTTTCTGTCGCCATAGAAACTACATCATTTTGGATAAATACCCGGACAGTTAATTGGCTCTACTTATAACCTTAATTCCATAACGAGCTTTTGCTGTGAGTGAATGTCAGTTTGGCAAAGAATAGAACAGAACTTTGTCATTGTAAGAAGTACAACGAAATTAAAAATGCAATCCAGTCAGTGCCTCATCAACAGTTAGGCCTAATTAATATCAAAATGGCTTAGATGAATAAAAAATGGATAAAACACTAGAATAAAGTAATGAAGCATTAAACCTCACCCACACAGGCGTACATATTCACTTCTTATATATTCTCATTACTGCACTTATTCCACAGTTTGACAGTTTGAGTCTCCAGCAGCATCAACAGAACGCTCAGAGTTTTTTTTTTAATTAGTATGTGACGCCTGTGTAACATTAAATATAACAATATGCATTTAAGTACTAGCTGCTAACAGCAGATAAAGAGGATCACAGCTGGTGATGTTTTCGTCTCTGCTGCTGTTTTTCAGGGCGGCCGGCTGATCGCAGGTTCACAAGGCAAACCGTTCAGAGGTGAGCTGGAAGTCAGGCTGAGGGGAAACCACAAAACTCCTGACTGGCCTCTTCCCAACGGACCCAACCAGGGATCCAAAGTCCTCGGTGAGAAAACCATGTTTCCACCTGAACTACAAAATACATGATGGATTTACTACTGAAACAGAATTTATGGTGCGGGGTCTCTTAGGAATGTCCTTATTTTTGAAAGAAACTCTTTTTTTTTCAATGAAGATATCAGTAAATGAATGATAAATCCAGTCCAGACATAATTAATGTGGTAAATGACTACTGTAGCTGGAAACAGCTGATTTTTAATGGAATATCTCCATAGGGGTACAGAGGAACATTTCCAGCAACCATCACTCCTGTGTTCTAATGCTACATTGTGTTAGCTAATGGTGCTGAAAGGCTCATTGATGATTAGAAAACCCTTGTGCAGTTATGTTAGTACATGGATAAAAGTGTGAGTTTTCATGGAGAACATGGAATTATCTGGGTGACCCCAAACTTTTGAACAGTAGTGTACATTTCCACATGTAGAGATAAACGACATTTTCAAACATTCATAAAGGCCTAAATATGGAATTAAAAGAATGCTTCAGTTGTGTACAAAAATCACCAAAAACTTACACTTTCGGAGTAGTAAAGTAATAATAATAATAATTAATATACAACTACAGCTGTGCTCCTTAAAATATGATCTAATTGATAACACAACTTCAGTCCAGAATTCAACAAATAAGAAAAAAAATCCCCAAAAAACAACAGTGAAGATTTGATCCATCCTCGGTTTATTTATTCTTTGATTTATCACACATTGTTAGAAACAACGGAATACTGAAATTTACAAAAAACTGTAAAAAAAAAATCTCAAAAAATAAATATATTTTATATGATTGAAATACAGTAAAACAAAAATGTCATTTAATAATCACATATTGTTAAAAAAAAATGAAAACTGCATTTTTAACACAAGCAGTAGTTCCAAACGTGTGGACATGTAGAAATTAAATGTATAATTTATTTAGGTTATTTTACTAAATATCTCCTAAAATTTGCAAGAAAATTTACTAGAAATCATAGAAAAAACTAACATTTGAAACAGTTATCTGTCATTTCTAGCGTTTTATTTGCATACTTTTGTCTTTCAAATAACACATTTCTGTAAAATAATATATATATATATAAAATATTTTATATAAATTAAATATTATCTGAACTATCTGAATGCAGTAAATAGTGAGTAATTTACAATTAAGCTCATACAAAAGAATAATTTGCTGTTTATAAAAATGCAGATTTTTGACATGCAAACTGATGCCTTTTGAAATTTTGATACATTTAATTTAAAAACACAAAAAATCTATAGAAAAATGTATGAATTGTTAAAATAAAAATAAAAGCAAAAACAATTAATGTAATAATTTATTTCATATTCTTTTCTTTGAACTCCTGATTAATTCCTTGCATGTGGTTTAATACATCATGGAATATATTACAATTTGATATTTGTGGAATATGAATATATTTTTATTTAATGAATGAATTCATTAATAGATTCAATTATTCTGAAGGAGGGCAAAGATGTAGACTCACTTCTGAGCTATTTTAAGACATGAATGGATTATTTTTATGGGATAAATATGTAAATATGTGCATGTTTACTGACAGATGTTTACTGTTTTTGGTTCTAGGTGTGTTTGGGACTCTGGAGCTTCATGGAAAACCTCACAACGTTTATCACACTAAGCTGGCCGCTACTGCTGCCGCTGGATCCAACATTCTGACGCTGACACAGCCGGTCGACTGGCAGGTCGGTCACGTTTTACTCTGACTTCCGTTCAGCGTTTCAGGAGCTTTTAATTGAAACTTCCTCGCGCAGCCTCAGCAGTGATGAGCTCCATTTATAACCTGTCAGCTGTTTACATGCTGCTTGTGTTCGTTGTTTGCAGGTCGGAGATGAAGTCGTCGTCTCTACAACCAGCTACAACACAAACGAGACAGAGAAACGTCAGATCACCGCTGTGTCAGCCAACGGCCGCGTGCTGACCCTGAACCACAGTTTGGCCCACACACACATCGGTCAGCTCACAACCTAAGAATGGGAAACTGATATGAAACCATTTTAGACGACAACATTTAGAGAATTTTACAGTGCCTCGGAAGCTTTTAAACCAGTTTTCAACTAATAAATTATGTTATATTGTTTTTCCCTGTGTTTTTTAAATTAAAAGAATTTTGTAATGATCTTTTATAATCATTAAAAAATAGAAGTTAGATCCTGGCACTTAAAATAAACAAACACACAAATAAAAAACAGGCAAAACTGTAAATATTATCCAAATCAAATATCTTAAAAATAGTCATTTCTTCTTTTATAATGAGCAACACTAAAAATACTGTGTTTGCTTAAATCTTCTAAATATATATATATAATTGTTTTTCAGGTAATTGACATTATTTGAAAGAATGATTGTGTATTAAGTATTTCAAAATCGTTTTAGGAAATGTTTGTTGTTTTTACTTTTACATCAGAATCTGTGTTATTTTTTCTTTTACAATGTTTGACCATAAAATCACACTGTTTTTCTGCACTTAAATCACTTAAATACATCATTATTTTGCAGATATTAGTCATTGTGTTTTACAGTTTTTGCAGTTTTTTAGCCTATTTTATTTTTTTACAGGGTTTTTTGTTGGTTTTATTTTGTTTTACAGATATTTACAGTGTGTGCGTGATAAATCTAGGAGAATGTACACATGTTATGGATCAAAGTGAAGCATTTTAGAAAGCTAAAATATTCTAGTTGTAAATGTCACCTTTAGTTTATTTTTATTCAATTACCCTGAAATAAGCTGAAGTGCTTCCACAGACATTTCAAAGGTGACCTGGCCTAACTAGTGAAATTCTTACCTGAGTGTTTCCTCCCTCGTCTGTCCAGCTGAGACTCACTCGGTGTCGGGTTCATCTCGGTCCTACACTCTGGCTGCTGACGTTGGTTTGGTGACCAGAAACATAAAGATCGTGGGTGAGGATTATCCTCAGATGGTGGAGGAGTCGTTCGGAGCCAGACTGCTGGTCGGCAGCTACTCCTGGGAGGGAATCGACTACAGAGGTACGAGCAGCTTCTAGACTGATCTGTGCTCTGACAGAAGATTGTGTTTCTTGGGTTTATTTTTGTAACTTTTGTGCCTCAAACTCTGCAAAAACTCAAGCAAGCAAAAGTAACTAAATAGATTTTCCTAAAATGATCATCAAATGTAGCAACTAAAGCAATAATCTGACCTTAAAACTGTAAAAATGCTCCGTTTTAAGAACGTAAAGCTTCAATAAATTGTCAGAAAACTGTAAAAACCCAGAACCACAAAAATGAAACAAAAAAAAACATAAAATGAGACACAAAACTACAAAAATGCCATCAACAGAGTTGTTGTGGGACACATATTTCATGCATGTTATTTATCATTTAAAATATTTTGTTGATTTAAAAAAAATGTTCCCACAATTTTCAGAGACATCAATGAAAAAATAATCCCAAAAATGTTTCATTTGATTTAAATTTCATTTTAATTGTTTTAATTAGAGACTCAGTTTGGTGATCAGGGGGTGGGACAAGAGAACAATGAAATTTTAAGGGAAACTCCAGACTCGTTTAGGATTTTTAAAAATACTTTCTAACCTTCTCCATCCTAGTTTTTTTTTTTTAGATTTGGTCTCAGGACAAGTACATTTACACAACAACTGCATGTTTTAGTATTTTGTACGTGGATTATTTGAACTTTGACGTGTGGGGTCTTCCTCCAGTTCTGGAATCACTGATTTGTTTTTTCTTACAATGGACACAGTCACCAATTTTGGACTCGACAGACACATGAATTAAACATAAATTAGATATTTTATACCCTGTACCGGCAGCTTTCCACAAATAGCCTAATAGGTACCAATGTTTCTTCATCATGTTTTCCTCCTAAAGGCAAAGCTCAGATCAGCAACGTGGAGTTTTATCGCTCTGGTCAGGAAGGTTGGACCGACTACAGTGACCCACGATACTCTTTGGCCTTCGTCAACCTGGGACAGGTACAGCAGCACACTTTACTACCTAAATATCACAGAAAAACAGGCAGGAAACTGTTCTGGAGGAATGAATTTGATGAAACTATCTGTATAAATATGCTGAAATGTGAAATCTTGAAGTGCAATGGTCAAGATTTGTGCACAAAATGATGAAATAATGTTCGTTTTTAGCATCTACCTGAATCAAACGGGTGCAAAAATCGTCCTGATAACCACTGCCTGTTACTCAGAGAAGAAGTATCCGTGAAATATGAAATAAATATTGTTTTATCGTGCTTAAAGGTTTCAGGAGGAGAGTCGTACGTTAAGGGTTGTGGTTTCCACGACGGCTTCTCTCCGGCCATCGGCGTCTTTGGGACCGAGGGTCTGAACATCGATGACAACGTCGTTTATCACACCGTTGGAGAAGGTAAACGCTGCTTTAAAGTACTGATACACCAACAACAACAACTTTTTTTAACCAGTTTTACGTGGGATTATCTGCCTTTTTCCCAATTTGTCTTGTTAAACTCATCAAAACAACTATTTTACATGAAAAACTAAAGCGCTCTCCCAGAAAAACATTGGGTTTGGGGTTGGGTTTAGTTGCTTGTTTATTGGATGCTCCACTTCTTGTAGGAACATCTTGATTAAATACATCATGTTTGTGGTTGCAGCTTTCAGGATTTGGGGTAATAATATAACCGTGAGGAGGAACCTGGTGATGATGTCACTCTGGCCGGGATCCTACCAGGACAGAGAGGAGTCCTTTAACTTTGACTGGAACGCTGCTATCGAGGTTATTTTACTAAAAATACACCATAAATCATGTAGAGTCATGAAAAATGTACATATATTCCATGTATATCATGGTAGTCTTGAGTTTCCAATGACTCCTGAAACTCTGATGGCGTCTTTCAACCTAAAGAGTCTTTGTCACAGCAAAACAATCTCTAATTCTGGTTCTGTTCAGAACCAGTCAGAATACAGTCTGAATCCACTTCTAAACCAAAGCTGAAACCAATTTTACAAACAAAAGTTCAAAATCAGTCCTAAAAAAGTCAAAAGCCAGTGCAAAATCAGAACCAAAACCAAACCTAAACTACTTCTAAAAATAAGTCCAAGAACCATCCATGAGGGACCAGATCCAGAGTAAAATAGATCCTAAACCAACTTCAAAACAGATTCAAAACCAGGAGAACCAAGACTGAAACCAAACATAAACCAGTCCCAAGAAAGTCCAAAACCAGTCCAACATACAGTCTGAAGCCAGTGAACCAGCATGATACCGCCACCACCATGCTTGATGGTAGGTTTGGTGTTCTGTTCTTGGGGTTAAAGGCCTCATCTTCTCTCCTCTAGACATATTTCTGCTCAGTTTTTGTTCCATCTGACCTCAGAACTTTCCTCCAGAAGGCCTTTTCTTTGTCCATGTGATCATCAGCAGACTTGAGTGGAGCTTGAAGGTTCTGCTTCCAGAGGAAGAACTTCTTTCTTCACGGATCCTCTCAGCTCATGTTGATGTAAACTCTTTGGACACTGACAGCTGTGTTCCAGCAGCTTCTCATTCATTCAGACCTGCTTTCTGATGATTCTTGGTTGATTTTTGACCATCCTGACCAATCGTCTCTCAGCAGCAGGTGATAGTTTGAGTTTTCTTCCTGATGGAGGCAGAAACACAACTGGACCATGAACTATATTCTGACAAAGTCATGAATCTGGATCTGAAGCTGCTTTGAAATGGCTCCAAGTGACTTGCGGAGTTTTTCAAGTTGAGGATTTAATTTTTCAGGTCTTTGCTGAGCTCCTCAGACTTTCCCACTGTCATGTTTGAATCTAATGAGTGGATCTAATGGTTCTATTTAAACTGGCTCAGAGGAGTCAGCAGCTGTCGTCACTCAGGAGAAGTTAAAAGTTCATGAAACTAAAAAAACTTAACTAAAAACAACTTTCTACATCACCAAAACTGACATTTCAAGGTGCTGTATGTACACACGTGGACAAAATTGTTGGTACCCCTCAGTTAAAGAAGGAAAAACCCACAATTCTCACTGAAATCACTTGAAACTCACAAAAGTAACAATAAATAAAAATTTATTGAAAATTAAATAATCAAAATCAGCCATTACTTTTGAATTGTTGATTAACATAATTATTTAAAAAAACAAACTAATGAAATAGGGCTGGACAAAAATGATGGTACCCATAACTTAATATTTTGTTGCACAACCTTTTGAGGCAATCACTGCAATTAAACGATTTCTGTATTTGTCAATGAGCGTTCTGCAGCTGTCAACAGGTATTTTGGCCCACTCCTCATGAGCAAACAGCTCCAGTTGTCTCAGGTTTGATGGGTGTCTTCTCCAAATGGCATGTTTCAGCTCCTTCCACATATGTTCAATGGGATTCAGATCTGGGCTCATAGAAGGCCACTTTAGAATAGTCCAACGCTTTTCTCTCAGCCATTCTTGGGTGTTTTTGTCTGTGTGTTTTGGATCGTTGTCCTGTTGGAAGACCCATGACCTGCGACTGAGACCAAGCTTTCTGACACTAGGCAGCACATTTCTCTCCAGAATGCCTTGATAGTCTTCAGATTTCATCGTACCTTGCACACTTTCAAGACACCCTGTGCCAGATGCAGCAAAGCAGCCCCAAAACATTACTGAGCCTCCTCCATGTTTCACCGTAGGGAGAGTGTTCTTTTCTTCGTATGCTTGGTTTTTGAGTCTATGAACATAGAGTTGATGTGCCTTACCAAAAAGCTCCAGTTTGGTCTCATCTGTCCAAAGGACATTCTCCCAGAAGCTTTGTGGCTTGTCAACATGCATTTTTGCAAATTCCAGTCTCGCTTTTTTATGAGTTTTTTTCAGCAGTGGTGTCCTCCTTGGTCGTCTCCCATGAAGTCCACTTTGGCTCAAACAACGACGAATGGTGCGATCTGACACTGATGTACCTTGGCCTTGGAGTTCACCTTTAATTTCTTTGGAGGTTGCTCTGGGCACTTTGGATACAATTCCAACGATCCGTCTCTTCAATTTGTCATCAATTTTCCTCTTGCGGCCACGTCCAGGGAGGTTGGCTACTGTCCCGTGGGTCTTGAACTTCTGAATAATATGAGCCACTGTTGTCACAGGAACTTCAAGCTGTTTAGAGATGGTCTTATAGCCTTTACCTTTAAGATGTTTGTCTATAATTTTTTTTCGGATGTCCTGGGACAATTCTCTCCTTCGCTTTCTGTTGTCCATGTTCAGTGTGGTACACACCTTTTCACCAAACAGCAGGGTGACTACTTGTCTCCCTTTAAATAGGCAGACTGACTGATTATGAGTTTGGAAACACCTGTGATGTCAATTAAATGACACACCTGAGTTAATCATGTCACTCTGGTCAAATAGTTTTCAATCTTTTATAGAGGTACCATCATTTTTGTCCAGGCCTGTTTCATTAGTTTGTTTTTTTAAATAATTATGTTAATCAACAATTCAAAAGTAATGGCTGTTTTTGATTATTTAATTTTCAATAAATTTTTTTTATTGTTACTTTTGTGAGTTTCAAGTGATTTCAGTGAGAATTGTGGGTTTTTCCTTCTTTAACTGAGGGGTACCAACAATTTTGTCCACGTGTGTATATTTTTCTCATATTTCCAGGAAAAAACCAAAGTGTTTGATTGTTTTCATGACAGAAATGCATGTTTCATCGATTCCATCATAGAAAATTAAGACTTCTAGGAGTCACTGGATACTCAAGACCATCATGGTATAATAGTCTTTACAAGTGTATGCCAGTTTTTGTTCATGTCTGTGTATTTTAGATATGCATCCCTATATTTATGATCTGAAATGTTTTTGAAAACATTTTGTAAATATCAGGTCAACGAAGGGACAAACGTCGTGCTGCAGTACAACATCGTAGCGGGTTATGAGAGAGTGGCGTATCGCATCGATGGAGAACCATGTCCAGGTTCAGAAAACACCTCAGTAAGCTGAAATTGAAAACATTTCTGAACAGTAAGCAGACTAACCAAAGCTGTATTTTCCCATGCAGGTAATGTGAATAACAACGAGAAGTGGATTGATAACGAGGCCCACAGCGGTCTGTACGGAGTCTACCTCAACAAAGACGGTTTGCCCGGCTGCAGCCTCGTCCAGGGTTTCTTCATCTGGAGGAGCTTCGACTACGGCATCTACTTCCAGGTATGGAGACTGAGCTTCTTCTGCAAAGATGTGAGGAAAGGAAAAGGAAAAATCTGGACATTTAATCTTCAAGTAACTGTGATTTAACTGAAGGAAGGTTTTCAGTCGTTTAGGTTTACCAATATTTTAAAATGGCCAGAGTTGACCAAAATGTTGTACAAGATAGACAGCAACTAAAATATGTACAAAAGACAGAAGAGAAGACAGAAAACAAGGTAGAAACTTATCAAGTCTATTTGTAAAATAAATATACTAAGAAACAAGACAGAACAGCACAAGAACTTGTAAGATCAAACTCTAGATTTAGTAAAGTGTAAAAACACTTAATACTTAGATACTTAAATACTGAGTATTAAGACCACCAAGAACAACCAAAAGCCATCAACAAAGAGTGTGTTGTGAGATTTTTCTTTAAATTGTAAGTGGTGGAGGAACATTTGATTGTAAGAGTGAAGCTATACACCAAACACAAACCATTACAAAATTTACATGAGATCGCCTGACTTTTTGCTAATTTTGACACTTTTAACTGCAACATTTTACTTCAAAAAAAAAAAGATCCACAGCTCTATCCAAGGAAAATAGTAATTCGTAATGTTATAATTAGTCAGCTAAATTTGTATTATCCACTACCATTCAAAAGTTTGAGGTCACTTCGAAATGTCCTTATTTTTGAGAGAAAAGCATTTTTTTTCAATGAAGATAACATTAAATGAATGATAAATCCAGTGTAGACATTGTTAATGAGGTAAGTAACTTTTCTAGCTGGAAATGGCTGATTTTTTTAATGGAATATCTCCATAGGGGTACAGAGGAACATTTCCAGCAACCATCACTCCTGTGTTCTAATGCTACATTGTGTTAGCTAATGGTGCTGAAAGGCTCATTGATGATTAGAAAACCCTTGTGCAGTTATGTTAGCACATGGATAAAAGTGTGAGTTTTCATGGAAAACATGAAGCTGTCTGGATGACCCCAAACTTTTGAACAAAGTGTAGGTCAGCTTTATCTAATATAGAGCAACTTTAACACCAGTACACTACCATTCAAGAGTTTGGAGTCACTAGAAAAAATGTCCTTACTTTTAAAAGAAAGACAGTTTTGTTCAATGCAGATAACATTAAATTAATCAGAAATCCAGTTTAGACACTGTTAAGGGTAAGGTGTTAACCTAAATATTTAAATTAATCGGGTAAATCTGTGGTCTAAATCTTAACATTTAGCTGAGTCACATACATTTTATTTTTATAATTAATAATATTGAACAGTTTTAATCCTAATAATTGACTTGGTCCACTAAATTGATGATATTGTTGCTCTTAAAATGAATATTTAAACTTGTTTGTTGAGCTTGTTTCTCTGTTTAAAAGCATTTTGGGTTATTGCTTGTGGTTTAAAAGTGCTAAATAAATAACGATGACTTAACTACAGAATGTTCATGGAAAAATTTTTTTTTTCTCACAGTTTTTTTCCATTTACTCAGGTGACATTCCTTTAATAGGAGTCTTGATATTTGTTTGCTTGTGAAGGTTAAAGTTTCGGTTCCTTGACAAAGTAAAGATGCACTAGCATCTAGATTACACCTAAACGTGACAACAGATCTCTGTGCTCCTGCTCTGCAGACCATCATGAACATGGTTATTTCCAACGTGACGCTGGTGGATAACGGGATGGGCATCATGCCGCTGACCTTCGCTCCTCCTTCGCTGTCTCACGCATTCGCTGATAAAACTGTGAAAGTCCAGGTGAGACGTTTTCTTCTGACTACCTTTTGTTGATTAGCTGGGAATGATTTTCATGACGCATTTTAAAATCCTCCTCTTCCTCCAGAACTCGCTGTTTGTTGGCAGCAGCCCGAACTTCAACTGTTCGCCCGGTTTGGACTTCTCCGACTTTAATTTGGCCACCAGCGCCAGCCATCGGGCTCCTCGACCTCCGAAAGGTGCCTCATAAAACACAAATGTATCGAGATTTATTTAGAGGATATTCATATTTTGATTGAGGTTTACTGCGTATTTAAAGAACGTGTGAAGAATTTTAGATTTGGAACATTTGATTTAACCCAGTTCTCACTGAAAACAGTTTTTATTGTTGTTGTTTTAATGGAAGCATTCTGTTAAAGCTCATAAAGAATCATCATTTATTTACCTGATGTCTCTGTTTTCACTCTTCACAGGAGGCAGATCTGGAGTCTGTTGGCCAAACTTTGCTTCCGCACACAACACTGCCCCGAAAAAACCCCACCACCTGAACATGAACTACAACGCCATTAAAGGCCTGATGACCGTCACAGGTGGGTTCAGGCAAAGAGTTTTGGGTTTAAAATGTTTTTTAAAAATGTCAAAGCTTCTCCTCGTGTTCCTGAGCCCTGATTTTTTTTTTTCATATCCGTTATCCTTTCCAGACACGACGTTCGTAAATTTCCGAAACGTCTGCTCCGGTGAGGCGAACTTCATGTTCATGACCAACCCTCTGAATGAAGATCTGCAGCATCCGGTGGAGGTTTCAGGACTGAAGATCATTGACAGCACAGAGGAAGCCAAAATCTTTGTCCACAGGGCTGATGTGGGGTCAGTTAATGCACTTTAACAGATTATTATTTTTTACATCCTGCTACACGCATATTTATTTTTATTTCTGGTATTTCTTGGTCTTTACCTCACTTTATTAACTTTTTCTTCTTGTAAAGACCTTGCTAAGGCTGTTGCAAATTAGCGTTAAATGCTGTTATACCTGCACTGTTTTCAGTTTAGCTTTATAAACTGCATGCAAAATTTAGGAACTGCAAGCAGTGTACACAGAGCTGAGAGGGCACAACTAAATAAATGTGGCATGGCTTAACAATGACATACAGAGGAACATTTTGTTGGAAAGTTACTAGGTGATGCATTCAGCATGGTGCAATATCCCTTTAGAGTTGCAGTGTAGTGCAAAATAATAGTTTGTAGAAGGTTGTTAACAGTAAAGCCACCATTTCTGCCAGTATTGGTAACACAAAAAAATTAGACATGTTGGCTTCAGTTTAAAGACGCTGCCTTCAGATTAAACTTGTGAGGTCGTAATTACAACATAGGAAGCTGTACACAACCAAAATATTTTATGTTTTAGGGTTGGCGTCAGACGTACACTATCAGTCAAAAGTATGGGGTCACCCAGACTATTTCATGTTCTCCATGAAAACTCACACATGTGCTAACATAACTGTATAAGGGTTTCTAATCATCAATGAGCCTTTCAGCACCATTAGCTAACACAATGTAGCATTAGAACACAGGAGTGATGGTTGCTGGAAATGTTCCTCTGTACCTCTATGGAGATATTCCATTAAAAATCAGCTGTTTCCAGCTAAAACAGTCATTTACCACATTAACTATGTCTACACTGGATTTATCATTCATTTAAAGTTGTCTTCATTGAAAAAAATGCTTTTCTTTCACAAACAAGGACATATCTAAGTGACTCCAAGCTTTAGTGTAAGTTGTGGAAACACTGCTGCTAGCATAGACACCGAGAAACCATTGAGGCTAACCATTTAGCATGCTAATGAGCAGGTAAAGCATAGTGACAAGGAGGCCATTGGAAATCTCAACATTTTCCTTAAGGACGAAAAACCCTCTACAAATAACATTACAATGTATCATTTACCACCCACCAAAACAGAACTTCCATGGCATTCTGATAATGTTAGCAAACGCATCATAACTTGTGAGCTTTCGGTAACACAATAAATCATTTGAAACACCCATTTGGAAGCAGCTAGAGTAACCAAATTATGTTCTCAAAGTTGTTTTCCAGATTTTTTATTTTTAAGGTTGTACTTGTCAGCTCACTGCTGCACATTTAGTGTGTAAATCAACAAAAACAAAGTGTATTATATCAAAACCTTTAAAACTATGGTAGAAGATTGAGTCTTTTCTACTGTTTTTATTTAAACGTCTGATAAAATCGTATGTGTGTCTGTGCCTCAGTAAAGTGAACCCTGCCGACTGCGTGGACATGGAGTGTGATGCGAAGAAGAAGACGATGCTGAAGGACTTGGACGGGTCGCTGCTGGGAGCAGTGGGAGCTGTGGTGCCCCAGTCCGAGTTCGAGTGGAACGGAGATCCCAGGAGGGGCCTCGGCGACTATCGCATCCCCAAAGTCATGCTCACTCACCCCAACGGCAGCCGAATCCCAGTGGACCAGATCGCTCCAAACAAAGGTAACTCTACTGCAGGAGGGAAATGAACAGATTCACATTCTGATCGACAGTGGGAGCTGGTAATGGAAATGAGAAAGAAGTTTCAGCTAGCATCAGCTCTACCACTTTTTTATTATCCTAAAAAAGCTAAGCTTAAAATACTGGTAAATTAGTGCAACAATCATCCATGCATTCAGTTTAAACTATTAGCTCACAACAAATCATGACATTTATTCTGCAAAATTATTCTTTTATACCCACTGAATCCCAAAATCCACAAGAGGGTTTTAGGGCATGTTACCGTTTCAAAAATACAATTACACCATTTCTCAGTCACAAAATATAAAAAGAGAAAGAATCGTTGGATTTTCAACTTTTAATGTATCATCTTTTGATGTATAATTTGCTGAAGTGGACTTTCTTCTTGAAATACAATCAAATTCAGGTTTAAATGGTGGTATTTCATTGGGATTACTTTTTTCTACAGGTGTCAGTCCAAAAATTGTGAAAAACATGCAGAAAAAACTGAAGATTCTGAAACAAAACTGAACATTCTGCCCTCCTCGGCACATCCAAGAAGTCATGATTTACTAAACTGCAGTCACAGTCTTGTGGTAAAATCTCAGGGACTTTTCAACTGAACTGCAGGCAGTGTTTACACGGAGGAAAGACAACAAGAGAAACCAGTAAAACTAATGCAGCATGGCTCAAAAATGGTTTACAGAGGAGCGCGTAGTCAGCAGGTTCTTGGGAGATACATTCAGCATGGTGAAATATTCTTCTGGAATTAATGTGTTGAGTAAACAGAGCAAAGGTTTGAAGCTGTAAAAAGGTATAAAGTAAAAAAAGCTACGGTATTAGGTAAATGTTGTCCATAATTATTCTATTTTTTTCAATTAATACAAGAAATGCAACTTTTGCTTTGCATTCTGTATGATTTATGGCATCATAACTAAACTATGATGCACAGAAGATACTCCTGAGTTTTCTCCTCTTCTAGTTATTTTTGTTGTGTTTCCATAGACGTGTAGGATTTATATTATCCTGAAAAATGAACCCACAGTGAGTTAAATTGTTACAGGAGCAAAGAAACACCCAGGAACTGTTTGCATCTCTGAGAGTTTTAATTCATTCTTAGGCTGCTAAATAAGCCTAGTGATAAAAGATGTTGTCCTTCAACTAACAGTTAAAAACCTTCACTCTCCTCTCTGAACATGCTAAAGATCAGTCTGTTTCCTAAAATGCTGCTTTCAGGTGTGATCAGGAAAAACTGCACCTACGTGAGTTCCTGGCAGAGCTACATGTGCTTCGATCTGAACTACAGGATGGTGGTGATCGAGAGCCTCGACGCAGACACGGAGACCAGACGTCTGTCGCCCGTCGCTGTGCTCGGAGACGGATTCGTGGATCTGATCAACGGTATTCAGAGTTTTCGTGGTACGACTGCGCTCTGAAGCAGCAGAAGAACGTGTTTTTGATGTGGTTGTGTGTTCAGGTCCTCAGGATCACGGCTGGTGTTCAGGCTACACCTGCCAGAAGAGGGTGTCTCTGTTCCACGGCATCATGGCCACCGACCACTACTTCGACGTCTTCTTCACCGGCGTCAGTCCGCAGAAGCTCCGCCTCATGATGCTCAACGCTGATCCATCAGAGGTCGGTGCACTGATGTTGAAGTTTCCAGAACAAGGTCACATCTAGCAGCTCCTCAACAGCACGGACGACAAACACTCACTGTCCTAAAACACAGAAGGTCCCTGGACCGACACTTGTTTGAAGAACTGAAGCGTTTCCACTGTTTGCTTTGATTTTTTGCTTCAGGATCAAAGTGGTGAACCCAGTAAATGTCCTCCTATCCTCTGATCATGGGTTATAAATCCACTGAATCAGCCTGAAAACGAGACAAAATTTCCATTGTCTTGCTTCTAATCTGGTATTGATGTTACTAAACGCCAACAAGGTTTAATTGGTCCAGAAATATACTCTGAATTGTGATAGTCAGTTGTCATTATATTTATAAACACTTAGTTTTTAAGATCATAGGTCGGTTTGAAGAAATCACAGAGACAAATCAGAAAAATTAATGGAGATGGCAAAAGAGTTTGTTGTGTTCTGTCGAGACGGCAGCACCAACAAACCCAAACTGCTTCCAGGAGAGATAAGATAAACCCTTACTGTCGTTGTCACAGTCGTTCTTTTCTACAATGAAACTTGAGTCTTGTTGCTTAAAAGGAAAAACATGCAGTTGTCAAATAATAACAAGCATGTACAGTTAACTGATCAAATATGCAGTTATCAGAACACATTATAAACACGTCAAAATATCAAAATGCAATAAAAAGAGAATAAAGCTTATGTGCATAATATATAAACATTCTATACATCCATCAAAATAATGTGCAGAATAAAGTGACGTTAGGATAAAATGAGCTATAAGGTCCAGAGAACACTGAAACTGGGCTCCTGGTGCACATCCTTGTGTAATATTTCTGTAAAAACTAGTCGAGTTTTCATCATACTTCAGTACATTCACTCATTTTTCAGCTTATTCCCGCATAAAAGACACTTTTACTTGACTTTTATGTGACATCTCATCACAGCTCTAATAAACCCTTGGAGAGCAGCCAACTCTTCACCGATATTTGGCCCAAGGTTTGACTTTGATGTCACTCTGCATGTAAAATACAGCAGGTTTGGCCCTGATGTGGTATAAAGAAGATTCTGACACATAAAAACCCTCCAGTTAAGGTCAACATCTGGCATCTGTCAGGTCTTATTCTGCAGCTTCATTTGAGTTTGTTTTCTGCTCTACAGTGTCAACCTTTAAAGGAAATGACGACAAACATTTGACTTTTTGTAGCAGGGCTCCAGACTGCAACTAAATGGTCGCATTTTGCGACCAAAATTTGAGAGTAAATTTTTCATCTACTCGCGCATGTGTGACCAGTAAATTTGCCGATTCTTTTTTTTTTAAAATTACTATTGAGTATTTTTTATTGCTGCCAAACTTCTGCTTCACACTTCCGCCCAGTAGACAGTAATGCGCAAATGAGCTGGTTTACCAACATTAAGTCCAAAAGAAGAAGAAAGGAGACGAACACCAAAGAAGAAGAAAGCGGGCCAATGTGTGTGAGAGTAGGGGGCGAATGACGGTGAAGCCTTTATTTACGTTCAGCCTTATTGTGAACACAGAGTCACCTTTCTGTCCTTCCCTCCTTTCTTGTCTCCATTCCAGCTGCTTCTAAGTTTAGACACATCCTTTGCTGGACAGAAACAGCGTGGAACCGTTTTCTTTTGTCTTTACTTGAATTTTCAGACTTTTCAGCGTCTTCGTCATGTCAGGAAACCTCTTCTTAGAGAAACACTTCCTGTGCCACTGAATTGGTCACAAAATAAAAGCCCATGGCATTAAAAATACACCTTCAAAATAAAAGCCTGGAGGAAACGGTTATTTTGACACTTGTAAAACAAAGGCTTGCCAGAATTGATGAACTGATCAACAGACCTTTATAAGAGTAATTTACACATGATTTGATATAAATACATAACGTGCACATGCATAACACATGCCTGTGCTCAGCACACGGTCTTTTTTATGACAGATTTCATCCGTCGGAAATGATACATCAACTGAGCAGCCTTGGTGGAGTACTGCTCTCTGAGTGCTTTTCTTGTTATGTTGTGTCAACTGCTGCACAATAAATTGTAAACTGAAAACATAGTTTCTGCATTTGCTGTGCTGGTATTTATCAGTAATACAGTGAAAATGAGAGGAAATGTGAATATTTACTTTGCAAGTCAATTTTGGTGTGCGCCCCTAAGTTTTCCGCTTGCGCTCCTAAAATTTTAAGTTAGGGGCCACTGTGCTCCGAGGAAAAAAGTTAGTCTGGAGCCCTGTGTAGACAGCGATATAAAGCTTTAAGGTACCCAAAGTTAAATCCCTTGTTAACAGGTGAGGCTGAGAGCTTTTTGAAGCGATATACTTCTACCTCTAACTATAAAACAGTTCCACAAATCTACATCTTCACTTCATGTTTGCTTCACTGTCTTTTTTCATTTTTGGTTGGCTGTGTTTTTGTTTTGCTTTCATGCAGAGTGTCGTGGTGTCGGTCTTTTACTCCAAACCCCAGCGTTTGGACGTGTACGTCGACAACGTGCTGGTCGCTCCAACTAATGCTCAGTGGAACGCTGATAGAAGTGACTACACCCTGAAGAAGCCGATAACTCCAGGTATTAAACATTTGCAGACACAAATAATGTGACTATGACACCATATTGTTGTGCTTCTTTGTGCTTTTGCATGTTTGGCTTTATTTTTAACTTTAATTTACACCATGGGAGTTCATGTTTTCTCATTTCAAGTCTGTTTGCATTCTATCATTTTGTCTAGTACACCGTTGTTTTATGCACATGTGTATATATTTTGAAGACAGGTATGTAAATTGCTGCTGCAACGCTGCAATTTCTCTTATTCTAGATTGATAAATGTGGTTTTCCTACCTTACCACAAGTACCTGAAAGCATCTCCAGGTGTTGTAGCCTAAATCTCATCGTTAGCAACCAAAAAAAGAAATTCCTAAGCCATAAATTTCAGGCAATTTGCTGCAAATGTTATGTATTTCATTCTTAGTCAGCAATTTCTAAGCATAACATACCATTTATATCTTTGATCGATGGCTCTGCAGTTAAAATTTTCACATTAAAAGTCACCAATAATCAATAGTAGCTATTGTTAAATGTTGGAAATCTGGTTTTCTGTCTTTGATTAATCATGTCTGATTAAAAACAAATAAAGAATTGAGCATCCAAGAGGTTTTTCTCATCAGTTCAGTTGTCATTTTTCTGATTTTCCTTCTTTCTCCAGGTCAGTACGTTCCTCAGTTGAACGCCACCATAGGAACCAACTACTTCGACCAGGACAACAAGATGCTGAAGGTGACGCTGAGAGGCTCCAAACCGGTGGAGATCAGAACCGCCCCGGTCCTCGTCATCGCCTTCAACCTGCCCGCCTTGACCGAGGCTGAGTTCTTCGGCGAAAGGCTGGTCCGGAACCTCGCTACGTTCCTCGGTGTTCCCGCCAACATGATCTACATCACCAAAATCACCAGGGAGGACGCACGGCGCCGGAAGAGGTCGCTGGGCATGAAGGTGGAGGTGGAGATCAAGAGACCTCCGGTCCAGCAAACCACCAACGGCACCAACGGTTAGAAGAAGAACAGTTTCAGGTCTGAAGGGTGGATTCAGACAAGTAGATGTGAAAATAAATCCTCGTTGTCGCTGTTTTTCTCTCCAGATGAGGAGGACTTTACGTTGCTGAAGAACATCACGGATAATCTGGTTCAGGCGGCGGTTTCCGGAAACCTCAGTCAGTCCATCGGCTTCAACGTCTCCTCGATGGCCGTCACCCCACCGCCGCCTTCATCCTTGGACCCCAGCTGGAGGGAGGTGAGCACGATCAACATCAGTCCTGTGGAACATCAAACAGCTGTTTTCATACGAGGATTAAAAATGACGAGTTTGGAATATTTTGAAATTCAGACTTTCAACCCCAGAGTGCATTGGAGGACATTTCCCTTCAGGGATGAATAAAGTGATTCTATTCTAAGACTTTTTGAATTATGTGGCACTTTTCAGAATTTCTAATTGAAATATTTAAATTCAAAGTCAGTGAAGTTACCATGTGAGTCCTTGCCCGTTTATGGTAAAAAAAACAAGCATTCCAAGTAATGTAGGTATCGTCACTTAGCACAACTACTCAACCGTAAAATGTGTGAGTTTCATCAACTAAGCATGGTTAGTTTTAGTACGTATAAACAAAGATCTGTAACTGGAAAGATGAGAGGCTGGTGACTGAATTAGGGCAGTCCAAAAAGGAGGGAAACACCGACAACGGGAGGAAGTAAAAACAACCTGAGGAAAGGTGTTTTCAAAACAAAACAGGAAGTAAACAAACCAAAAGCTTGGCTGTATTTCCCCTCCAGCTTTGTGCAGATTCATTGATTTTGTGTTTTGAACTTCAGGTGGCCACAGAGGAAGTGACCAGAGAGGAACCTGAGACGAGTTACGTGGCCACGGTGTCCGACCTGCTGCTGATGGTGGAGCCGATAGCCGGAGAGTTCGTCGGTCCTCTTTCCCAGCAGCCATGTCTGATGGCCGTGGATGAGGAGGTCTGAGCAGATACCACAAACACTATGTAACACAATAAAAAAACAAAGCAGCTGACTCCTACAGCTGCTGGGTAAAAGTTCTGCTGGTTTTGGAGGTAGTTTGACCACTTTTTGGTTGTTGGAGACCCCTAGACCTCAACAGATCTTCATTCATTTCATTTATATTTGCTTAAAATGTTTTATATTTTGTAGATCCATTACTTATCATCGTTATCTCACATTGTTTCAGGTTGTGAGCCAGATTACTTTTGTTTACTTTTGTTTCTTGGCATTTTTACACTTTCTGATGTCCTAGAAGGCCTAAATATGCATTTGCTGGTCTAAATATTTAACACGTTTTTATGGTGCTTTTTGAGTATTAAAGTGGATCGTACCAAGGTTTTAGTGTAATAGACATAATGTGTGGTCTTAATTGTGTCTTTTTTGTCATTGTGCATAGACTACTGAGTCAGTCTAGCACCTGGAAATTCTCAGATGAAACAACTCATGAAGTTAACAGCAAAAAAGCCAAGTTTCCCTTGATTATTGTAGTTTTTCTGTCCCTTATTTCCCCTCAATGCTGAATTAATATCTTATTTTGGAGTAAAAGTGGAGCAGATTTCATCTCAGCTGGAGTAAATGTACGGTACGGTGAAGAGTAGTGTTTGGATTCAGGTGCACAATCAGATGATTTCTGTAGAATGAAGCAGTGACATCCTTAGTGCTGCTTATTATTTACTTTAGTACACTTTAAAATAGTGTTCTCTTCACAGCCAGTTGTGATTCTGTACCTCTATAAGCTTTGTGACTCTGTTCTTTGTCCGGTCTTTTTGCTGTTTCCTCATGATCTGTGCCCCTGAATGAAAGTGTTCCTTTTGTGTAATAACTGTGTTGTTGTCTGCAGGGTAACTGTGTCTCGGTGGGAGTGACGTCTCTGATGGTCGCAGCCAGTCTGAAGAACTCCAGTGGAAGCAGCGTGGACGGACTGGAAGGAAACAGCAGCATCCTGTTCAGCGGCTGCTGGGCTAACTTCACCGACCTGTCCATCTCCAACAGCGGTACGTCTGCATTTCATCACCTGTGTCCAAAATAGTTCCAAAAAATAGATATACAGTAATAATATTATATTTTATATTAACCCTCGTGTGGTCCTGTGGGTCAAAATTGACCCGTTTAAAAGTTTGAAAATGTTGAAAAAATACATATTTTCACAGTAAAACTTCTGATGTCCACATTTTCAACATTTATGGGAAATCCATCCATCCATCCATCCATCCATCCATCCATTCTTTATACACCGCTGTAGCCTCACTAGGGTCGCGGGGGTGCTGGAGAAAGCTTTAAACATTTTTTAGTGGGGAAAAAAGAAATGTTAAAAATGTTTTTAAGAACATTCACTTAAAAATCAACCAAAATCCAATGAATCTCACTCGATTTTGGTTGATTTTTATGTGAATGTTCTTAAAGAAAATATTACGTTTTACTGATATACATAAAATCATTTTACATATTTTCAGTATTTGGAAGATTTTTACTCATTTTTTGAAAATATTTACAAGAATTTTTGTGCAACATTTGGGGGATTTTTTTAAATAAAACTTTTAAGGAATTATTGTAATTTTCTTCCTGAAGGTTTTGCAAATTTTCAGAAAATTTGGCAATTTTTTTGCTGAATTTTTGAATTTTTTTTTAGACAAAAACAATATTTTTTGGTGCCCGTAAATGGAGAGAACAGGAGGGTTAATAGTTTTTACTGTACAGTGTTTTCATGTCCTAGATTATGATTCTAGCACTGTGTTAGTGTAGCTGAGGGACATAGGTACTTTAGTACATATGAGAGTTCCGACCTATGGTGAAAATGGGGTCATGTCGCGGTAAATCGAGACCCTCCTGTAAACATGTAGCAGCAGTCATCCTTCTTCCTCTCGTCTCTTCAGGTGAGAACCTGACGATGGTCTTCACTCTGAAGGAGTGGGGCGCCAAGTCCAGCGCTTTCTCCGTCAAGAACCGAAACATCGCCGCCAACACCACCCAGACCCCGACAACCGTCACCCCGATGACCACCAGCAGGACTTCAACAACCATCACCTCGATAACAGACGTCATCCCGGCGGCCAACGTCACCTCGACCACCTCCGACCCTCGGACCACCGACGGCAGCATCTTCGCTTCAAGCTCCACCGTTTCCGCCGGCAACCTCTGTCTGGTCAGCGTCATCTACGCTGTGGCCTGCTGCTCCGACAGCATCCCCATCTGTTAGTGTTTATGAAGGAAAGCTCAACTTTATTCACTTTATCAGGAGCCGCTCTGCCAAGTAAAAAAATAAAGTATAAACGCAGCATGAAGGAGAGAAAAAGTGCCTCTAATTTCTGTTATTCTAATTAGAAAAAGGTTCAAATACATAAAAGCCTTTTATCATTTCCAGAGGCGCTGTTAACACGTCAAATAAAGAAAAGATAGAATTTAATAAAACATCACATGCTGCTGTCATAGTTTTGCTCAGTTTGCTTCTTGAATATTTTGTGCACGTGAATTTTTTGGTTCTTTCATGTGTTGTTAAAATGTAAATCAGGTTTAAGATCCATTTTTAAAAAGTGCAAAAGTCAACTTGAATCTCCAGGACGACATGAAGGATGTACAAAACAGGGTTCCATTTTAATGATTATAATTTTGTTTTCAGTTAATTCCTTTCTGTTGAAGAGATACATCAAATATTTATTCACATGCTTAAAAAAAGAATGGATAGAATATGAAGGTTTTTTCTGTCTTTTTGGGGTTTTTTTGCTGTTTAGTTTTACGTAGTTCTACAATAAATCAGGTGTAAGATCCAGTTTTTAAAGTGCAACAATCAACTTGAATGTGCAGGAAAACATGAAGGTTGTGAATGTGATGGAACCTGTTGCATTTTAAGGATTTTAATCTCTTTTATTTCAATATATTCTATTTTTCATTTCATTCTGTTGTGGAGACGATGTTGGAACATCAAATATTTATTCACCTGCATCAAAAAAAATGTAATTTAAATGGAAATCCTACATGCTGCCATTGTGTTTTTGTTCAGTTTACATCCTAAATATTTTGTGCACATGAAGGTTTTACTTTTTGTCTTTTATGGGGTTATTTGACTGTTATGTTTCATATCAGGTCTGAGATCAGGTTTTTAAAGTGCAATAGTCAACTTAAATGTACAGGAAACATGAAGGTTGTGAATGTGATGAAAACTGTTGCATTTTAATGATTTTATTTTATTTTTTCTTCAATATATTCTATTTTTCATTCCGTTCTGTTGTGGAGACGATGTTGGAACATCAAATATTTAAACCAAATGTAATTTAAACCAAAATCCTCCATGCTGCCATTGTGTTTTTCTCAGTTTACTTCCTAATTATTTTGTGCACATGGAGGATTTTCTCTGTCTTTTGGGGATTTTTCATTGTGTGTTTGTTTTGTTTTTTGTTGTTTTACTATAAATCAGGTGTGAGATCTGGATCTTACTTTTCTTAAAAGTACAACAGTGAACCCGCAGGAAACATAAAAGTTTTGCATTTTAATGATTTTAATCTTTTTTCTTCAATAAATTCTGTTATTCATCCTCATCGGTGTGATTATTTATTGATTCTAATATTTCTTCAGGCTGAGTGGAGGCTCTGTCCGTGGTGCTGAAGCACGCAGATTGACGGGTGCGTCTTTTTTCTGTCCGTGTGCCATGGCGCTGTTCCTCTGCGTCACTAGAGGGCAGGAGACTCCAGCAAACCTTGAACTCACGTAGCAGAGTTGTGACATTTAAACTTCTGCTTCAACAGAGAGAATCTTGCAAATTGTTGCTCAAGCTTTAAATTTAAAGTCGTGTTTGACTGCCGTGTTTTTGGAGAGGGCAGCAGAAGTTTACACGCAGCTTTTCAGCACACATCTGGCTCCCGGGAGGAGGGAGGCGACGGCAGACAGAGGAACAATTAGTTTTACAACCTTAATTTGCGCCTCCATTTAGCCTTTCACGATAACAGTACAACGTGGGCGTGTTCTCGGGCCCCTTTCTTAAAACCTCGCACCGCCTGACCTCCGGAGCTGTGTGCACTGAGCCGAGCCGCCACTTGCTGCAGACTGGATGCAGCTCTGGTCCTCCGGCCGCGGCTGAGGCTCCCAGGATGGATCTCTGTCTCTTCGCCGTCCTGTGCGGGGCTCTGGTGCTGCTCTGGGACCTGCCCCGCGGACAGACTCTCGCTATTTTCCCTCCGGCTCCTCCGAAGAGCAGCCTGGTGGCGAAGATTTTTGACGGACAAGAAGCGTCCAAGTACTTCAAGGAGCTTTACGCGCCGCCTTCACTGGACAGAAGCAACAAAGCGACACCCAAAGATTTAATCGAGCCTCATGACTACATGCTGTCCATCTATAAAACCTTCTCCACGGCGGAGAAACTGGGACTGAACGCCAGCTTTTTTCGCTCTTCGAAGGCTGCGAACACGATTGCAAGTTTTGTGGACACTGGAGAAGGTATGTGGAGCTGCAGTGTGTGTGTGTGTGTGTGTGTGTGTGTGTGTGCAGGTAGATTTATTGAACCTTCATGCTTTATCTCCCACATGAATTAACTGCAGACAATAGTGGTTTTTCCTGTCAGACTGTGGTTTGTGTCCTCTTGGTGAGAATGTGTCTGATCCGTGTTTTAATGCTTTCCACAGATGACCTCCCACTCTCCCCTCTGAGGAGGCAGCAGTATCTGTTCGACGTCTCAACCCTCTCAGAGAGAGCCGAGGTCCTAGGAGCCGAGCTCAGGATTTACACCAAAGTGTCTGGGAATTTCAGGATCTCGGAAACAGAGCCTGTCGACATCCAGCTGCTCTCCTGCCGCAACCAGCAGCTGCTCGACTCCAGAACTCTGGACCTGCAGGACTCCCACCAGCCCAAGTGGGAAGTCCTGGATGTTTGGGAGATATTCAAAGAGCAGCAGCACCTCAGCCACGGGACGCACTTCTGCCTGGAGCTCCGGGCCATGCTGGACAACCCCGAGAGGGAGCTGGACTTGCACCTGCTGGGGCTGCACCGGCATGCCAGGCCCCAGCAGAAGAAGGCCATCCTGGTGGTGTTCACCCGGTCCAAGAGGAGGCAGACGCTCTTCAGTGAAAGGCAGGAAGGGAGAGCTCTGCTAGGCCTGGAGAGGAAGCCAAGAGAGAGGGGCCTCGGCACCAAAACCAGCCGGAGACGCAGGACGGCGACATCCAAAACCCGCCACGGCAAGAGACACGGCAAGAAGTCCAAGTCCAGGTGCAGCAAGAAGCCGCTGCACGTGAACTTCCGGGAGCTGGGCTGGGACGACTGGATCATCGCCCCGCTGGACTACGAGGCCTACCACTGCGAGGGCGTCTGCGACTTCCCCCTGCGCTCCCACCTGGAGCCCACCAACCACGCCATCATCCAGACACTGATGAACTCCATGAACCCCAGCAACATGCCGCCCAGCTGCTGCGCTCCGTCCAAGCTCAGCCCCATCAGCATCCTGTACATCGACTCAGGGAACAACGTGGTCTACAAGCAGTACGAGGACATGGTGGTGGAGTCGTGTGGCTGCAGGTAGCTCGTCTCTGGAGACTCTTTCTTCATCTCCAGTTAGTGGGAATCAAACCGGCTGCAGCTGAAATAAGAAACTGGTTTATTCAGCAGCATTAGATGCAGTTTGAAACCCAACTATCACCTCAATACCTCAAACATCTGTCTTCCCTCTTTATCTGTCTTGAGGACGTCCAACTGGTCACCTTCAACTCTGCATTTCCTTCATATTCATGGACATGTTAACTGTATTTCTTTGTTCTTTTAACTTATTTTGCACTGTGGCACCTCAACAGGACTGTCCAAACCACAACACTCATTCTGTTGTTTTCATTCTAAATTTAAGCAGACAAAGCAGAATGAGAATAAATCAGCCAAATGAAGCTTCCTGTTGTGGTGTGGAGCTCTGTAAAGGCACCATATTGGAAAATACTCACAAAAACATGATCAGAAACTGCACAAATGTCCCATTTTAAATGTTCTCTATTAAGTTTGCTGAAGAAACCGAGACTCTGTCCCAGCTCGTCTGATGAACTACAATCCAGAAATATAATACTCAAATATGCAAAAAGAAAAGATTTACATGAAGTGTGAATGAATCAGCAAATTGTGAGACGATTATTTGCAAAAAAAATGCTGACAAAATCAACAAATTGACAAAGTTGAAAATACAGGAGTATTTTCTTGCCAAGAGTTTGATGAATTTGAAGTTTGACACCACTCTATAGCAGCAGCTAGCAGCTAGTTAGCTTAGCTCAGCATAAAAATGTGGAAACAGCTAGCTGAACCCCTAGATGAAATTTTGTGCCTTACTATGCACAAAAGTGCAGCTGCTAACAGTTAACACAAATGATAGGCTTCCTTATGATTGGCAAGCAAATTTAAAGAACTCTTAGTAATTTAGACCTGCTTCCATTAGCTGCTTTCAGCCATTAAACCGGACAGAAGGTTGTGCTATCGGCTACATGGCTATAAAAATCAAACTGGAAGAAGCTTCAAACTAAACAAGTTGTTTCCCAGCTACTAAAAATGAAGGAACGTTTGTCTATCCACGAGAGAAAAGTGGAGGAAAGTCTGAAAAAAGTCACTGAATGAACCCAAAGTTTAAAATAATAGCTGAGTTTTTTTCTTGTAAAGAGTTTGATGAGGAGATTGACACTAATTTTGTGATTGTATGCAAAATTTGTACCAACAGCTAGTAGCTACTTAGCTTAGCTTAGCATAAAACATGGAAACAGCTGGCCAAACTTCATGCAAAGCTAGAAAAAAAAGGTAGTGTACAAAAGTACAACTGCTAACGGCTAACACAAATGATTCACTTCCATGAATATTTAAAGAAGGTCTTAGTAAAACAGGCCGTTAGCTGCTGTGGAGCCATTAAACTTGGCAAAAGGTATCGGCTACATGGTTATAAAAAATAAAGTAGAAGAAGCTCTGAACCATACTAGTCATTTGTTAGCTGCTAAAAACAAACAAAAGCTTATCTAGCTACCAGAGAAAAATGGAGGAACGTCTTCAGAAATTGTTTTTAGTCGAGGAAGTTGTCATTATTCTTTGATGTCAGCTGAAATTTATGTTCTGTGGGAAAAAAACAATGAAAGAACTGTGTCAGGACTTAATCAGAAAAAAGGTTTTTCCATCTCTCACGAAGCAAACAGTTACGAAAAACTTTTTTTAACTGTCATAGCAAACAAGCAAAACCGCTTTAAAGTCAGTGATTTAGACGTTTTCAAACATTTCAGTCGACTGTAATTTCACCTGTTTACTGTCAGTAGATGTATTTCCATTTAACTGCCAGGCCAAACTTTTAAAATATCACAAAAAATAAATAGATGTGAGTTTGTTTCTATCAGTTGCTATGGAGCAAATAGACAAGCTTGCATAGTGTCGTCTGAATGTGGCGCTGCAGGCTGCATGGACGTAATAAACAAAGTAGAAGAAGACCGAAACCAATGAAAAAAACTAGAAGAATAAACAAACTCCATTTTGACCTTCTGACCTCTGAAAAAATGTTTCCATCTCCAATTAAAATTAGATTTTTTGCAAATTATTAAGTTGCAAAAGGTGATAGAGTCACACCTTCAGTTTAGAATTAATATTCAAATTAGTTAAACAAAATAAACCCAAAATTTCAAAAAATATATAAAAATGGCAGCAAAGATGGTGGAAATATGTTTTTTTAAACTGGTCAGACATTTTCTAACACAAATATTAAATATACACACAACACAGAAACAGCTCTCTCCTATAATGTTCTCTTCACTGAGTTTTAGTGGTGTTAGTAGCTTTTCTGACTTGGGCTGAACCATGCTAGCAGTTTCCTACTACTTCTAGTGTTTATGCTAAGCTAAGCTAACTGCCATCAGCCTGCTGTGGCTTCATGTTTGACTCTACAGATGTGATAGGTGTGTTTATCTTCACATCTAATGTTCTGCAAGATCCCAAATGTTTCAGTAAAATAGATTTATGATCAGAAATGATATAAATAGGAAGATTTTTCTGGTATTTTAATCTTTTCCACCTTTAAAACGTTTGATTTACACTCTTCCAGCCTGTTTCTTCTGTAAAATGAATAATTAACTTTACGTGTTTCAATAAAAACCTTCAGTTTCTTGAAGGATTTAAAAAAAAACAGTTTTCCAGCAGCACTTGACTCAGGGATTAAAGCCGAACGTTTGACCTTCATACATGAACTTAGTCTGCGATGCACTGATGTCCAGAGAAAACCTGTAAATATTCGGAAATAATAATTTATGTTGTGCGAATAACTTATTGCGTTTCTTTTTTCCGCTTTGTTCTGTTGCAGCTTCCAGATGTGTGAGTCGCACATCTGGACGTTCAGGTTCAGATAAACACGTGAAATATTCCCTCTGCTGTATATAGATGTAGAAATATAAATAGCAGCTAAAATTATTCACCTCACATCAGATTCTTCTGGTCGGTGAGTTGATCTTTAGGCTTTTAAAGATTCTCAGCACATTTTAACCTCTTTGTGTTTATTTACTGCAAAATAATATATTATTATACCGAGCGACGTGTTTGTATTTTACTTGAGCTCCTCTCAGAATGTATTTTTTACTTCATTTAAATAATCAGTTTGTTAAACCGAGTGTGAATCTGTTCTCATAAACTGTATAAGATGAGCAGAAATTACAACGTCTTCAACTTTAAATGGTTGTTTGTTGAACTGTGGAATTTATTGCTGTTATTTTTGACAGTTGAACTATAAAGAAACATCAAAAGTCTGTTTTTGTATTGATTATAAATAAGATGTACCACCAGTTCCCAAGAAAAACTCAGGAACTTTGAGAACTGATTGAATATTTAGGTCATTTTCGAGCACAAATGCCAAAAGAAAACTGTAAAAATGTTAAACATTTGCTGTTTTTCCAGTTTTTTATGATAGCAAACTTTAAATTTACTTGTTTTTAGTGTTGGTCAGAAAGAAAGTAATTTAAAGATGCTGATTTTTGCATAAGAGGATTTTTTTTATTTAAAAAAAAAACAACTGTCAGATGTGTTGACACTGAAAGAAACGGTTCATCTATGATGCACTGCTCAGTGTTTTATGAGCGTTTTTACTTAAAATGCTGAAGAATTGAAGCAATTCCAACATTTCTATACTAAAGATAATAAAATAACTATCAGATGTATTGATGCTGAAAATGATAGTTGGTTGCAGCGTTGGGTTCATCTGTGATGGACTGTCCTGTTTTATGTGTAAATTACTTGAATCACTGAAGAATTAATTTAAGACAACAACAAATCATGCTCATTTTGGCATCAGAAAATAGTTTCTATATTTTTTACAGTTCATCTAAGATGGATTCTCCAGTCTTTAATGTGTTAAAACACAGAAGAACTGATGCCAGTTCAATGAAAACACCTTTAAACTGAGAACAAATGAGCTCAAACTAAACTTTTTATGTTTTTTAACATTTGGTATCCCTTTTAGAGCTAATATTCTGCTTCTGTGGTGCAAACCAACAACAAATGTAGAAATAATCTGATTAAATCGACTCAAAATATGAATTTTCCTGGTTGCTGCCTCAGGTTGTTCTGTGCTTTTTGTGTGTTAATTACATGAAATACTGAGAAATTGAGGAATTTTTTTTTTTAAAAAGAACAAAATTACAACTAATGAGCTCAAACTAAACTTTTTGTCGTGTTTTTGAATGTTTTTGATGATTTTTATTGCAAATACAAGAAAAGTCTTCAAGACAGAGGATCTGTTAGACCTCATGTTCTGCTTCAGGGGTGCAAACTAACAACTAATGTGCAATAATCAAATTATATAGACTCAAAATATGTTTTTCTTGGTTGCTGCAGTGTTTTTTGTGTGTTAATTGCTTGAAACACTGAAAAACTGAGGAGGTTTTGTTGGGAAAAGAAACAAAATTACAGCAAAATGAGCTCAAACTGAACTTTTTGTCGTGTCTTTGAATGTTTTTGAATCCCTGTTGGAGCTCATGTTCTGCAAACTGACTACAAACGTGCAGATAATGAAATGATGTTTTCCTGGTCAGATGTGTGGCTGCTGCTGGTTGACAGTGTTCAGGGTGAAAACAGGGTCAGCAGACGGGTGGACGGAGCTGGTGGGCTGCTCTGACCTCCTCCGGTCCACACAAAGCCAGGCAGCATCCCGACATCAGATTAAGGCCGGCTCTTCCTCAGGGGGTCGGAGGTCAAGTGGTCCTTTGTCCCGGGGGCCGTGGACGTTAAACTACGTACACATCCTGCTTAGAAAAGCTGCAATCAGAGGCTCCCTGAGCAACAAGGTGAGATATAAAAAAGGGGCGGCGGGTTTGAAGCAGCTGCAGCGACGGACAAAAGGCTGGAATGTTTGGTCTCTATAGCGGCCAGAGGAGGCGTTTCTACGCCTGTGTCTCGCTGTGGCAGATTTGCAGCGAAACGGAGCAAAAATATTTAACCAGAGACACAAAGACGGACGTAAATCCAGCAGAGGACTCAGCTGCTGGTGTCAGAGGAAGAGGGAAACCGACGGGAAGTCCTGGTAGAAATATCAAAATATAGAAGGAATAAGAAAGGAGGAAATAAAAGACAAAGCTGCTCAAAGGGGAAGCAGGAATTTTATTTAGAATTATTGGATTTTCATGTTTCTGTACGGTCATAGCTTAAGTTTATAATTGATATTTCAATTAGTTAAATTGCTAAAAAAAAAATTGTAATAAAATAAAAAAAATCTGGAATTGGCAGCCAAAAAAATACACTCAAATTTTTTGTTGGATTTTCATGTTTTTGTAGGGTTATGACTTCTGCCTCAAATTAATACTTAAATGAGTTAAATTGTTCAAACATAAATAAATAAATAAATAAATAAATAAATAAATAAATAAATAAATAAATTAATTAATTAATTAATTAATTAATTAATTAATTAATTAAATAAAAAAATTTACAGAATTTTTTTCAAGCATTTTGGCTGCCATTTTCCCCACAATTAATTAATTAATTAAATGTGGGGAAATTGGGAGCCAAAATGCCTGAAAAAAATTCTGTATTTTTTTTTATTTGTTGGGTTGTTATGTTTTTGTAGGGTTTGAACTTCTGTTTCAAATTAATACTTAACTAAGATAAACTGTTAAAAAAATAAACACATTTGGAAAAATACAACAAAAACACTGCATCATTCAGAAACTGTAAAAACTGTGAAAATAACACATATATTGTATGTATATCCATCATTTTAATTTTAAAGTCAAATGTGAAAAAAACAAGAACTTTGGGTTTTGGCCTGTTTTTTTTAAGTCAATATGTTTGTTTGTTTTTTTACTGCGCTTTTACTAGATATTGACTGTAGTTTAACAAAACAAAGAAAATTTGTAAAAAATAAAAATAAAAATAAAATAAAATAACAGGAAACTGCTAAAAAAACATACAGTTAAAGCTGTTAAAATATGTTCATTTCTTAAAACATAATCACTTTAAAAAACACAGAGGAAAATGTGTAACATTCATAAACTGTAAAAGAGAACAAAAAACAGTGAATGTGTGTGAAACCATGGCATCTTTAGCTGATTTAAATAAGAAAAACTGTAAATTTTAAAAAATAAATGTGTAAAACAATGGCTTGGGTTATATGTTTCTGTGGGGTGACAACTTCATTTTAAAATTAATATTTAAATGAGTTAAACTGTCAAAATAAATAAATAAAGCTGAAAAAATGAAAAAAAATCAAGAAAGCTGTTAGAAAAAAATAAAATTACAGTAGCATTACTGTAAAAACTGTGAAAAAACACATGAATTGCATAAACAGCTTAATTTTACATTCAAATGTGGAAAAAACAAGATTTACTGAATTAAAAATTAAGCTAAAACACAGATTTTTGATGTGGTTTTTTTTGCAGTTTAAGCCTGTTTTTTCTAAATCAGCATGTAAATTATTATTTTGATTTTTCTGTGATTTTACTAGTTATCTGTAATTTAACAAACAGACACAATCTATAAAATAACTATAAATTGCTCTAAAAAAAAGTTAAAAACTGTTTAAATGTGTTTTTTTAACTGTGCACTGTAAAACATTTTTAAAACAAAAAAAAAAAAGCCAGGAAAAATCTGGCTTTTTTGCACTTCTTGAATTTTGGAATCATTCAGCGGAAATGAAAGGAAGTGCGTGAAAGGCTGCTTCTTCCGGAAATTCTCCACGAGGACCTCAACTCGGGTGACTGCAGATGAAACTGCAGATTTGTAGGAACCTGTGATAACGATTTGTCCTTCTACTCCTTGTTTTGGAATACTGATAGAAGTCTTTGTGTCAAACTCCAGACGTTTGCGTGTTTCTCCTTTTTTCCCAATGATATATTTGTAAAGAACACTTGGGACGTCAATGGCACAGCGGTAACCTTTATCTGTCTGTTCAATGAAGTGGGTGTCACAGGTTTCATCTGTTGCATCTTCACTCTCCGTTGGTCCCATGAAAGAGCAATCTTCTTCTTCATAATGTTCTTCTTTAATTGTATTCCAACGGTACATTCTTCCATTTATATTGATAAGAGTTGGACGTAGCACGTCCATTACTGTCATACTGGGGCAACAAATCTGCTCTGGCATTTGTGGCCCAGACCGGCCCACAACCAGTGGCGGTTTTTCACGGAGGCCAAGGGAAGCCTGGCTTCCCCAAAAAATATGCAAGAAAGGAAAAATATAAATAATCTTCACCACTATGTATTTTATGTTTTATATTTTTGTCATTCCTTGTTGTCAAAACACTACATCAGGCATTTCTGCTTTGTGAGGAGCAAAACAGCGCCCCTCTTGTCAAGCTCTTCTTGTGCATTACACTACATCTCTCATGCCCTCTGTGCTGTCTGTCTGTTCAGAGGCCAGCTTCACTTTGCCTCCCTTAGAGAAAAAAACAGCCCGTATTAGCCAATCAGATTGAAGCAAGGCTCATAGCTTAATGGTCGATGCATCATTTAAAAAAACATAAGGGAGGCCAGATCAAATCTGGCTTCCAACCAATCACAAACTGTGATGAACAATAACACACACTAATGCAGCTGTCCCGCCAGGCGCCAGCAAGTCCACACAGCAAGTATAGCCATCAAGCTAGCCAGAGAATGGATGGTGACAGGGACCTTGAGTTTCTTGTAAAAAATGACTTCACAAAACTTCCTTTTGAAGTTCAACTACAAGTCAAAAGGGACGGTAGGCCAACTCCAAAGCTCAATCTAACTAAGTGTAGAGCTAATGGAAAAGCTCGCTCCTCCTCCGCTGACTCGTCCCGCCTGCCGTCTCTGGAGCTGAAGCTGGATTGGATCAGACCAAAGTACCGTCCAATCACGATGTCAGCTGCCTCTCAAAAGGTTAGAGAGCTCACATTTGAGCAAAATCATCAGTATTCTTTATTTACAGTGTAGTTTCCTGTGTCTTAATTGTGACATCCTGTTTAATAACCACTAATGTGAAGCTAGCTATTAGTTATTTTGAACTTATCAGACTTATGTTCAAATGTAGAACTGGATCTGCTTCTACTTCATATTGTTGCTCAAACCTTGAAGAAAAGCTCCAACAGTTGATCTTAGTCATGTTTTCTGCTCTGCTGAGGCGTCTCCTCTGTGTTTTGGTCCTCTCAGCCACCGTAGTTCCTCCTGAGACTCGTTTATTGGCCTGTACACAGAAATGAAAGCTGCTCATTAACCTTCTTTTTCTTCTCAGCGGTTTACAGTTTTTACCACCAACGTTCGGCCGCAATTAAGCCGCTTTAAAGTTGTTCAGCGGAGCCTGGAGGCCGTAAAAATGCTTCCGTTTGCTGAAGTTAAAGCTGCATTCATGGCAGAAGACATTGTGTTAATGGAGGAGTCTGGTCAGGAGGTCAGGAGGTCACAGCGTCTCCAGCTGGACGCAAGAAAACCACCATCAAACATCCCAACAGTCTGTGGACACGCTTCCTGTTTTTAATACAACTCTTATTTTGAAAAGAGCTCCATAACTGCACATTAATATTGTTGTTATTTCTTGTTTTTCTTGTTCTTTTTCCTACTATTAGTATGATTTGCTTTTTTGTCCATTAAAAGTAGTCAAGTTTGAGTTACAAGAGCATTGTCTAAGTGCTTATTAATAGGTAGTTTTTCTTTCAAATAGCGACAAATTACGTTAAATATGTTTTTTTGCTTGCTATAATAATAAATATATTTAGTTAATGATACGTAGCACATCATTTTAATTTGTTATTAATGTTTAATTTATTATTAATGTTTATTTAATGTTATTATTACTGCTATTTAACAAAATAATTTTGTAACTTAAAAAAACAGGAAGATTATTTACCATTTTTAAGTCTTGAATTGAAATATTTGTTTGTTAAAAATTGATCTTTTGTTTTGTATTTAAACATTGTATCATTATATTAAAAAATATCACAAAATATTTTAGACTTTATTTTTTTATGTTTTTTAAAAATAATAATACAAGTTTTTTGCTGGCTAATATTAATAAATACATTTAACAAATTAAATTATTAAGTTCTTTCTGTGATTAAAAAGATGTAAATTTTATATAAATATTATGTGTATATATATATATATATATATATATATATATATATAATATTTATATAAAATTTACATATTTTTAATCATAGAAAGAACTTGATAATTTAATTTGTAAAAATATATTTTTTTTATAAAATAAATACTTAAATTATATTTTTTACAGTTTATATATGTATAAACATGTATTTGTGCATAAAAGTATAAAAATATTTTTTTAATGTGTTCAGTAAACCATTGTTTTTTATTTGTTAATTTTAAAACAAACATTTACAGTTATTTAAAAGAAATAATATTTTTATTAAGGATTGGACAGTGGTAAATAACAGTTTATAGATTGTATAATTTTCACCGTTTTGTTAAATTACATGTAATATACAGAAAAAATCTATAATGTAATTAAAAACCTAAAAGTCCCCTCTGTTGTGTCGTAACCATGGTAACAGAAGTTTTACTTATTTCAGCAACAACTATTAAATAAATAATCATTTCCTGTAATTTTAAAGATCCTCAGGAGATTCATCCTGATAACTGTGATGATAGTTTTCATGTAGTTTACAGAACTAACTTTCAGTGTAAAGTTCAATATTTCATCTGAATCTCAGCTTTCAGGTCAAATGTTTCCACTGCATGTCAGGAGGTCAAAAGCTCAGCAGAATAAAACTGATTTCTGTCGTCCAACATGGAATCTGAAGAATTTACAGACAGTTTGCTTGTTTGTCTGAGTTTTGTGGGTGTGTGCTTCATGTTAGTCCTCATCAGTCCTCGCTGAGTGGTGATTGGCTGCAATAAAGAGGCTGACTGCAGCAGAAGAGTTGTTCCTGGAAACAAACCTGCAGACTCAAGCACCGTGTGGACGGACAGATATTTATCTTCCCCGTCAATCCCGACGTTCCTGCAATCATCGTAACCGAAGCAACGAGCTTCAACCAAGAGCTCAGCACAGATGGATGAAATTAGAGAATAATAAGAAAACCGAAACAACTCGAACGCTGAAGGACTCTGAAGACACCGAGGTCACGTCCTCTGAGGGGATTCTGGGACTTCACAGAAAACAAACAAAAAACAAACACCTGGTGAACATTTTACAGCCTGATTCCAGTGTTTTTACCCAAATGTGGCTGTTTGTAATGGACAATAGATAAGAAGAATAACAATAATCTTTATTTAAAGATGAAATATGTGGCAAAAAAATGCTTTGCAAAAAAGCAAAATTCATCATACAAGAATAAAAACATCAAAGGAGCTGGTAGGAGTTTTCGGACTATAATTCTTAACAAATTCAACAAACAAATAAATAAACAAATAAACAATCAGACAAATAAATACTTGGTGGAACATTTAACCCACTTACAATATTTTGCAAAATGAACAAAATCTGAAGAATTTAGATAAATATAATTAACATTTATTAACAAAATGTATTTTAGATCAACTTCATTTAATCAAAAAGGCAGACAGACAAAAAAATGTCCAAAAGACTAAAGATTTAAATAAATAAAACAAAAAAAAACTAAAAAGAACTTCACTTTTATAAAATACATTTCTAAGATGAACATAAATAAACAGAAAATACTAAAATATTAAAACCACAAAGTTAAATCCAGCAAAAAAAAAAAAAAAAAAAAGATAACCTGCAGTAATTAAAATGTGTTGTTTGATGTGAATATTTTTTTGAAAAGCATAATTATTATTATTACTTAAAATTATATATCTAAAAAATATGTTATTTGTGAATTTAAAATGATGCATTACAAAATGTTTTATAAGCAAATACCTAAAGCACAGTAAAAATAAGAAAATGCACAACAAAGATCACTGCTTTAAATGCAGCGCAGTAAAAATCTGAGTTAACCTGAAGTCACTACGGTTTGCAGGCTGAGCATCGCTGTCTAATTAACAGGACGGATTAAAAAAATAAAATAAAACACCAGTTGATCAGAAGCACTGAAATCTGATTCTTGTGTTTCTGGGCTTCAGGCCGAGAAAGAATAAAAAAAAGAAAAAGTGTGGAGTGGAAGCAGAGCAGCTGTTTAAACTGGAAGCTTTTCTGCTCTTAATGGTTCCAGAGCAGGAATCTAAACTTCACACAGCAGATTTTACAGCCTGTAGAAAGAAAATAAGATGTCAGACTGAAGGTTTAAACACAGAACAGCTTATTAAAGTGAATAAAGGAGGATTTAGGCTTTTCAAGCGGTTTAAATTGGACGTTTATCCGGTAACGTTATTCCTCGGCTAACTTCTTAACATTAACAACTGTAGTGGCTATTGCTAAACCTACATAGCCACTGTGGTGGCTGTAGCTAGGTGTCTGAAACAACACTCATCCAAAAGAATATAACATCCACAGAACATTGAGAAATGGTTTAAAAATAAAGCACTATTTACTGGTTTACATTACAGTAGAGGCACTTTAGAATTCAGCTTTCTGTACAAGAAAAAAAAAAACAAAACAAAATAAAGCAAAATAATGCAAAAAAAAAGAGGCAAGAGCAGCGGCAACAAAAAGGAGAAATACAAACATACATGACAAAAATAAAACTAGTATACAATATAAAAATAGCACTTTGCGCAAAAAAACTGATAAATAATTTTCTATTTTTAATTTGGTAAAAATGCAGATTTTTATAACGCTGATGTGTGTCCATGTGAAAAATAAAGATTTCAGGGAACAACAGGCTCAGTTTGTGCATCATAACGAGGATATGCACCAGAAATACAGCGTCTGCTGACGGTTAACACACTAAAGCGTCTACATCTGCAGTTTAAAATCCACAGAAGCTCTAGTATCTGACGGGTTGTTGATATAAATTGACCCTGCAGGCTTAGTAGAGTGTTTGCTGTTTTCTGTTCTTGTGTATGCAGAGATATTTAGTAAAATTATGTCTGTGAAGGCTTGTTTTTCTTGTAAAACACTGGGGGAATATATGTGTCTAAAAAGATATCTATATTTTAAAATCCACATTCCTCCAAAGCAAGGTTTGAAACAGATTTCTATGATTAATGTGGTGTTTTTCCTATTCCATGTTTCTCTTTTTTAAATGAAAAAGCAACATTTGTACCCGGACAAAAGGTCCAAACGTAGAGGAAAAGCATGTTTCGCATGATATCAGAATAAAACAACCAATTAAAATACTTTTTTTGCCAGAATATAAATATTAAAAATTTAGCTTATTTTAGCTTAATTTGGCTTAAATTACTTTAGTTTATCTTAATTAAACTTACCTTATTTTAGCTTATTTTAGCTTAGCTTAATCTATCTTATCTTATTTTAGCTTGTCTTAATTCAGCTTATCTCATTTTAGCTTAGCTTAGCTTTATTTTTTCTATCTTATTTAGCTTAGCTTAACTTTATTTATCGTATCTTATTTTATCTTATCTTATTTTAGCTTATCTTAATTCAGTTTATCTTATTTTAAGCTTGTCTTATCTTATTTTAGCTCATCTTAATTCAGTGCATCTTATTTTGTGCTTATCTTAGCTTAGCTTAGCTTAATGTAGCCTATCTGAATTCAGCTTATCTTCTTTTAAGCTGATCTTATCTTCTTACCTTATTTGATCTTAACTTAACATTATCTTATCCAATGTATTTGTACAAGCCATACTTTACATTTTGTTCTAATTAACAAAAACTTGCATGCTAATATGCCATGTTAATTTGGTAAACATTAGCCTAGAATTGCTAACATTAGCATGTCAGCATGTTTTCAGCAGACAGATGTTAGCATTGAGCTAAAGTGATGCTCTTTAGGGCCTTTGTCGTGGCTGTAAACTTCTGTTTGGTTCAGCAGCCACTTTGTTTAAGTTTGTTGACACTTAACAGTATTTTAATGACATTTTGGGGGGAAATGAGCCCGTTTATTTATATTTTAGTGTGTTTTTAACATCTAACCAGGTGAAACCTATGAAAACGAGACTTTCTGGCTCATTCATAATGTGCTGCTGATTAATGTGAACACTGAAATAGATGAACTATAACTAGCTAACGCTGTGAACACAAAGCTGTGTGTCAGTGTTGAGTTTAAACTCCACCAGACCAGGTGAGGGTGTGAGTCATTACATTACATTATTACATCACATCATTATTATTATTACTAATAATAATAATGATAATAAATGCAGTTAATACATAATTCTTTGTTTTTAAAATGCTTATGATCAAAACAAGTTGCAAATATTTCCATGTAAAAATCAGCATCAGCTCTGGTGTTTGTTTAAATATATATTTTTTACAGTCAACGTGTAAATTTAGATTTTTCTTTAATGTTACCGATTATCTTTTGTAATTTAACAAACTGGGAACAACTTTAAAATTATAGTTTAAAAAATGATTTACCATTTTCAGTTCTTGAAATAAATAATTTTTCCTTAAAATATTGGTAAACATCTATAAAATAATCATTTTTTTGCTTGCCAAACAACCAATGTTATGCTAAAATACAAGAAGCAAACAAACAAATAAAAACAGGATAATTAATTTGACAAATTTCTAAAAATAAATATAGATATAAAATGCTAAAATATTAAAATCACAAAGTTAAAACCGTGTCCTTGGGTGTTCTGAAAGGCGCCTATAAATAATTGTTATTATTATTGTTATTAATACTACTACTACTATCAATAATAATAATAATAATAATAATAATAATAATAGTAATAATAATAATTCTTTGTTTTGTAAAACGCTTATGATCAAAATCAGCTGCACATATTTGGAAGTAAGGCTCAGAAGCAGCTCTGGTGTTCATTTACTTAAATTCTTTTATGTATGTAAGTTATGATTTTTGTTTGTTTCCTTATAAAATTCACGTAGATTATTGTGATGTTTTGTTTCTTCCATGGATGTAATTCATGTGTTTTTCTGCAGTTTTCAGGATGTTTGAGCTGAATCCTGGACCGGTGGCTGCTAGGTGATGCTGAGTGTGTGTTTAAGTGTGTGTTTATGTGTGCTGAAGTGTGTGTCGAGCCTCTCCATGCCACCAGCTTAACCCCCTGAATTCTCCACATTCCAGCCCAGAGTCGGGCACAAGTCCCGCCGGCGGCCCGTTTAAGGTGATTGACGTTATTTGCTACCATCAGGCTGGACTCTGTAATTGACCTGTGACCTGCTGAAACAGCTTTAAAGCCCAGCGGCTAATCTCCCTGGGAAAAGACCTGAGTCCAGACTCAGGGCCCTGAAAGCAATCAACACCTAAAGGTGAAGGAGGGGAGCCGAGGTCGCCGCTGTGATCCACCTTCATCATGAAAACAAGACCCGGATCCACCGTTCAACGTTTTTATGGGTCAAACTGCTGGAATGATGAGCAGCAGCAGGTCAGCGCCTTTAGGGAACTTTTCTGGTGTGTTCAGAAGACACATGAACAGTATTCCAGATATGTACACTGTTACCTGGAGATACTGCATGTGGACTTTTGTGGGCGAAATTTACACCACCCAGACCTATGAAACTGCAGACTTTATTTAAAAATAATTTTCAGAAGGAATCATGACTTCTTGACGATCCGGAATCTAAAGGAACTTTAGAACTGTTTAAAATTCATGAGGTCTTCACCTGACTATGCTAAGCGCTACAAGAATTGGCGCTATAAAAAAAATGTAATTAAATTGAATGTCTGTCAGATGATTCTAGTTTCTTCTGTTGGTAAAAATCCTCCTTTCATTGTCTGCAACTGTTTTGATCAACCACCTACATCCTGACATGAGCCTTGAAGGTTGACCCAGACTGTCTAGAAAGACAAAAACTTCTCTAAAGTGACTCAAGATTTGTCCAAAATTACCTTAAACCTGTCCAAACTGAATCATTTTTTTTGTCCAAAGTAACCACGAATTTGTACAAAGTTACTCAAAATGTGTCTAACATGACAAAAACTTCTCTAAAGTGACTCAAAATTTGTCCAAAATGACTCAAAACCAGAATCAATAATCATAACTTAAAGATGATTGGTATCTTCTGTGTGTAAAATGATCCTTTTATTGTCTGTAATGGTTCTGACCAACCACCTATAACACATGCTGATATGAGCCTTGAAGGTTTACCCAGAATACACGTGTTCCCCTACACCTTTCCAACAATTACCCCAAATGTGTCCAAAACGATTCAAAACATGTTGAAGTGTCTCAAATAATGTATCTTCTGTCCAAAAAGGGTCTAAGACAAATGAAAACTTTTCCAAAATGACTTTTGAATTGGTCAGAACCATTCAAAATTATTCAGATCCTGTCCAAAATGATAAAGCTAAGCTAGTGTTTAGTCTATGACATCTGAATGGAGGAAATTGGTAATTGTGGTCAGTTTTAGTCACTTTTGTACATTTTGCTTGCAATTTTTGTTGTTTCGTATCATTTTGTGTAATTTTTTTGTCACATTTTGGTGATTCTGTCCCATGTTTTAGTTGTTTTCCACCTTTTGTGTTCCTTCTCCATCACTTAAACTGCTGCTCAAAGTATGATGCATCCCATAATATTGATGCTCAAAGTTGGCTTTAGAGACAATAAACGAAAATTAGATTTAGTGTTTAGACTGTGACACCTGGAGTGGATACTTTTGCATCGTTTTGTGGTCATTTTGTGTCCAATTTTAGTCATTCTGTGTCATTTTTTGTCACATTTTGTGGAATATTTTGGTTGTTTTGGATGTTTTTGTGTTCATTTTACATCATTTTTGTTTTACATTAAATTTATGTTGTTTTCTGTCACATTTTGGTCATTTTGTTTCACATTTTCAGTTGTTTTGCATCTTTCTATGTTCACTTTGCATCATTTTTGGTTATTTTGCATCAATCTCTGGTCATTTTGTACCAAATTTTGTTTGCTTTGCATCATTTTGTGGTCATTTTGTGCCACATTTTGTGTAACATTTTGATTGTTTTGCATCTTTTTGTGGTCATTTTGTGTCACTTTTGGTCATTTTGCATCAATCTTTGGCCATTTTGCTCCAAATTTCAGTTGTTTTGCATCAAATTTAATCATTTTCTGTCACATTTTGCTAATTTTCTGTCACATTCTAGCTGTTTTGCATCTTTTTATGTTCATTCTCCATCACTTAAACTACTGTTCAAAGTATGATACATCCCATAATATTGATGCTCAAAGTTGATTATAGAGAAACTGAACAAAAAAAAACAGGTCTGTTAGCAAATAGCTTCTGCTACAAGAACATTCACACTAATCTGGGGTTTCAGGAAGCTTTTTGCATAAAACACATTTTTTTAAGCAAAAATTGAACTCTGTTTCAGTCTTGAATCTTTCCCATCAACTCTCCCTCCACATTTACTGCTTCTTTGTCTTCGCTGCTGCATTTCTTTTCTTCCTGCGGAGATAAAACGCAGCTCCAGCAGTTTACACAAAGTACAATGCTCCTCTATTACATCCATGACATGTAAAATATTTCCTCTTGAAGTTACCACACATTTCCTCGAACCGCTCGCAGGCCCTAATTGGAAACAGGCAGCTGGTGTCGCCACAGTAGCCTGAAATATGCTGAACTCCTCTTGATTTTGGCTCCTTTTTTTACAATCAAACCTTTCTGATTGTGGGGATCTGAGAGTTTTCATGCAGTGCTTGTGTTTCCTGCCTGGGAAAGTGGCCTGGCCGCTGCTGGCCGTGGACGTCTGCAGCCAGTAGATGCCTGGATTTACGGTGCTGGGAGTGTGTGTGGTACGGCAGCGGGGCTTTTCCGTCCTGTCGATGGAAAACATTAGTGTCGTGGCCCTCAGAAAGCCCCCCGCCGCCCCCTCGGCCTCCTTCTCCGCTTGTTTAATTCAGTCCATCGACACTTCCTCCTCCAGCCTGTTAGTGTCACACCGCATTTCCTCCGCCGCCTCAACCGGACCGGCTCGACGCAACCCGCCCGGTGTTGGGTTTCGCTCAAACGGCAAAATGGCTTCAAAGTCAATAACTGCTTTTTTGATTTTTATTGACCCAAAAACTCGCAGCCTCCTCACCCCCTCTACTCCATCCATCCCAATGCCAACTCCTGCATTTCTTTAAGGGGAATAAATCGCAGTAAAGAGGCCGATTGTGGCTCTGAAATTCGCTGTTGTGTTGCTGATTTCACCTGTAACTCATTTAACGAGGTGTTCAGAAACATCCAGAACCAGAAGATGCATGAAAGTCTGATTTCTGCACAGAACAGTGGAAGATTTGTACATTAAAACTCATTACAAACTCATTTGACACTCTAACAGTCATTGATCTGTAAACTTATCTGCACCTTCTTCTGGAATTTACACATTTCTGTATCACTCTTGTATATTCTGTTCTGAGTATTTCTAAATTATATTTTAGATAATTCACTTTATTTTATTTATTTTAATGAAATGTTATTTTATTTATTATTTTATTTTTTCTTTATTTTATTTTTAATTTAATTTTTATTTTATTTAACTTGAATGTTATTTTATCTATTATTTTATCTTTTTATTTTATTTGTATGTTATTTAATTTAATTTAATTTCTCTTTATAACCTAATATTTTGTGTTGTCTTATTGTTTACCCCTTTATTGAATATCAAAATATAATATTGGCTGTTTTGCGTCAAATTTTCATTGTTTTATCTCACATTTTGGTCTTTTCGTTTCACATTTTACTTTTTTTTTTTGCATCCCATAATATTGATGATAAAATTCGGTTCCAGATAAAATGAAGAAACACCAGATTTGGGGTTTAGATTGAGACACCTGCAGTGGATGCAAAACTGATCTGGTTGCAGTTTTTAACAGAACTCAAATGTGTTTTTCAGCCTTGAATATTTCATGTGTTTCTCTGCTTTACTGATGAAGGTATGATGCTCTGAAATGATGGAAAAAGTACTTTGAGGGCTTGTAACTGAAAATATTCACAGTATGAAGGTAAACTTTATCATGGCTTCTTTAAATACATTAATATTAATGTAGATAAAAGATGAGCTGAATCTGAGGAGGTCAGGTGGTGATTTTTCATGAACTGACCCCAAAATAAGCTGCAGAAAGAGGTTAATGCAGATGATAGCAAGCTAATGGTGACGTGTTTTTTTCAGAACTAAAATATGGGCAGAATATTTGATTTCTCTATGACCAACTTTGAGGATCAGTATGATGGGATGTAAGACCAGAATGTGACAGAAAATAACCAAAATTTTGATGCAAAATAACCAAAACTGATACAAAATGAACACAGGTAGATGCAAAACATGTTAAACAGAATGGTCTAAATGGGAGAGAAAATGACTCAATGTAACACAAAATGAACAGAAAAAGATGCAATACAACTAAAATGTGAGAGAAAATGGCCAAAATGTGACAGAAAACCAAAATTTGATGCAAAACTAGCAAAATTCGATGCAAAATTACCACAAACAGATGCAAAACAACTAAAATGCCACAAAAATTGACCAGAATTTGAGAGAAAATGATGCAATGTGACACAAAATTTCACGGAACAACGAAAACATGACAAAGACTAGAAAAGCACTCAGAGAGTGCAGACCTCCACCAAGGATAGAGAGGAAAACAGGAAACCCATGCAGTAAAGGATCATGAGCTGGAATTGAACCTGCATCTCTGACACAGTTCTGTTCATGAATCACCTTCTTAACCAGTTGAGCTATCTGGACAGCTTGCTCCAAGTTGTTGGACGACATACTAACCTATGATGTTTTTGTCATATTTTGGACCACATACTAAAACATACTAAAAAATTCAAAGTGATCCAGAATCCAGGATCCTTTCCGGATTGCCACCAAAATTAAATCAGCTCTTCCTCTTACCATAGTCTACACCCCCTCAAAATTTCATCTGACTCTGCCCAGGCGTTTTTGAGTTATCTTGCTAACAGACAGACAGACGGAGAGACGGACAGACGGACGCCGGATGTCACATAACCTCCTTGGCGGAGGTAAACAACCAAAATTTGATACAAAATGAACACAAAAAGATGCAAAACAACTTAAATGTGAGACAAAATTACCAAAATATGATGGAAAACAATCAAAATTGGATGCAGAACAACCAAAAATTGATACAAAACAATCTAAATTTGATGCAAAATTACCAAATTTAGGTGCAAAAGGAAGACAAAAAGATGCAAAACAACTAAAATGTCACACAAACTGACCAAAATGTGAGAAAATGACTCGATGTGACACAAAATGACCACAAAATTTTGCAGAACAACCAAAATATGACACAAAATAACCAAGATTTGATGCAAAACAATCAAATTTTGATGTAAATGAACACAAAAAGCTGCAAAACAACCAAAATGTGAGATAAAATTACCAAAATGTGACAGAAAACAACCAAAATTTGAGGCAAAACCAACAAATTTGGATGCAAAATGAACACAAAAAGATGCAAAACAGCTAAAATGTCACACAAACTGACCAAAATGTGAGAGAAAACGATTCAATGTGACACAAAATGACTACAAAATTTTGCGGAACAACCAGAATATGACACGAAATAACCAAATTTTGGTGCAAAACAACCAAAATTTGATGCAAAATGAATACAAAAAGATGCCAAACAACTAAAATGTGAGAGAAAATGATTCAACGTGACACAAAATGACTACAAAATTTTGCGGAACAACCAGAATATGACACAAAATAACTACATTTTGATGCAAAACAACCAAAATGAACCAAAAACCAAACTGTCACCAAACTATATAATTCTGAACATATTTCAGCTCTTAAAAAATGGAACCAAATCCTCGGGGCATGAAACAGTCGACCTCTGTGCAGATTTTTAAAGGAGTAAACTTTCTAGGAAGGTGGAGAAAGAGCAGCTGGTCTGCAGGTAATCAGCCACCCAGCGACCGTCTGTGATCTGCGGGTAAATCCACTCTCTCATGGCTCGCCTCGTGTCCCGTGTCATTTCCTTTTGATGTGATCGGCCCGGCGACCATCAGCGATGTGGCTGCGTGGAGTAAAGAGCTCTCAGCAGGCACTTTTAATTACCGGGGGGGAGGACGGGTTGGTCTGGTTCTGATTTCCAGCTGCAGACTGACTGTAAAACAACACCGCCAGCGCTGTCACCCAAAACCAAAGCCGAGGCCCTGATTATCATCCACGTGAGCGACAGTTGCTCTGTTTCTACTTAGCTCGCCTCCCCTTCCTTCAAGTATCTTTCTGCACACATAAAAACCCGTGTCAAGTGCACACGCTACATGCTCTGTCTCACGGCAAATCAAAGCCAGGTGCTGCAGCAGAGAGCTCGAGTCAGGGAGATATTGCAAACATGTGCGAGCTCCGCGTGTCCTCATCATTCAGATCCCAGCGTGACAGTAAAAGAGGGGAACACCCGCTAAAAAAGAAACTCCGCCGGTTTGTTCTGCTGCCAGAAGGGCGGAGTGAGGGAGCTGAGAGACATGCATGTTTCCACCGCTGATTCATCCACTCCTACCGCAACCTTACAGCCAGTCTTCACCCTGAGATTTAATGATTTACATGATGGGAGTCACTTTTTGTCCCCAAAATGGAGCAGAGTCATTGCTATAAGCATTGTAAGAACTCACAGCAAAAAGCTTGTAATCGACCCTTTTCTTTCCTTTCAGTAGGATGCAAGTTTAGGACCCTGGAGATGGTACTTTTGTCTTTCTGAAAAGGCCTGAAAAAGGTTGTACCAGGGAGGTTCTTCTAGTCGAACCATGCACAAAAGGCTCAGATCTTGGAATCTGTGAACTTGAGAGGACATTACACTGATTCATCTACTCCTACCACAACCTTACAGCCAGTCTTCCCCCGACATTTAATGATTTACATGATGGGAGTCACTTTTTGTCCCCGAAATGGCGCTGAGTCATTGCTATAAGCGGCTTCCCACAGCAGGGAGTTGAAGGAAGCTCAAGCAACGACCTCGTAATTGACCCTTTTAGTAGTTCTGTTTTCATTGCAAGGTAGGGTGCAACTCTGGGACCCAGGGGTTAGTGCTTTTATCTTCCTGATAAGGTCTGAAAAAGGTTCTTCACAGGTTGTTTTTGGAGGCAGAACATACACAAAAGGTTCAGATCGCCCTGAAACAGCTCACAAGCTCCAGACCAGATGAATGTGACCATGTAGATGGAGTTATGTCCACGAATCATGAGTGATCCATCACTTGAAGAGACACTACCCTGATTTATTCACTGCTACCAGAACCTAAAATCAAGTCTTCACCCTGAGATTTAATGATTCACATGATGGAATCACTTTTTGGAGCCAAGTCGTCACAATTAGCAGTTTTCCACCCCAGGAACTTGAAGTAGGCTCGAACAACAACATCATAGTCAACACTTTTACTCTTTTTGTTCCCAACGTGGTGCAGGATGCAACTCAAGAGCCGGAAATCAATGACCACTTCTACGAGCACGTAATAGTTAAGACAAGACACAAAATCTGTTGTCCTGTCCTTTCAAAATTTAACAGTGTCCCTAAAAAGGTTCTTGACTGCGTCTTCACCATGTAGTTCAATGATTTACATGATGGGAAACTGTTTTTTATCACTGAAATTGAGGTGATTCTGTGGGTTTTTTGTTTTTTGTTTTGTTTCCATTGTGCTGCAGTATGTTTGAAGGTCAGAAGATGAGGCCTTTAACCCCAAGAACACCAAATCTACCATCAAGCATGGTGGTGGCAGTATCATGCTCTGGGGCTTTGTAGAAGTGCTTCTGGACTGGTTTCAGACTGGATGCTGGACTGGCGTTGGACTTTCGTGGGACTGTTTTATGTTTGGTTTCAGTCTTGGTTCTCCTGGTTTTGGATGTGATTTAAAGTTTGTTCAGGATTTATTTTACTCTTGATCTGGTCCTGGATGAGGACTGGTTTCAGACTGTCTTGGGCTTTTTTATGAGTAGTTTAGGTTTGGTTTGGTTTTGTCCTGATATTGTACTGGTTTTTGACTTTTTAGGACTGGTTTCAGACTGTTTCTACAACTAGTTTCAGTTTTGGTTTAGGACTGTTTCAGACTGTATTCTGACTGGTTCTGAACATTTTTTTGGTTTAGGTTTGATTTTGGTCCTGGCTGTCGACTTTTATTTTGAATAGGTTTAGGACTGGTTTCAGACTGTCTTGGATGGGTCTTTTTTTAAAAACCCCAAGAACACCAAACCTACCATCAGGCATGGTGGTGGCGGTGTCATGCTCTGTGGAATTGGAGCTTTCCCCAAAGTAAATTGAATAATAAAGAAGGATTAACTCCACATTCTTCAGGAAAACCTAAAACCATCAGCAGAAGGTTGATCTTGGACACAGTTGGATGTTTCAATGAGACAATGAACTCAAATACACACCAGATGTGGTAAAGAAATGGTTAAATTAGGGTTGAATGAAGGTTTTAAAAGTGAGTTTTACATTTTTACTGAAATTAAAATACCAGTTTGAGGGAACAAAGTCTGATTTCAAACTGATAGAATCCAGAAAAGCAGCCTGACATGAACAAACCGGAAAGCTGAACAAGACTTTTAGACTCTGTGCTGCTTCTTTTCCCTCCAAACACTCCCTTTCTGTTAGTTTTTTTCTGTGTTTTATCTGTCATCTTTCTTGTTCTTTCGACTCTTTGCTCTCTGACACTCCCTCATCTACATCGTCTTTTTCTTTTATCACCTTCTTTTTATCTCCAGATCTCTTGATTTTCTCCTCATTCCTCCCTCGGCTGATCCTTCCTCCCCATTGGCTCTGGTCCTGTTGCCCTTCAGGTGCATCCCAGAGATGAAGGACTTTCTGCTATCAGGCCTTTTCCAGTCTCTATAAAACTTAACCAGAATGAGGTGCTGTGGATAATGTGAGTCTTTAAACAGTTGAAAAATGTGGCTCTGCGCCGGCTGCCCTCTCATGAAACCTTCAACCGGAGGCCACAAAGTGCTGGAGAGCAGAAGGATCCAGTCTGATATCCTGTTCAAAGTGTGGAAACCTGACGTCCAGAGAGCTGCAGCAGAGCTGAGGTTTCACAGGAGGAGGAGTGGAAGTCTGCGTTGTTTAACAAGTGGAATCTAATTCCTCTCTTTGAACTCGGAGGGAATAAAGTTCAGACATCACTGCACGAACACAGAGGGAGGAGATAAATCTGCTGATCAGGTTTAGTTTGGGTCGACGAGATGCAGACGAACCAAAGATCAGAGCAGTTTTTATGAGTAAGAACGAGAAAACATGAGCTGACTCGTCTCACAGAGTTGTAGTTTATGCAAAATGAGCTAGATGTTATCTTCAGTTACACTGTAAAAATATTCTATGTTTAAGAAAAAGGAAGCCAGAAAAAATGTATTAAAAACAGTGGAATACTGAAAAATATATATTAAAAAATGCTATTTTAAGCAGATTTAAATACAGTAAAAAGAAAGAAAGAATTTTGTGGCCACACAGTGTATTTTTTATTTCTATTAGTAAAATTCTGTAAAACGGGTAGAGTGGCTCAGTGGGTAGAGTGGCTGTCTTGCAACCGAAGGGTTGCCGGTTCGATCCTCGCCCCGTCGTGTTCGAGGTGTCCCTGAGCAAGACACCTAACCCTGAATTGCTCCTGATGGGGTCGTCAGTGGTGTAGTGGTCCCTGGAGAAGTGGGTATACTCTTAATTTTCACCTTTTTTTTTTTAATTAGTCCAGAAAACCGCCCAGTTTTAGAAACCGTGACATAGAAGACTACTCTATTCAATTTATTCAGTCATTTCTACTTGCCCACTATTATAAAATGATCATGACTTGATTAGGAGCAGTTTGTAGTTATTACTGGTCACACAAGCAAACTGGATTAATGTAACATGTATTTATCATGAGGCAAACATGGTGTTTCAGTTACTTTTGAACATTTATTTAAATAAAATACTTCAAATATGAAGTTGACAGTGCATCCTTGTTCATATTTCATCATGAATAAAACCTCAATATTGTTTTAGGTCGAATCTTAAACTACCTGTCCCCATTCTTGTGTTTTTACTTACTTTAAAATCAACTGCCAGCCTAGAGGTTTTCCCACATTATCCCAATCTAGCTAGCTTCAGACTTACGTTAGAATAACGTTAGCCTTTCAAAACGTTAGTCAGACTCGGCCCGACACTCAGTTTAACCCGTTGCGCTTCAGTTACGCTTCAGTGTTCCGCCCGCGGTACACTTTGAGATCTGCATAAGCAATTTGCTAAATGTCTGAAACTGCAAACGCGATTATACAAACACTATACGCCGATGGAAAGCTTAGATTCTCATGAATCCGCCGGTATAAACCACTTTCAGATGTGATTACCACAGCGGTAATATAAACACATTTGTCCGACAAACAACGAATATCCATCCATCCGTTCTCTATACACGGCTTCATCGTACACAGCGCGACTCACATTTCCGGGTTCATTATTACACACAGATGAAAATATTCCACAAAAAACGGCCATAATCCAACCTTGGACATCCAGACGACACAAGCCAGTAAACTATTTTGTCCAAAACATGCCTTGAAGTCGGTATATACTCCACGAATAGGTCGTTTTCGAGGAAATGCACCTCGCGATGCGCGTCCAATATTCCCTGTATTTCTCGTCATATTTTTATTTACAAATAGAATATTAGCGATTTTTTTGTACTGAAAATGGCTGGAACTGACTGCAGCTTTAACCGCTGGCGACAAAATATCCTCTCCTTGAAATGTGCAGTCATGTTGCCAGTAGTTTAAAACAATGATTCATTTGGAAACCACCTTAAAACTTACCTGAGAATTATATCGTTCATGAAAGTAGGTTCGCTCGATACGTGCCACTCACTTGAAAGGTGTTTATTCTGACTTTCTCGCATTTCAGCGCATCTTTCAAGCAGACCTGTCAATCAACTGGAGTGCCACAGAGGTGTTAGCAAAATTTTCCTCTGTATGACCCGCCCTACTCTGCCTCTGATTGGCTCATCCCTAAAGTTAACCAATCGAATCAGTGAAGGTAGCATGTACCAGCCAGTTACAGGCAGAGGAGGGTTGTTCATGGCTTCATCATCCTTAAGCAAAAGAGGGCTACCTGGCACACAGATATTACTGAATGATGCGCACCAGGGAGCATTAGAAGTGGGTATACGCAATGCTAACTGAAAAATAAGTGGGTATACGCCGTATACCGCCGTATACCCTGGACTACACCACTGGGGGTCGTGGTTAGCGCCTTGCATGGCAGCTTCCGCCATCAGTGTGTGAATGGGTGAATGTGATGTATCATGTAAAGCGCTTTGGGTACCTTGCAGGTATAGTAAAGCGCTATATAAATACAGATCATTTACAGTTTTGGCCTGTTTATTTAGGTTTAACATGTAAATTAATACTTTTTTGTGGTTTTACTAAATATTATCTGTGATGTCACAAAGCAGGGACGATCTGTGCAAAAACAGAAACTGTTCAAAACATCACAACTAAAATTGTTTTAAAAAGCAATTTTTATACAGTGCAGAAAAATATATTAAAAACAGTTAAATACCACAAATTAAAACATTATAAATTGGCAACGAAATGTTCACCAGTAACAGATATATATCTTTTTTATGTGTACAATATGTACAGTTAAGGCCTGTTTATTTATGGTTAACGTTAAGGTTTTTTTGGGGATTTTATGAAATATTAGGTGTGATTTCACAAAACAGGGAAAATATGTAAAATAACAGAAACTCTTCTAAAGAAATGAGAGTTAAAACTGTTTAAAGAATTAAATTTGTACAGCACAGAAAAATACATTAAAACAACTAAACAGCTAATATTTATCTGATTTACATAAATTAAATCGGTATAAATTTACAATCAAGTCTTCACCATTCACAGAAATATTGATAGAGACACAAAAATGAAAAAAATTTAGTTTACATACTTTGATGGGTGCTGGAAGTCATGTGATTAAATCCATTAAAATGAATTTTAGTGATATTTGTCTCATGATTCAAACAGAACAATAAAAAAATAACATCCATGTTCATGCATTTTGTATTTGTGTTCTAAAACCTGCATGAATTTTCACTTTTCAGCTGCAAAATCTACAAAAATTCAGTCACAAATGTCAAAAAACCTGCTCAATCAGCAAATTCCTCTTTCATTTGAACTATCATGTTTCTGCTTGTGTCAGTTCCAGAGATTCATCCACATCCAGCTACAAGCAGCAGAAACAAACCAAAGTCTGATTTAACCGAGCAGAAAGTTAACAGAGTGAATGAGGAACATCATCAGCGAGGCAGAAACGCTGTTTAAATCACAAAAGAAATAAACGTTTTAAAGCAAACAGTTGTGGAACACTGAGGAGCTCTGACTGATTACAGCAGCAGGTGTCCGTCATTCTGCAGATTAAAACCGTCTGCAGCTTCTAACTAATCAGACTAACGTGTGCCAGCATGCAAACTGAAATCAAACCGCTGCAGTGGAAAGAAACTCCTCCAGCTGATGTAGATTACAGACTGCAGGGACGATTCCAGGAAAACATTTCTGCTGTTGTCAAGTTCTCAAATTTGGAAACCCTCGGGGGGTTTTCCAGCATCACAGAGACACAGATGACCGGTTGGACGACGTATTTTAAATTATTTCTTGATTTTCTTGGTGCATTTATAAAGCTTGTTGGTCAGTCTGTGTTATTTTAGATGAAGATGTTGATCGGTCATCAAAGATTTGGTTCCGACATAAAAGCTTCCAGTAGATCTAAATGATTAAATGGTTCCAGCCGAGGACAAATATTTAATTATTGGTCCTTGAAAATGGAAAAATATGTGCAGAATTTTCCAACTGAGGGTCGTATTATGTCCCCAGAAAGTTCCTGAAAGTGTATAAATATGGATAAGTCCATGTTTCCTACTAAAATAGAGTCTTTGGTTGGCGTTTCACCAACTTTTGAGGCTCTATCATCAGTAGAATTTGATGTGTGGCAAGAATGATAAGACAAGATTCCAGTTTTTTCTGCTATTTTGGAGTGAAATCTGCAAAGAATGACTAAAAATTTAGCCAACGACACTTAAAATGTGTCCAAAATAACTTAAAACTTGTTCAAAGTGATTCAAAATTGTTACAAATGCCAAAAATGAATATTTATTGGCTCTTAAAAAGAACAAAAGTGCCACATTTTCAACTGAAAGTGGTATAAGGTCCTACAAAAGTTCCTGTAAGTCTTTATATATATGGATGGATGGATCCATATTTCCTCCTTGCTAGCTCCTATACCTGTTTGTCCTGTTTTCGTCCTGTCCAGCCTTTGTTTCCCCTTCACATCACTGAGGTGTAGCACTGCCCTCCCTGGCTATTACTAGGGAATTCTAATAAAGAATGTCAGCTTAGCTCTCAGGGAGGGCTGGTAATGGTCACACACATGCACTAAATAAAAAAAATATTTGGCTGCAAGACAGAAATATGCATTAATCTCATAAAATGTTGACACCCCTTCCATGGAGTTAAACAATGAGAATAAATAGACATATAGGGGGAAAAAAGGGTTCCAGGTTATTGTATAGTCTGACAAAACTGCTGTTGCATTGATGTTGGTCAAGTTCAACGAGACAACATGAAAGCAGTTTGTACCTTTGCACACATGACACCAACATCTAGACCCCTATGAACACCAGTTGTTGGTTCCTATCCATAAGTCTACATCAGTATTTTGGCAAACTAGTGAAAAACTTGAACCTTTTCTTATCCTGTTTGCCAAAACATCAAATTCTACTGATGTTAGAGCTTCAAAAGTTGTTGAAATGTCAAATGAAGTCTGTATTTTTAGTAGAAATATGGATCCATCCACATACAAACACTTACATGAACTTTATGGGAACACAAAACCATCTTTGTTGGAAACAGCTGAGCTTTTTTTCTATTTCCAAAGACCAATATTCATTCATTATTGGTGGTTTGCTCCATTTTGACACATTTTGGCCAACTTTCAAGTCAAAATAGCTTAAACTGGCTTACCACAGATCACATTTAATAGATGTTAGCGCGTCAAAAGTTGATGAAACGTCAACCGAAGACTGTATTTTTAGTAGAAATATGGATCATCCATTTATATGCTCTTACAGGAACTTTCTAGGGACACAATACCACCGTTATTTGAGAATGTTGTACCTTTTTCATTCCATTTAAAGAATCAATAGTCATATATTATTGTTAATATGGACCATTTGGGTAATTTTGGACAATTTGTAGTCATTCTGGGCAAAGCAACCCTTACCTGCACTGAACTGGAAATATTTTAGAAAAACACACTGAGTTACAAGACAAAGCTAGAATTACATGATTTTAATAGTAATAGGTCGTGATCTAAAGTGGGCCGGTCTGAGGCATGACAGTCCAGGGCTGAAAATGAGTCCCACTCCAGCCCTGGTCTCATTATTTAGATGTTTTGTCTTGTTTTGGTCATTTTGTGTCTTTTTTGACTCATTTGTGTTTTGTTGCTGTGTCCCACGTCTCTTTCGAAGAGTTTTGTCTCCTTTCTTGTGTGGTTTTGACTCATTTTAAACAAAAAACAGATTTAGTCTTTCGGTTGTGACGCCTGTGTGGGTGTAAACCTGATTTTTGTTTGGGTTTTTGTCATTTCTTGTCTTGTTTTTGTCTTTTTTGTCTCGATTGTGTCTCGTTTGTTCAATTTTGCGTCTATTTTTTGTCTAGTTTTTGTTGTTTGCCTATTTTTTGTCATTTTTGTGGTTTTGTCTGATGTGTCTCATTTATACTGACAGTCAATAGAAACTTTGAGGTAGAAATGTGCGCAGAATTCTACTTGTAGGGGGTTGTAATTATTCATTGTGGATTTACTGATGATCTAGTGCCCTGGTAGTTGAGATAATGATGAGTTGTCATTTTGTCATGATTCATTGCACATGGGTTGGTCACTTTGCAAAAGTGAACCAAATACACACCAAGCAATACTCAGTGAGTATCTGCACAATGTGAGAATGGGTTTTGAAGGCCTATATAAAGGCCCAAAAAAGGCCACCATTGTTAGTCCAGGGAACAGCATCATGCCGCGTCTATCACATGAACAACGTCTCCGGGCACTGGGTATGGTGGAGGCCGGTTTGAGCTACAGTGATGTAGCCAGGCGTATGGGCTGTTCCCAACCCACAATCAGAAGCCTGGTCCAAAGCATGCGCCGACGGATTGCTGCCTGCATCCAAGCAGATGGAGGCCATACTCGGTATTGACTGCTGTGACTTTGTGTTTGGCAGGTGCCATTTTCTTTTGTGAAATTCTTTATTTTAAAATCATTCTTGAAACTTTAGATTTTTGTTTCTGTATGCTAATATGCTAAACAAATGATTCATATGAAGAAAATCCAGTTTCAGGCTTCAAAATAAAAATTATGTTGAAAAATATGGTCTCAAAGTTTCTATTGACTGTCAGTGTATATTGTCTTTCTTGTTTTTGTTGATTTGTGTCTCATTTTTTGTCTCCTTTTTCATGCCAATTGTCTCATTTCTTGTCATTTAGTGTCACCTGTGTCTCATTATTTAGATTTTTCTTCTTGTTTCGGTCATTTTGTGTCTTTTTTGACTAATTTGTGGTTTGTTGTTGTGTCCCACATCTCTTTTGGAGAGTTTTGTCTCCTTTCTTGTGTGATTTTGACTCATTTTGAAACAAAAACCAGATTTAGTATTTCGGTTGTGACACCTGTGTGGATGAAAACCTGATTTTTGTTTGAGTTTTTGTCTTTTTTTGGTCTTTTTTGTTTCTCTTGTGTCTCATTTTTGTGTTGTTTGCCTAATTTTTGTCCTTTTATGTCTCTGTTGTGTCTCATCTATGTTGTCTGTCTTATTTTTGTTGCTTTCTGGCTCGTTTTTTTCATTCAGCGACTCGTTTTTGTTGTTTTGTCTCTTTTTTTTCTTTTCTCTGGTCTTTACCAGAAACATAAACTCAACAAGTCTTTTATTCACAGGTTTAATTTGCTGTTTAAACTTTAAACGCTCAGACGCTGGCCTACAGTAGGAGCAGGAAGTGAGCTGATGAGGCCTCAGTGGGCGACCGGAGCGTCGACCCGTGAAGACCCGCTCAGCTCCACCGAACTTTAAAGGTGAATCGGATCAGAGCTGCTGCTGACGAGGGTTTAACTGCTGCCCCAAAGAAACCCAACGAGTGAAAGTAATCAACACTATGAGCACTAATCAGCGGAGGGGAGAATCGCTGGATTTAATGGCCTCAGTATAAATCTCAGAGGAAAGAAACAGACTCTGATTAATGAGCTGAAGTAGATTTTTCACTCCGGTCTGGAACCATCTAGGCCTCCATCTAAACCAATGACCTCACTGCATTTACTGGCTGCCGTCCACACACAGCAGCAAAGACTAAAGCAAGAGCAAATACAGAAGGTCACAGAGACGCTAACGACGTGCTGGAGTTTGTGTTTTTATTGTCGTTGTCATGGAACAACAAACCTCAGCCGAAGAACTTCTAATGTCCCAGTTTCTGGAAAAAATGATAGTTATTCATCAAAGCAACATTTTTTCAATCTTAAATGATGCATAGATTCATAATATACAGAGTTTAAGATGGAAAACTGCTAATTATTCATGTCAGAATCTCACTTTTTGGCCACTAGGGGGCAGAAATACTCCAAAACAAACCACAAAACTGACATATTCTCACAAACTTATGTACACTCCAAACAAACAGCTTTGAGAGCGATAAAAATGAGCCAATAAATATGACACAAAGGCCAAACCAAGAGCAAAATCTACAAGTCTAATAATATGCTGGAGTTTGTGTTTTTTTTTTTCATCTCATTTTTTGGCCACTAGGGGCAGAAGAACTCCAAAACAAACCACAACGCTGACACATTCTCACCTTGTAAAGCTGCCACGGCTAATTTTGCAATCAGCTGCTTATGTGCACATTAAAAAGCAGTTTAAGAGTGATGAAAACGAGCCAAAAAATGTGACACAAAGGCCAAACCAAGAGCAAAATCCACAAGGTGACACTAACGACATGTTGGAGTTTGTGTTTTCATTATCACCGTCATGGAACAAAAACCTCAGCTAAAGAACCTCTGATGTTACGGAAACTGGAAAAAAATCTATAGTTATTCATTTAAAGATTTCATCTGTCGGAAATGATACAACAACTGAGCAGCCTTGGTGGAGTTCTGCTCGCTCTGAGTGCTTTCCTTGTATTGCTAATGATGCATCCAAAAATGAAAACGCTTGTATTGCTAATGATGCATCCAAAAATGAAAACGCATCTAATTGATGTTTTGATATTTAACTAAAATCCTGCAGCTCAATATAAGTCGTGTTTTTTAACCCTCTATGGTACGCACTATGGTCCCAGTTGGTAAAAAAATGTTTGGGGTGTTTTTTTGTCTTAAAACAGATCAAGTAAACATAATTAAGAGACATTTTAAAAAAATATTATTTTTTTAGTAGTTTTTAGGGTTCGTTGCCATATGGCAACACCGTACCATAATGGAAAGTAATGAAAACTAGAGAATTTTGTTTAAAATTGTATATAACATTTATTTTAAAACTCATGTTATAGTATAAACAATCCCAGTAGCTAACTAAACTAATAGTTAAATGCAATACATAAATGGAGGCTGGAACATGATTGCCATATACATTTTACACTCTCTTACTGGTAATACCTGTCACTTCACTGTCTCTGCCCTCACTGTCTCCACTGTCCTCATTCTCTGGCTCATAGTCTTCATCCATCTCACTGTCTTCATCACTCTCACTCTACTGTGTTTCGAGCAGCTCATTTTTCTCGTCACTGAATCCTTTGTCATCTTCACTATCATCTAGTGGGAGGGCGAGTTCAGCTTTTTTCCGTGATTTACCATAAAAAAAATTTGCATTCATTCTGTAAATGGAAGAAAGATGTGTCAAATATCATCATATTCAATGTGGAAAGGACTCACAAAGTGTATTATTATAGTTTATAGACTATAGAAGATCAGTGTACACCAGTGCAATTGCAAAGTAGGCCTATAACTAAATACAAACTGTTATCAACATACCAGACTAGCAATCCTTAATGGTACGGTGTTGCCATATGGCAACGTACACATTTTTAACATTTTCTATTATTTATTGATCAAGCACAGTGCAAGAAACTACATAAAAATGAACTTAACTCACCTATTATTGAGTGCATATTTTTTCCCCGTTGAAAAACTTCAAAAAAACACTTTTTTTGGTGAATTTTTAGGAGTCAAATGGTGAGGCTCCTCCCGTCAATGATGTCTGTAGAAAAGGGTTTCAAACTGGCTTCCAGAATGTCATGTGACAAATTTAAACACTGCTATTGGTTAACTTAGAATCCCACTTCTTTTTAATGCATTGCAACATAACTGGGGATGTATTATCTGTGTGTAGAAAGCTTAAAATAGGGTTGTTGCCATATGGCAACGCTGTACCATAGAGGGTTAAGCTTAAATAAGTTTGTGCATCTTTCTCACACTTTCTCTTTAAAGATAAAGAGAGTATTCACTCAATATTCCATTGCAGCAAGGCAAATAATGCTTGTAAAGTACTGTGAATTTGCAAAAACATGCATGAATTCAACTTAATGCGCTGGTATAATCATCTGATAAAGACATTTTTCATTGATTTCTGTCTGATTGGTGTATATTCACTGGGAAAAGGCTTGATTAGTGAATATTTTATCACAAAATATTTTAGATTCCTGATAAAACAACTTTGACAAACTCTTATTGTTTATTTTTCTTTAAGTTTTCTTGGAGGAAAACAAACCCTGAATTCAAAAAGATTGGCACAAACTGCTCAGTTATTTGCTTTTTTTTTCTTTTTTTGCTAATGTTGCATCCAAAAATGAAAACACATGTAATTAATGTGTATCAATATTTGATGAAAATCCTGCAGCTCAGTGTAGGTCATGTTTTATAGCTTCAGTGAGTTTGTGCATCTTCTTCACACTTTCCCTTTAAGGAAAAAGAGTAAATTCACTCAGTTTTCTGTTGCAGCAAGGCAAATAATACTGTGAATTTGCAGAAACATGCACAAATTCAACTTAATGCACTGATATAAGAATTTAATAAAGTGATTTCTGGTGTATATTTAAAGGGACACGGATCAATTAGTGAATATTTTATCAGAAGAAATGTTAAAATCCCATAAAACTACTTTCCCAAAATGTTCTGTTTACTTTTCTTAAACTGAAGTTTCGTTGGAGGAAAACAAACCTTCAAACGGCCCTAAATGTTCCCTTCAGGAACCGTCGGCACCAAACCGGGTTCAAAAGTTTAAACTCTTGTTGTCGGGACGCTTTAAGCAACTCAGGGACTTGTGCGGCCGTAATCCTCCTGTGTGTAACTGATTTAATGAACACGGAGAAAACAGAGCTGCTAATCCCGCTAATGCCGGCAGCTCCTCCACAACTTTCCCCTTGATGTCGAGCGGGGCTCCAAATCCTCAGACTTTCACATTCTGACGGAAAACAAGAAGCAAACTGTTGGAAGAGGATCTGCGACACATCTCTGCTGAATTCTGCAGCATGTGAGAGAGATTTGGATTGGTTTCCTCAGCAGGTCTGGACGTTAATTCTCCTGCCTGGAGCTCAGGACCTCTCAGTGTAAAATATGATTCTTGGAGACGCTTTTTTATCTTCCTCCTCCCCTTTTTATCTGATTTTCCCGCCAATAAAACACTTGAATCTGCAGGTTTATCACCTGAATGTCAGCCAGACTCCTCGCTTCAGTTTATTTATTTAAAGTTTCGCTGAGCTCTGAGGGACTTTATCAGATTTTTGGTTCCAGAAGCTTCCAGAGTCTCTGCTTTCTTTTCTTTCAGGTGTAGCAGCCTGAAAATCATCACGGCTGTTGGAAATAAAGTGAAGATTTAGCTGTTTTTTCTGCAGTTCTACATGTCAGTGGGATGCATGAGTCAGCTAAAGCTCTTAGCGCCACCTGGTGGAGGATCTCTGCAGTTTAAATGCACTTTTAACCCTCCTGCGGGTCAAATTGATCCGTTTTAAAGTTTGAAAATGTGAACAAAAATACATATTTCCACAGTGAAACTTCTGATGTCCACATTTTCAACATTTTTGGGAACTTTTTCAACCTTTTTTGGTGAAAAAAAAGAAATGTTAAAAATGTTTCTTAAGAACATTCACAAAAAGATTCAACCAAAATCCAGCGAAATTTGGTGGATTTTGGTTGATTTTTTGTGAATGTTCTTAAAGGAAATATTGGTTTTACTGATACATACATATATGTAATCATTTTAGACATTTTTAGGATTTTTTTGGAAGATTTTGACTCATTTTTTGGAAATATTTACAAGATTTTTTTCCCCCAATTTGCAGGATTTTTTAAATAAAACTTTTCAGGGAAACTTTTAAGGAATTATTGGAATTGTTGTCCTGAAGGTTTTGCAAATTTTCAGAAGTTTGGGGAATTTTTTTCAGACAATAAACAACATTTTTTGGTGCCTGTAAATGAAGACAACAGGAGGGTTAAAGGGAAGAAAATGCACATTGTCAGACAAAAGCACTTGAACGGAATAAAGCTGCAAGGATTAGTCGGTTTGATCAAACAGTAGGTGTTTTGTATGAGTTGTTTGCTGAAAACAGCTGCAGGAAATACAGATGTGAGATGATAAATAAACAATAAAAGTGCTATAAAAATAAAACTGTGAGATTAGAGAAGGTAAAAAGCTCCAAAGAGCTCAAATGGGAGCATTTTTAAAGATTAGTTTCCAGATTTGTATTTGGAAACAATAAACAAGTGTATCATGTGGTTGAATTATTGGGTTTTTTTGTTTAAAATGTGAAAAAAGTAAAGATTTTTGGTTTTCAAACCAAAAATCAATCATTAATGAATAAAAAAGGATCAAGCTTGAATGGTTTTTAAATAGTTTTTTTATTCTGACACCTGATATGTTTGTTTTATTTGTGGTTTGGAAACAAAAAAACAATTTAATAGTTTGATTTTACTTCTATCCACAGACTGATATGAACAGAAAACATTTGAATTATTACAGCAAACTGCTTCACAGTTAAATATTACACTTTAAAAAAAACATACATATATTACAGTTAATTCTAGAAGAAAACCTGAAGATAATTTGATTATCTTCAGTTTTATTTCATGTGATCTCAGTGTGCTCAAGAAATAAAGTTAAAGGACGTGAAAACTGCGTGAGAAAGTGAATCCATCACAGTGAATATTTACATGTATAAATATAAATATAATCTTGGTCACTTTTTTCAGCTTTTCATGATCAAAAATAACAGATAGAACATTCATAAAGCACTTTATTGAGCTTTTATTCATCATTGTTTCTGTTAAGAATGTGAATTAATAAGAAAATAATCAGCTAAACAGGGTTAAAGTTTGTTCTTCTGTTTGCTTTATGGCGACTGGTATCACTGTTTTGTGATTGTTGTGTTAAAATGAAATGACAATGTGCTGTTCATGTTGATGAAAGTGAATTAATGATGATTTAAGCATCAATAACAGCCTGATTTTACACCTCATCTATGATTATGAAGGTGCATGGAAACAGAAACACGTGACAAAAACAGCAAACTGTCAGTATCGTTGAGAAAAGTTCACTATTTCATATTTTCAGGGAGGTTAAATCTTATTAAAAGGAGCCAAATGCAGCTGCAGGTAGAGAATGTGTCTAAAAGCTCGGCTGCTGGATGCTCAGACGAGATGAATTTCAGAATAAAATGTAGCTTTTCAATGCATAAAATGAGCAAAATCACATATTTTCCATTTCACAGCATCTAAATTTCATGATTTTGTGTTAAAATGAGTAAAATTAACGATATTCTAGATGAAAATGTGCTGTTTGTGTTGATTAAAGTGAATTAATGATGATTTGAACAATAATAACAGCCTGATTTTACACCTGATTTGTGATTATGAAGATGCATGGAAACAGAAATGCAAAACTGTCAGTATTGTAGAGAAAATGTCACTCATTTATATTTCCAGGAGCTTCAGTCTTATCAAAAGCTGCAAGTCGAGAATGTTTTTAAGAGTTCAGCTACTGGATGCTCGGACAAGATGAATCTGAGAATTAAATGCAGCTTTTCAATGCAAAAAAAATCACATATTTCCCTTTTAAGTTTATCTAAAATTGCTTCATTTTCGCTTTATGGCATCAAAACGTTAGTTTGCTTTGTGATTTGTGTAAAAATGAGAGAAAAATGTGCTGTTCATGTTGATTAAAGTGAATTAACGATGATTTAAACATCAATAACAGATTTTACACCTGATCTATGATTATGAAGGTGAACAGAAACAGAAATGCCTGATAAAAACAGTAAACTGTCAGTATTGTAGAAAAAAATCACTAATTTGTATTTCCAAAGAGCTTTAGTCTTATTAAAAGGAGCCAAAAGCAGCTGAAAGTAAAGAATGTTTTCAGCTCCTGGATGTTTGGAAAAGATGAATTTCAGAATAAAATGCAGCTTTTCAATGCATAAAATGAGCAAAATCCATAGACTGTATATATAGTGGACGTAGCATCTGGCTCCAGAATTGAAGCCCACCCGGAAGTGTCAAAAACTTGCAATATCACGCCGTCCACTAGGGCTGGCTCCAAGAAGCTTTTTCTCCATAGACCCCAATTCATTTTTGGAGAAAATAAAATTTGATAGACTGATTTTCTACAGCTCAGGATTTTTTTCCCGTTAGTTTTCATGGTCAAAATGAGAGATCAGGTGGCTGATCTTAAAATAAATCAATACTGAATTTTAAATAAATCGTTAAAGTTGGCGGAGCCAGGGGGCGTGGTAGACAGCATGATAGACATGATAGACAGCAACAGAAGCCTCTGCGGTAAAATGTGGGCGGGATAAGAGAGTCCTCAGCCAATCCTGCCCCTAGTTGCTCTCCGGTCCAGTCTGTTTGATGACGCTTTTTACGTCACTGGCTCCAAAAAATCCAAAACGGCGACCAGGAAGTAGCAAAATCCGGGCTTCATTTTCTCGGCGTTGAAACCAACGGGTGACGTCACGGTTAGTTTACGCCTGGCAAAATCACATATTTTCATTTTCAGTCCATCTGAATTTCCTTCATTTATATCCAGGGTTTGGTATTTGAAACCAAACTGCACCAGTGAAACGGATATTGCAGCCAAATATCAATAAAATCTGAGATTTTTAACTGGATAAATCCTCAGTTTGTTCTCTGTGATGGATCGACTGCAGCAGGTCTAAACAACTTCACATTAAATTTATTCTGCTTCTCAGGAATCCATTATTTAGTAAAAAGTAGATTAAAAGTCAGTCACAGTTAATGCTGTTAAAACAACATTTAGATGTTTTGATCCAACCCGAGTCCGGTTTTAATCTAATTAACGTTTGTTTTCAGATATTAATAGATTAAAAATACGTAGTTTGATCTTCCGTCGCTCCTCCTCTCTGTGACCTGAAGTAACCTCGTCTGTCGTCTTCAGATGAAGGCTTCAGTCGGGACTCACAGGAGAATAAAGGCTGTCGTCTTCGTCTTCGTCTAATCATCAGAAAACAGCAAAAATCAGGAAATGTTCTGAGTCTTTTTCAGATTCTCTGCAGCTGTCTCTCTGTTGTTTTACCTGAACTCTGCTGGTTTGCTTTCTGTCTTGAGTAAAGCGGGTTGAAGACGCCGGCAGACGACTGACCCGCTTCAGGATCTGTGACAGGAGAGCAAAACAACGCTGATTTTTGTCTGACACACACTATAAAACAAAACTAAATAAAAGAAACAAAACTGGCTTTTATCTTTCATGCACTATAAAATAAAATAAAATTCAATTTTTTTTTAGATAAATAGCCATGAAATTTCCAGCAGCAAAATTTTTCTAATAGTTCCCATAAATTTACAATAAAATAATCTACATAACTAGATGATCACCTGTAAGATTTCTATTGGAAATTTGCTCTATATTTTCAAGACGAATTGCATATTTTCACTGTTAAAAAAAACATCTAAAATCAAGGACATGGCAGCAAGAATGAACACGGAAAAACATGTTAAAAATGATGGAATATTAATGTTCAAAAACTGGGAAAACAACAGAAAGTACCTGTGAAACAATTCGATTTTTAGTGGATTTAAATGCAGCCAACAAGTAAAAAAATGATGTAAATTCACTAGATATTATGTGTAATTTAACAATACAGGGAAAATCAGTAAAATAACAGTTTAAAATATATTTATTACTTAGAATTTTTCAATCCTTAATGTGCATATTTTTGTTCTCTAAAATAACAGAAAATATCTAAAAAAAAATAAGACTTTTGCTGATTTAAAAACTTTAAAAATTGTGTAATTTCATTGTCAATATATGAAACTAATTACTATTTGTAAAAAAAAAAAAAAAAGACTTTTGATTTTTTGATAAGGATGTCATTTACAGTTATGGCCTGTTTGTTTTGTGAAGTTTTTAGCTTTTTTTTTGCAGTTAATAGATAAATGAACAGTCATTTTCTGTGATTTTACTAGCTATTATCTGTAATAATGCAAAATAATGTGAAAAAAATCCCCCAAAAACTAAAAAAACTATTGAAAAAATATAATTTTTGATAGTATTGGTGTAAAGAAATGAATGAGTTGCTGGATCTGCTCATTTCAGGAGTCAGGAGTTCAGGTATTTTCTGTAATTTGTCACCTGTCTGTAGAAGTAAATAGCAAATAGCGGAAACAGTCGGGCTGCATCTGTGGAAAATTAATAAAATCCGTCTGCTGGCTGCAGCTTCACATCAAACACAACAAAAATCTGAGATGCATTGATCTAAATCTGCCGATATGTTGAACTTTTCCTTCAGATTCTGACCAGAAAACCCCCTGAAAACAGGCGGTTAGAGATGAGAGAATGAAGCGGACTGACCGGGGATGACGTTGGTGTAGCCGCTGGTCACGTTCTCGTAACATTCTCCAGACGAAGTGCTCGAAGTTTCAAAGGAGTCGATGGAGATCTTGGACACTCTGGCGTACTGAGGCTCTACAGGAACGCCGTTATAACCTAGAAAATGTGCTGCTGGCTCGGCCGTGGACTCAGGACCTGGAAAAAAAAAAAGAAGCAGAAAGTTTTAAGAAAAGGAAAATGTAGATATAATAAAATAAAGACAAAGAATTTATTAAAAACAGGAAAATAAATGTGGAAATACAATATTAAACACAAAAAATGAATAAAAAGTAAAATGTAGGAATATGAAATTAAAGAAAAAATATTTTAAAACATAAAATGTAGAAATATGAATTTACGACAAAGAATTTATTAAACACTGGAAAATAAAATGTATAAATGTGAAATTAAAGACAAAAAATCATTAAAAAAATAAACAATAAAATGTATAAAATATTAAATTAAGACAAAGAATTAATAAAAACAGGACAAAATAATATTGAAAATGTGGAAAAGCACAAAAATATTCCAAATAATGGAAAAAAAATCTGACGTACAAATATGAAATTAAAGAGGAAAAAAGATGAAAAACAGAAAAAACAAAATATAGATACATGAAATTGACAACAATTGTTAAAAATGAAAAAATTAAATATAGAAATATGAAAATAAGGTTAACAAAATGTATAAACACAGGAGAAAACAAAATATGAAATCAAACACAAAAATAGTTTGAAAACAGGAAAACACAATGTAGAAATATTAAATTAAAAACAAAACAGATTGAAAATGGACTACAAAATTAAAGGAAAAATCATCAATAACAGGAAAAATTTAACCTAGAAATGTGAACTTAAAGATAAAAATATTAATTATAGGAAAAAAATTAAATGTAGAAATATGAAATTAAAAGAAAAAACATTATAGTTTGGGGGAAATAAAATGTAGAAATATTAAATTAAAGAAAAAAATTAATTACAGGAAAAAATTAATGTAGAAATATGAATTTAAAAGAAAAAACATATAAATTGGGGGAAATAAAATGTAGAAATATGAAATTGAAGAAATTAAATATTAAACACAGAAAAAATTAAATGTAGATGTATGAGATTAAAAACCAAAACATTAAAAACAGGAAAGAAATATTAAAGACAATGAATTATTAGAAACAGGAAAAATAAAATGCAGAAACACACAAATTTAAAAAAGCCTTTTGTACTACATTTGACTGATGTTAAAAAATAAGAGGACACTTGAAAATCTGAACGAAAAGCAAAGAAAAATGAAAATTTCAAGCTGATTTTATTTATTAACTGTCCTGAATTTAAATGGAGTGTTAAATCAATTAGGACAGAAAATTTTAGTTTAGATTCCACATAATATGAAGCTGATGCAACTACCAGCATTATTTGTCATTTTTTCCCCCTAAATCAATAAATTGAATGTTTAATCTTTAAATTATTCCCTTAATTAGGTTGTGTAAAAAAGTGTGTGGTTTTATTGATTCTTTGAGTCTTTTCTGGGTTAAATTAGCGTCTCTAGTTTTTCTCTGCAGGTTTTTTTTTTTTTTAATGACAGAATAAAACCAGTGAAACTCAGAGTTACGTGGTGGAAAGTTTCTGCTCCAGATGTGAAACCAAACGGTGACTCACCTTCCTCACAGAGCCGGTCGAGCCCCGGCGGCCTCACCAGAGGGTTGACGTCGGTCCTGTAGCGCTGAGAGTCTGGAAGCAACAAAACGACACGACGCTGCAGCTTAAAGGCACAAAAAAACATCCTGCATCGACCCGCAACCAGCTCCAAAAGAGCAAAGAAGGAGAAGTAAAAGAAGGTGTCTCACTGCGAAAGGTGGATAAAGTGACAGACGGGTCAGAGCTGGGGTCAAACTGCTCATAGTCTGTATCTACTGAGGCGCTGTCGACGCTACTAAGCTGCGTCCACACATGTCGAGGGTCGGAGGAGACTTTTTGAGACAAACACAACAGAAACATCAGAGACTGCAGGCTTTCAGCAGGTTTCCCACCGCTGTAGAGGTGAATTAAAACATTAAAATGCAGGATATGAAGGAAGAAAAGGGCAGAAATGATCAGAATAACAGATGATAAAGCGCTAAACCCACTGACCGTCCGTCTGTGGAGGGTTCGCTGTGACTTTGACCAGATTTACAGCCTCCTGGTAGTTGTTGTGGTGGTTCTCAGACGACACAGATTGAGGGTTGGAGCGAGTCTGCTGCACCAAGAAAGCTGAGCACAAATAGAAAAATCAGTCTGATAAAGAAACATGAGAAGCGTCACTTTGGTCTCACTGTCGCTGGTTTAAGCAGAGTTTTTGTTTTGCAGAAAAATCCAAACTAATAAAAGCTTCTTCCTCACAATGTTCTACAAACACCGTGTCCCCGAGTTACAGCAAAAAGCTCCTTAAATCTAATGAATTACTGCAACAATTCTGCCAAATGCTGTGAAATTTGATGCTTTTTTAATGATGCTAACAGCTTACGGCTAACTGATGGTGTGAGCAGCACAACAGCTCACAAAACACAAGAATAAAGAACATTTTTTATTTCATTCATTTGTAAAATAAAAAAATGTTTCATGTAAATACAACCAGTCACCAAACAAGAATGAAAGGGAGCAGAAAGAAGACAAGTGTTATTATTATGTCTGCCCCTTTATCCCCAGAAATCAATTACAAAAAATATTGTTGACATCATTCAGTTACTTAAATATTTTTCATTTGGTTTCCAAAATATATTTAATATATTTACAAGTTTTCCAACTTTGCTGCATTTGCAGAAATGTTTCTAATCCATAAAAATAATCTTTACAAAAACAGTTTAAAAAATACTATTTATTTTTAGTCCTTAATATGCACATTTTTTTATTATTATTATTTAAATAAATAAACAGTAAAATTAAAGAAAATAATGGTAAAATTTGTTGTAAAGGATTATTTAATATTTATAAAAGTAGAGATTTTTATAGTCACATTATTTTGGATTGATTTTTATGTATACACTGTAAATTCATAATATATTAATACTGTGATTTTAATGGTTATTATCAGGGAAAAAACGGGAAATTTGTAAATTAACAGTAAATTGTTTTAAAAAAATTACACTTAAAAACTTTTAAAATATTTTTAAATTATTCACCATTTTTCACACCTTAATGTACATGTTCATTGTCAAATATCTTTAAAATAAAAATATTTGTGTTGATTTTTAGACAGTAAAAATAGTGCAATTGTTGTAAAATGTTGCAAAAGAATGAATTAATATTTATAAAAATGGAAATTTTTGACGTGGATGTTATGATTGGGTTGTGTTTTTGTAGTTAAAATGCAAATAAATTAACTTATTAATATTTTTCTATGATTATACTAGTTATTATCTGTAACTTAGCAAAAAAGTTCTAAAAATTAACAGTAAATTGCTTAAAAAATTACAGTTAAATTTTTTTTAAAGATCTTTATAAATTATTCACCATTTTTCAAACCTTAATATACAAGCTTATTATCAAATATTGGCAAATATTTTTTAAAATAAAAATATTTTTGATGATTTTAATACAGTAAAAATAGTGTGATTGTTGCAAAATGTTGTAAAAGAATGAATTAATATTTATAAAAACAGAGATTTTTGATGCTTGAGATATTTTTGGTTGATTTTAATGGTTAAAATGTAAATTAATTAAAACATTCATATTTTTTCTACGATTTGACCAGTTATTATCTGTAATTTAACAAAACAGGAAAAATCTGGAAAATAACAGTAAATTATTTTAAAATTAAGTATATTAGATAAATATTTACGTTTACGTATTTTTTTAAAACAGTGAAACTCTGAAAACTATTTTAAATTATTCACCATTTTTCAAACCTTAAAATACAAATTTTTTTTCCTCAGATATTGTCAAATATCTTTAAAATCAGACTATTTCCTGCAGATGTAAACACAGTAATATTCGTTTTATTCCAGTGAGCCTGTGGGTGAACCGACCGTGCCGTCGTCTGTAATGGCAGCACAGGACGGTGTTTGTGATCAGAAACACCAGCAGCAGCAGAGACACTGAGATGCTGCTGAGGAGCTCCGGATTAGAAAAGAAAGAGTCCACGGCTTCAGTGACGGCGGTGGAACCTGCAGGAATCAACACAAACACAACAAACACATCAGCATGAATGTTTAAATGACATTTACTGTTAAATAAAGTGAATTAAGGATGTGATATTCACCAGTGGTCCAGCTGGTTTCTACAGATGTTACAGCTGTGGTGACTGAAGGAAAACCCAGAGAACCTAAAGACACAAACAGCAGCTGTAAACAACGCCAGGATTTTAGATTTCTGCTGGAACAAATTTGAAATGAGTTAATAAACAAATAAACAAACAGTTAATAAACAAAAAATCACAGAAAAAAAGATTAATTTACGTGTTAACTGCAAAAACAAACACATACATAATGGCCACGTCTTCTTCTTTTCCTTTCGGCTTTTCCCTTCAGGGGTCGCCACAGCGAATCAACTGCCTCCATCTAACCCTGTCTTCTGCATCCTCTTCTCTCACACCAACTACCTTCATGTCCTCTTTAACCACATCCATAAACCTCCTCTTTGGTCTTCCTCTAGGCCTCCTGCCTGGCAGTGGGAAACTCAGCATCCTTCTACCAATATATTCACTCTCTCTCCTCTGGACATGTCTGAACCATCTCAGTCTGGCCTCTCTGACTTTATCTCCAAAGCCTCTAACATGTGCTGTCCCTCTGATGTACTCATTCCTGATCCTATCCATCCTGGTCACTCCCAAAGAGAACCTCAGCATCTTCAGTTCTGCTACCTCCAGCTCTGCCTCCTGTCTTTTCCTCAGGGACACTGTCTCCAGACCAAACAACATGGCTGGTCTCACCACAGTTTTGTAAACCTTTCCTTTCATTTTAGCTGAAACTCTTCTATCACACATCACACCTGACACTTTTCTCCAGCCGTTCCAGCCTGCCTGTACACGCTTCTTCACCTCTTTTCCACACTCTCCATTGCTCTGTACTGTTGACCCTAAGTACTTAAAATCCTCCACCTTCTTGATCTCTTCTCCCTGTAACCTCACTCTTCCACTTGGGTCCCTCTCATTCACACACAGATACTCCGTCTTGCTGCGGCTAACCTTCATTCCTCTCCTTTCCAGGGCAAACCTCCACACCTCTAGCTTCTCCTCCACCTGTTCCCTGCTCTCACTACAGATCACAATGTCATCTGCAAACATCATAGTCCATGGAGACTCCTGTCAAACCTCGTCTGTCATCCTGTCCATAGCAAACAAGAAGGGGCTCAGAGCTGATCCCTGATGTAGTCCCACCTCCACCTTGAACTCCTCTGTCACACCAACAGCACACCTCACCAGTCTTACAGTCCTCATACATGTCCTGCACCACTCTAACATTCTTCTCTGCCACTCCAGACTTCCTCATACAAAACCACAGTTCCTCTCTGGGCACCCTGTCATAAGCTTTCTCCAGATCTACAAAGACACAATGCAGCTCCTTCTGACCTTCTCTGTACTTCTCTATCAACATCCTCAAAGCAAATATTGCTTCTGTTGTACTCTTTCTTGGCATGAAACCATACTGCTGCTCACAGATGTTCACCTCTGCCCTTAGTCTAGCTTCAACTACTCTTTCCCATAGCTTCATCGTGTGGCTCATCAACTTTATTCCTCTGTAGTTGCCACAACTCTGCACATCTCCCTTGTTCTTAAAGATGGGCACCAGCACACTTCTTCTCCATTCCTCGGGCATCTTCTCACTATCTAAGATCCTGTTGAACAACACAGTCAGAAACTCTACTGCTACCTCTCCGAGACACTTCCATACCTCCACAGGTATATCATCAGGACCAAGTGCCTTTCCACTCTTCATCCTCTTCAATGCCCTCCTCACTTCATCCTTACTAATCTTTGCTACTTCCTGGTCCACAACAGTCACCTCTTCTACTCTTCGTTCTCTCTCATTTTCCTCATTCATCAACTCTTCAAAGTACTCTTTCCATCTTCCCATCACACTATTGGCACCTGTCAACACACTTCCATTCTTATCCTTTATCACCCTAACCTGCTGCACATCCTTCCCATCTCTGTCTCTCTGCCTTGCCAACCTGTACAGATCAGTCTCTCCCTCCTTACTGTCCAACCTAGCATACAAGTCATCGTAAGCCCCTTGTTTGGCCTTTGCCACCTCTACTTTCACCTTACGCTGCATCTCCCTGTACTCCTGTCTACTCTCTTCAGTCCTCGGTATCCCACTTCTTCTTAGCTAACCTCTTTCTCTGGATCCACTCCTGCACCTCCTCATTCCACCACCAAGTCTACATAATGGCCACATAAAAAGTGTATAATTCTATACAAATGGCAAAAAATAAATAAAAATAAAAATTTACATGTATGAAAGTTTTGAAAAACGGTGAATAATTTTTAACTGTCATTTTACAAATTTTCCATGTTTTGATAAATTAAAGAAAACAACTCGTAGAATTGTAGAAAAAAAACTATAATTAGTTTATTTGTTGACTTTCAATAACGGGCCAAGACTGTAATGATTGACTGTAAAATTATACTTTTTAAAAAAATGTATTTATTGTTTGCTATTTAAAAAAATTTACATATTAAGAATTTTAAAACGGTAACAAAACGACAAATTCTGTGTAAAAAAATTGTTTCTTTAAGAACCAAAATCCAGCGAATTTTGCTGGATTTTGGTTGATTTTTTTGTGAATGTTCTTAAAGAAAACATCAAAAGTTTTACTGATAAATCTGTAATCACTTTAGATATTTTTAGGATTGTTTTGGAAGATTTTTTCTCATTTTTAAAAAAATATTAACAAACATTTTCTTGCCAAATTTGGGGGATTTTTTTTTAAAACAAAACTTTTGAGGAATTATTGGAATTTTCTGAATGTTTTGCAAATTTTCAGAAATTTCAGGAATTGTTTTGCTGAATTTTTGTATTTTTTCAGACAAGGAAGCAATATTGTTTGGTGCCCTTAAATGAGGACAACAGGAGGGTTAAACTGTGGTGGTGTTTCTGAGTCCCGCTACATATTTAGGCCACGGTATCCATACAAAAAGTACACATGCATAACACACGCCTGTGCTCAGCAGAAGGTCATTTTGTTTGTGGGTACATCTATAGTAAATGGACACATTCTATGGTGCTGTGATTTCTGCCACAATCGTTTCCAAGATTTCAGCTGGAAATAACACAACGACTGAGCAGCTTTTACTGTGCTCTCTGAGGGCTTTTCTTGTTATTAAATGCAAAAAAACCCAAAAATGCTGGAAAATATTTGATTATTAATGGATAAAGTATTCCTATGATTTCCATTTTTGTGCAAAATTTAAAGCAAACTATGATTAATTCACTAGCTCAGTCAATCTTGACCTTTTCTTTGCTACAAGTCTCAGTTTTTGTGCGTCCTGCAAAAACAAAAACAGCTTTACTAAGATTCATAAACTCACCGTTACAGACGACACCTGAAGCTTTAGAGGAGGCACACAGGTGAGGTCTGTTGAAGAACTCTTTGCACTGCCACAGACTCTGGTGGGACCGGCATTGGTAGAACCACTTGGTTCCGTTGTTGTGGGCCAGCGGAGGAACAAACTGGGAGAACTGGGCGGGCTGGGAGCCACAGTTCAGCATGGAGCAGACTATGGAGGCCATGTCTTTGTTCCAGCAGTTATCACAGACGGTCCCCCAGCTGCCGTTACGATGGATCTCCACCTTACCGGAGCACCGGTCCAGACCTCCGCTCAGTCTGACGGCCCGCATCTCTGCACAAAAACGAAACCGTACGACAGAAAAAACAACAAATGATTCCTCCAACGGCTCACTAAGGCACGGGTTACTACTGAGAACCACAGAAATGGGATTTATGGTTGTTTCTGTGCATCTTTTATGTCATTTTGCATCACTTTATGGTAGCTTTTGTACCCATTTGGTCTTTTTAAGTATCATGTTGTTCATATTGAGTCTCTTTATGGTCATTTTGCATCACTTTACGGCTGTTTTTTGTCACTTTTTCGTCATTTTGCGACTTATTTTGATCATTTTACATCTCTTAGTTCTCATTTTGGACATTTTGCTTCTCTCTGTAGCCATATGGAGTCTCTTTATGGTCATTTTGAATCACTTTACGGCTGTTTTTTGTTACTTTTTTGTCAATTTTGTGACTTATTTTGACAATTTTACATCTCTTAGTTCTCATTTAGGACACTTTGCTTCTGTTTGTAGCCATTTGGAGTCTCTTTATGGTCATTTTGCATCACTTTACGGCTGTTTTTTGTCACTTTTTTGTCAATTTTGTGACTTATTTTGACCATTTTACATCTCTTAGTTCTCATTTAGGACACTTTGCTTCTGTTTGTAGACATTTGCAGTCTCTTTATGGTCATTTTGCATCACTTTACGGCTGTTTTTTGTCATTTTGTCAAGTTTTACTGATATGTATGTAATCATTTTAGATATTTTTAGGATTTTTTGGAAGATTTTTACACATTTTTTGAAAATATTTACAAGAATTTTCTTGCCACATTTGGGGGATTTTTTAAAATAAAATTTTTAAGGGAATTTTTTAAAGGAATTATTGTAATTTTCTTCCTAAAGATTTTACAAATTTTCAGAAATTTGTGGAATTTTTTGCTGAATTTTTGGATTTTTTCAGGCAAGGAAACAATATTTTTCGATGCCTGTAAATGAGGACAACAGGAGGGTTAAACGGCAGCGGACAAGAATGAAGAACCCTGAACTTTTTTCTCTATATTTGATAAAGTTTTGTGACTCTAACCTGAGCAGACGACCCCAGCGTCCTCCTTGTGTCCACAGTCGGACTCGCTCTGAGCGGCCGGGCAGCTCCACAGGTTCTGCTCTCGGCCCGTACAGTTGAGCTCGTCCAGGAGAACCGGTCCGGTCCCGGGGGGGAAGGATCCTCCCTGACCCGACACGCTGAGGGCGAAGCCACATCCGAGCTGAGCACAAACCACAGCGGCGTCCTTCAGATCCCAGCCGTCGTCGCACACCGTCCCCCAGCGGCCGTCCCTCCACACCTCCACCCGGCCGGCACAGCGGTCCGGACCTCCGGCCAACCGGACCGCCTGGTGCCCTGAGGAGGAACATCAACGCCTGTTTCATTCCTGAAAGCATGAGTCTGTTTAACCAGCTTCACCGGTACTTTCCAAAACACTCACTTTCACTTCCTTTTCTTCTGTCTTATACACACAGGTTTGACTAAAACAACTTCAAAAACACGCTTTCATTCACCGCTTGTATCGTGTCTAAAGTTGAAATGGAATCTTTCTGACAACATTTTGTTCTGGAACAACTTACTAAATGGTTCCAGTGCCGTCATTTCCCCATTTTAAAAACCTCTTTTACTATAAACACGAGTGAAAATGAAGAAAAACCAAGCACTGAATAATACATATTTTATCATTTTACATCTCTGTTCATAGCTATTCTGCATCTCTTTATGCTTTTTGTATATAATTCTGGGGTTTTACATGTCTTCAGTGTAAAATTTGGGACATTTTATGCAATATTTTAGTTATTTTTCATGTATTTATGGTTGTTTGTATGTAATTTGAGTGTTTTTACATGTCTTTTGTGTAACATTTGCCAGATTTTATGTCATATTTTACTTATTTTGCGTCTTTTTATGGTTATTTGTTTATGATTTTGGATTTTTACATGTCTTTGATACAACATTTGATAGATTTTTATGTCATATTTTAGTTATTTTGCATTTCTTTATGGTTGTTTGTATATAATTTGGGGTTTTTACATGTCTTTTGTGTAATATTTCTGAGATTTTATGCCATGTTTTAGTTATTCTGCCTTTCTTTGTGGTTGCTTATATATCATTTTGGGGTTTTACATGCCTGTTGTGTAACATTTGGGAGATTTTAGGCCGTATTTTAGTTATTTTACATGTCTTTATGGTTGCATTTACTCACAGTTTGGTCATTTCATGAGTTGTTTTGATAGTTTTGTACTTCTTTGCGTTCATTTGATATAATTTTAATCATTTCATGTCTCTGTTTGTACTAATTGTAAAGTCTAGTTACAGTATTTAACTCCATATTCTACTAGAATGTGCTGTAATCTATTTTATAACAATCAACAGTTTAGATAAATTACAGTCATTAGTCAAAAGTGTGGTCTAAAGACGTTTATAAAACCTTCTGAAACTGACTTTAGTGCTTTTTTAGTGCCCTTTGTGTTCATTCATTTAAGAAAAAATAGAATTTAACTCTATTTGTTCCCTCAGTGAGTCTTTAGATCCAGTTTTCTTGCCACATTAACAGCAGGTGTTGGCCAAACTATTATTTATTTAATATTATTTAATTATTTAATCACCATAAAGCTGAATTTTCAAACTTCTGTTGTCTGTATAAACCGTAGTTTTAATAAATTTCAAAGTGTTTACATTAGGTTTGCTGCTCCTTTAGCATCATGACGTCAATGTCTCTGATGTTTTTCATATTTTCTGCTGTAACTCAACCACTTTTTTCTTTTTATTGTGGTTACAGAATTAAGAAAATGGAAGAACATGAAGTTTTGCAATTTATGTTTGTGTAAAGAGAATAATTCAGTTAAAAAATTTGACATTTCTAAGAAGATTGTCCTTAAAATTAAGCAGCAGCACTGCTCATTTAAGTAGAATCAACTGATTTAGGTAGATCTACCTCAAACCGTTGACATTATTATTACTTTTTTAATTAATTTGGACAAATTTAATTCATTTGCATGCTAATTCTCGTTTTTTTAGAATAAATGTGGAATTCTTCACAACCATGTGAAGCCTAAGACTCTGTAGAAAACACTGATATACAGGTATAACTATCAAAAACAGTCCTTTTAATTCTACAACATTAAAGCTGCAATCTGAAGTCACAGAAAGCAGATAGAAGTTCAGTTTGACACTGTTTACGTTCATCTTTTGTGCAAATATTGAATTATTTAGGAAGTTTAACAAGTTTTTATGCCTTCTTTTCATGCAGGCGCCCCACATTCAGATTTAATCCATTAAACGAGTGTTTCTGGGTGATAATAAGACACCAGAGACGAGTCTCACCACAGACGGCTGCAGAGATCACAGCACAGTTTCCTCCCTGCATCACCGAACAGTTGTGCAGCCGTCGGTCTCGGTACGAACAGCGGTGGAAGCAGCTGGAGTTTGAAGCCGAGCTGCTTCTGTTCACACGATAAACTCCACCGCAGTTCAGATCCCGACAGATCTGTTCGACCAGAACGTCCACAGAGGCTGAAGTCAGAGGCACCGGGTGTCTGCTGCCGTTTCCAGGAAGTCTGAGCGTCCAGCTGCAGCGATTCCCTGAGAGGTGGTGAACCAGCGGCTCATCTGAGGAACACAGAGACACAGAGGTTTAATGGGATTTATGCCGATTTAATGGATGAAAATCAGAGCAGGAATCACTTCTCTGACACTCTTGAAACGCCAACAAACTGTTATTAAATCTGAGTCAACACAGCTGATAATTAATAAATAATATGCTGAATTATTTAAAGCGTCGTCATGTTGTTTAACGGTCGACTAATGTTTTTCTTTTTCAGGGCTGAAACTGATAAAAACAAATGAAACTGCAAAAAAAGTGAAAACCTGGCTGCAAGGCTGCCACAAAAAATACGTTTAAAAATAGAAAACATTCATAAACTGTAAAAACTGTGAAAATGACAGCAAATATCTGCAAAATAATGACTTTTTGACTGTCATTTGACAGGTTTTTAAAATAAATCCATGGTTTCTAATTGCTGCTCTTGCATAAATGTTTGAAAAAACATAGAACTTGTCCTATAATTTATTGTTTTAGGTATTTTAGTGCATTTTAGTGTAATTTTCTATGGCATGGGCACAGTTTAATGGGATTTATGTTGAAAATCAGAGCAGGTTCCACTTCTCTGACACTCCTGAAACTCCAATAAACTGTTATTAAATCTGAGTCAACACAGCTGATAGTTAATACAGGTTATGCTAAATTAATTCGAGTGTTGTCGTGTTGTTTACTGGTCGACTGGTATGCTCTTTCAGGGCTGATACTGATAAAAACAATTTAAATCAGAAAAAAAAAGTGTGAAAATTTGTCTGCAAATGTGTCAGAAAAATCTGTTAAAATATAGTGGAAAAAGAAAATGTAAAAAAAAACAAAAAACAAAAAAAATAACAGCAAATATCTGCAAAATAAGGACTTTTTTGGCTGTCATCTGATAGATTTTTACAAAAATTTGAATTATTTTCCCTTGATTTCTCAAAGATATTTAATATATTTACATTTTGTCACACATTGCTGATTTTACATGAATATTTCAGATTCATGAAACTATCATTTGTTCTATAATTTAATGTTTTAGGTGTTTTGGTGCATTTTTAAATCTGGTAGAGCATAAATATTAAGGAAACATCTCCGGAAACAGGAAAATGAAACGTACTTATTAAACACTGTATGTTGAAAGTAAATAAACACTTTTTAAATATTTAAGCAAAAGATTTATTTAGAATTTAAACTTTAAAAACAAATCAATTGAACTAATCTGAGTAATGCAGACATCTTGTACTTGCACCTTTGGTGACTTTTTGCACCCCTCTGTTTGTTCCTAAGAGCTCTGTAACGGTAAATTTCTCCTTTGTGAGATCAATAAAGTCTATCTTATCTTACATTTAAAAGTAAAAGAACTAATTACTATTTGTAAAAATACAGATGTGTCATGTGGATATTATTTACAGTTTTAGTCTGTTTTTCATTCTTGTCATCATGAATTTATGATTTTTTCTGTGATTTAACTAGATATTATCTGCAATTTAATAAAAGTAGAAAAACAACAGTTTAAAAAAGGATTCCCCACTTTTCAGTCTTTAATGTACATAATTTTTCTTTGACATAACAGCAAATATCAGTAAAATAATCACATTTTTAGCAGATTTAAATACAGTAAAACTGTGTAATTTTACTTTCATACTTATAAAAGTGAACTACTGTTTATAAAATTTAAATTTAAAAAAATTTGGCATTAATTATTCTACTGGAAAGCGGTTTGGTTAAAGATCCTGTGTTTTCCATATGCTGCTAAAATAAATCTGACTTGAAATCAGAGGAACAAAAACATTTTATTGTCGCTGAAAGACAAAAGAGCAAACCGATAAAAGTTCCCTTAAAACAACATTTAAACATTTATCTTTCTCTGGATTCCTGATCTCGTTTAAATCTCTCTGTATATTCAAAAACACGGCGTTAATATGTGGTTTTTATTATGATTTGTTGAAGTGGGTTTTAGTTTTCAGATCTTTACTGAGCAGGACTGACTTCAAATAAACTAGAGACCACATGATCAGATCCATTTATTCATCTGCACCACATCACTGATAAATTATTAACTGGTGAAGGGGAGGATTTCTGTCTGAAGGAGTTCATCAGAGCCATAAAAAACACATCCTCAGTGATTTATCACCTCTTACGTTCTTTCAGGTGAAATAACGTCTAAAAACTTTGACTTCCTCGAGCTTGAAATGGAGTTTTACTGATTTTATCGCCTGTTTTTTGCAGACACAATTAAAAGTAATTGCACTGGGGTATTCTGATTTACACCGTTGTTGCTGTGCAGGAGCAACAACCACAAAACCAAAAGTGCACAACGTAACGCAGTGCAATTCAGTCCAACCTTGAGGCTGCGTTTAAACTCTGCAGAGCTTCCTGATTCTCTGACGTTCGTACAGATAAAAATAACTTCCTCACAGCTTTAACTGAGAGCTGATGACAAATCCTTCTGCTACAGACACTCCTACCTTTACAGTCACTCTTTATTCCATCACCATTTATGATTAATTAGCAGCCATAAGCAAACTGATCACTATTCTTTTCTGTATTTACTCACTGTGACCTCCCAACTGTCTGACCGACTCTATAAATCAGAGATAACAAACTCATCTTAGTTCAGGTTCCACATTCAGCCCAAATTGATCTCAAGTCACCAGTAAAATCACAGCATAATAACCTATAAATAACCAAATACGTACGTTCTGAAAATGTTCACATTTAATGAACTTTTTTTTAACAAAACATCAGAAACAACAGGAAATTTCTTAAGAAAACTAAGTTCAATTTTAACAACATTACGCCTCAGTTTATCATTTACACATTACTACTTGCAGATCACAGTGTGTTTACAAAGGAACAACACATTTAGTCTCAGGTAGCTGGAACTGAATGATGCAGTATTTTACTTTATGATCAAAATGACAAAAGTTAGACAAAAAAGTAGACAAAAAACAACAAAAACAAGACAAAATGTTAGAAAAACGAGACACAAAATGACAAAAAATGAGGCAAATGACACAACCCCCCCCCCCAAAAAAAATTACACAAATGACACAAATAAGACCAAAAATGACAAAAAAGTAGATAAAAAACTCAAAATGACACCAACGATGCACAAAACAATGGTGTGAGGCATAAATGCAGTAAAACAGGAAAAGTCAGAGAGACAACTGCTGCCTGATGCTTTTAAGATTACTTAAATTAAATGTAACATTAGGGGTGAACCAGTTTGTTTTTTGAAAGACAGGGTTGTAATGGTTATAATAAATCCAGGTTCGATAATTTCACTGTTAATGAAAACATCAGGATTAATTATATGATTTCTCCTCTATATAAAATACATGCAAACTGTTGTTATTGCTTGAATTATATTAAGGGTTAAGAAGAATTAGCTAAAGAATCAGACACTTTGCTGCTTGCAGCTGTTAGTTCGGCTGTTCTTCAGATCGAATAAAAAAATACAGTATCATCAGCGTACGGTTGAACGTAACATCTGGACACGCTGCAGGAAGGGAATTAATATTTATACGAATAAAAACTGGTCCTAAAGTAGAACCCTGAAGGACGCCAACTGTACAACAAATAAGGAATATTTATCACATTGTTTTTTGCTTTGTTTCTTCTCATTTAAGCAGGATGAGGTTTTGACAATTAAAATCTAACTTAGAGACTCTGACAGTAAAATGCCTTCGTTAAAAGTGTGAAATGACGATTCTACTTCTCACTCATTTAATCACATTTCTCTGTTTTTATTTCTTTTGATCTCTTCAGCATCTGTGTGTAGAATACTGGAAGTTATTTAGAGAGATAAAAATTGTTGTACAAATGAAAATGAGGCCCATAAAAGTAAGAAATCTGCTAAAGTAATGTTTCCTTTCACATTTATTGTTAATAAACTCGACAATTCTCTGCCAGTATCTAAAATAGCGAATAAAAAAGCTTCAGGAATATTGAAGGTGTCAATTATTTTGCAAGCTTTTACTTTTTTCTTTCACTAACAACAATAATTTAACGTCTTACTTAAGTAGCTCAAGCATTTAAAAGGAAAAACAAGCTCTTGAAAGGTTTTGAATTTCAATGATTTTCCTTTTTATCATTTACAAACTTGAAATCTGGGATAAAATCAGATTGTTTTAAACACTCTTTAACATCTTCTGTCATTTGAAAGACATTTCAGGATTGTTTGATTGTAAGAGTATTGGGATGTGTACTAGTCGTTTAATCGTTTAACCGCCTACTCATTTATTAAACGTTTAGTATTTTACTAGTCGGTTAAACGCTGCATTAAGCACCTTGTTCTTCGTGCCTCTGCCTCGGCTTCTTTGTAAACAGGCTGAGCAGCCAGGGACAGAATTGCTCCTCCTCCCCTCCCCTCACACGCACACGTAGCAGGGGGGGGTCGACCTCCGGATGACACATTTATTTCTCCAAACCTACACCGCCTGTCCGTTCACCCCCCGGCGCCCCCAGTCCCAACCAGGCGCCGCCATGCAGCTCTACGCTCGGGCGTGCGCCGCACGCTCGTCCCGTCTGGGCTACCTGGTTGATCCTGCCAGTTGCATATGCTTGTCTCAAAGATTAAGCATGCAAGTCTAAGTACACACAGCCGGTACAGTGAAACTGCGAATGGCTCATTAAATCAGTTATGGTTCCTTTGATCGCTCTCTCAACGATACCCAACAGGCTTATCAAAATGTCTGATCCACTTGTGAAACTCTTCCTCATCTGTCAAGCAAACCCAGCCATCATCATCATCATTTACGACGGGGCCGTGAACGCCACTGCAGCCTCCATCGTTATTATCAGTGCATTTTCTCCCGCGTCTACTGCTATTTCCGCGTTTTTTTTCAACCCCCGCTATCCCCCTCATCATTAGTGGTGTTTTGACCACTCCAGCTACACCCACCACGTCCCTTCCTGCCTCCCCGGACCCGGTGAAGCAAAGCATCGGCTCCAGTATGTGCTGCTCGTGGGCTGTCATGACACACCGACCCGCTGCCGTTACGCACAGACGCAGCGGCACTTTCTGTCTCAGTGGACGACTGAACATCTTCATCAGAGGGTGAATATTCCTCTTCAGAATATGAGTAAGCCATTACTTGACAAAGTACTTTGTCAGCGTTGAGCAGACCTCTCGGTACTGTGAGTTTTCTCACTCTAAAATGTGCCGTCATGTGTCCTGATACGCTCCGACGGCGAGTGTCTCCTCGGTTTTCAAACTCTGTAAACTCCAAAACTTTGAATGAAAACACGCCCACAACTGATGCTCAGATTGAAGTTCCAGATGTCCGCTATCTCCTGGTGTACAGTACATGAGGCACAGGAGGCAGTATATTTGAAGCTATGGCTTGTTATGTTCAGCAATGTTGTTGTTGCAATATTGCGACTTTGGCGCTTAAAGGGTTAAATTGCAAGTTTTCCGAACCGACTAGTCGCCAATAAAATTAGCGACTAGTCGGTTCGGAAATTAGTCGAAATTCCCATCCCTAAAGGGTATCATGACTCATTGTGAGAAATGATCTAAAACGTGACTCTCACTTGCATTTATTTTACTGTTTTCTACTCTGGCATTCTGGTTAAGATGCACACTAAACCACAAAACACTGAAACTCCTCTTGGAGGTCACAACCTTCACTTTCTTGCCCTCATTTTTTATCTGGAGCAGGAAGACTGAAAATGCAAGAAAATAATCCACATATTTTCACCTTTTTAACCAAGATTTTAATTTTTTTGTGCATGTATAAGCGAAAATCGGCATTAATTATTCCAACTACATCTCTACAGTTCTGACGCTAAATTTATCGCGCTGAGATGTTTTCAGGAAAAAATACACTACGGTTCAACAGTTTGGGGTCACTCAGACAATTTCATGTGTTCCATGAAAACTCACATTTTTATCCATGTGCTAACATAACTGTACAATGGTTTTCTAATCATCAATGAGCCTTTCAACACCATTAGCTAACACAATGTAGCATTAGAACACAGGAGTGATGGTTGCTGGAAATGTTCCTCTGTACTCCTATGGAGATATTCCATTAAAAATCAGCCGTTTACAGCTAGAATAGTCATTTAACACATTAACAATGTCTACACTGGATTTATGACAATTTAATGTTACGGTACTTTTCTTTCACGAATAAGGACATTTGTAAGTGACCCCAAACTTCTGAACAGATGCAGATAAATTAGTTTTTCAAAAATGAGTTAAAGTTGCTCCATATTATTTAAAGTTGCTCTATATTAGTTTAAGCTGCTCTGTATTAGCTAAAGTTGCTCTGTATTAATTTAAGTTGCTCTATAAGAGTAAAAGTTTCTCTATATTAGTAAAAGTTGCTGTATATTAGTTAAAGTTGCTCCACATTAAAGTTGCTCTACATTAGCTAAAGTTGCTCTATAGTAATTAAAGTTGCCCTATTAGTTAGTTGCTCTATATTAATTGAAGTTGCTCTATATTAGTTAAAGTTGCTCCATAATAGATAAAGTTGCTCTAAACAAGTTAAAGTTGGTCTATATTAAATAAAGTTGCTCTAAATGAGTTGTCTAGACAATGTTTAGACTGTATTTCTGGTTAATTTAACTTTATCTTCATTGAAAAAAAGCTGCTTTTCTTTCATAAATAAGGTCATTTCTAAGTGACCCAAACTTCTGATCGGTGTGTATAATCTGTTGTCGAGGACGCCGTTGAGCTCGAAGCCACACAAACAGCAAGAAAGCTTTGTTGCAGAGCAGAGCAGAGCAGAGCAGAGCAGAGCAGAGCAGAGCAGGGTCTGCGTGGGAGGGGGCTTCGCCTTTTCTCATGCTCAACCTGCACCTGCAGAAGTCATGTTTCAAAGCAGGTCACCCCCACATCCTGCCAAGAACACTGACAGAGTTCATGCAGCCCCTGCACTAAGACTGTCCTGATTCTGGGCATAAAGTCTCAAATAAAACTCCACCGTATTTGCATGTATGTGCTTTTCCTCCTGAATTATAATCTGCAGACTAACAGAGAAACATGTTACTCACTGCTGAGCGTCTCTTGTAGATTCGTGTTATTTCCATTTGCTGTCACGTTGATCTCTGTTGGGGCCGTTTGAGTGGAGAAGTTCTGAAAAGCTGAAAAGAAAAAGGGAAATTACTCCGTCGGTAACAGGGGAGCACACGCCGGCTCTTTGAAACGAAGCAACAGATTCACCGCAGGATTCCTGAGGAGTAACAGCCTGACCAGGTGTGACCTTACTGTGTTTGCATGAGGTCTAATGTGGCTGAAACATGAGAAGAACCACAGACGTCTCCAATCCGCATGTTCCACTGAATGTTAATGTGGTCAACGACAACTCATCTCTCAGCTGCAGCATCATGTAAATACAGTATAAAACATACAGATGTGGATACAGCTGGGCGCAGAAGTAAATAAAAAGTGAAGCTTTTTTTGTTTTGTTTTTTAGAAAATATGCTTGTTAATGAAAAAATTTGTTCTTCTTTCATTTAGGATTAGTGGTCAGACAACGTGACTCATCGTAACTGTATTTGCTCTGATTCTTCATTTATTAAATAATGGTGAATATTTTAATAATTCTGCCAGGCCATGTGAACTCCTGAGCACAACTGTATGCACACACCTTTTAATATCTTTTCTCATCATTATTTACAACCTTTTCTATGTTTAAGGAATATAAATGAATAAAAGTCTTAAATCTTTGCTCCTTCGGCCTTTAAATCCAACTTTATGCTTCCGGCTAAAGTGCACAAAAAAAGATTGAAAAACGCTGCGGCAGACGCTATAAAGCTGTGCTAAAAGATGAAAAATTACACGTACAAGTTAAAAGGTCAAGATTAACAATTAAAACTGATCTTAAAAGTAAAATCTGTGCACATTTACAACATTATTAGTGATTTTTAAAACTTGAAACCTGTCCTGTTTATTTTACTGGGATTTCAATTTTTAAACTATTATATTCTTGAAATAATTTGTATAAAAACAGGTTTTTAAAATCAAAATGGATGCATCTATAAAAAGAGAAATAGGAGCTGGATCCCATGATGTTTCAGTTTTATCTAAATAAGCTGTGAAATATTACCCTTCATACTTTTCTTATTATTATTTAGTAATGTTTAAAATGAACATGTAAAACAGAGGGAGGTATCCGTGTTATGTTATTTTCAGTTTCACTGACAATAAATAACTTTGTGCTACTATTTCTACTGCAGTTAGAAAATATGTATGAAAAATGGCAAAAAATTACCGTAAAAGCAAGTTATTAAAACATCTATAACTGTCCCATTTTCAGTCTGTATTCAGAAAAGTTCACATTAGCTTTCTAAAAAATTGGACAAAAACTTACTTTTTCATATATAATTGTCTTCATTTCACTCTATATTCCGAAAAGTTCAAATTAGTTTCTAAAATTGTAGAAAATCTTGTTTTACTATTAAAAATAAAAGTGTAAATGTGTAAACTTTACCTCGACAAAAACAGCTCATTAGGACGATTAAAATGTAAGTCAGCAGCTTCATGTCGTCCAGAAAGAGAGAAAAACTCCAACCTGCTCAAATATCGACCTTAAATCTACTGAGTCTGAGTGCACAGTGACTGGTTTCCTCTCTTGATCCTTTTATATTACACTGACAAAACTTCCCATTTCATGCATCAGCAGGAAGTGAAGCTGCGAGGCCTCGTCACTGATTCTGCTCTAAATGTACGCCACCGTTCAAGAGTGTACGGTCATGTAGAAATGTCTTATTTTGAAGTACAGCCTCGTTTAGAAGGTTTTCTGAGCTCTATGTGAATTAAATTGTTATTTTAATCAGCTGGTAGTTAAATCAGATTGTCAGATAAGTGCTACCTCGGTGTGAGAGTTCATCACTGATCATCCTCTTCAGCACCTGAAAGTGAAAGTCCTGGGGTCATTAGAGAACTAATGGGATGAAACTGCAGAGACTCTGATGTGTTCCAGTGTGTGAACTCAGTCTAAAGCCTCGTCCCACGTTAAAAATTAACTAAACACTGAAATGGCAGAATAGTTCTCTCTGGTTTTTGACATATTGATGTAAACTGGGTCTGCATGTTTGATAGATTTTTTTGCATTCATCTGCTTGGAGATATTTTGTACAAAATAGTTTTATTTGGTTTGTTTAGGTTAGAAAATTATCAGTAAGGACTTATAGAAAGGACAACATACAAGGAATTTGGTTTTAGCTGTTAGTGTCACTTAGTAGTAAAGAAAAGAGAATAATAAAATAATTATAGAAATAACATATACAGGAACTTTAACTTATATTTATTTAATTATAGTTTGGGGTCACTTAGAAATGTCCTTGTTTTTGAAGAAACAATTTTTTTTTCAATGACGATAACATTAAATGAATGATAAGTCCAGTCTAGACGTTGTTAATGTGATAAATGACTATTCTAGCTGGAAATCTTTGATGGAATATCTCCATAGGGTACAGAGGAACATTTCCAGCAACCATCACTCCTGTGTTCTAATGCTACATTGTGTTAGCTAATGGTGTTGAAAGGCTCATTGATGATTAGAAACCCTTGTGCAGTTATGTTAGCACATGAATAAAAGTGTGAGTTTTCATGAAAAACATGAAATTGTCTGGATGAGCCCAAACATTTGAACACTACTGTATTCACTATAAACTTTAGAACGAGTTAGCTAAAATACAGAAAACTGTGGAAATTTAACAGTTTTTATAATGTTTAATATTCAATGATTGTCTGTTGAGGAAATTCTCAAGTATGTGGGCCTAATTTATTTCCCTAATTAAAACATTAATCATAGTAAGTTGACCTGTGAAGCCTATTTCATGCAAAAAGTGCAACTTAGTGTGCTTTAAATGCAAAAAGAAAACACCATGAGAAATCAATATTACCTAAAAGAAAGAATAAAACATTATGAAACACTAAATATTGATTAATTCAGGATGTATGAATAAAATGTTAAAAGATCATTCACATGGCAGTAACTTATGGTTATGTTCTAATTTAGTGAATACAATGTGTGACCCTAAATCACATTACAAAAGTTTTAAGGATATTTGTAATATTTTCATTTAGAATATTCATTTTAATTTAATCTAATATGTGTTTTTGTCTGTTTTACTTTTTCTGTAAATAATGTCAATAATGTGATAAACGATGTCATGCTAACAGCTTTTATTTATATTAAATATAAGATATGAGTGTTTCACTGCTCATCAGACTGGTGATGTAATTCTGTCTTTACCCAGCTGGGGGCGACATTCATGTAAACCGTAGTAAAACACACATTCAATTTATAACTGTGTGTTGATATCCAGCTTCATATGCATTAGAGATACATTGTGTATTTTCATATTGCTCTGTGTACATGTATGTCCAGCCCTTTGGTCAATCGGTGGTTGGTAAAAGTGCTATGTAAATAAAGCTGGATTGGATTGGAATGGATATGCATTAGAATCATCTGGAGGATTCATCTTAAAATTTTCCTGTTTTGTCCATCTTGGTGGAGTTAACACTGCAGTTTTCAAATGTAAGTGAAGGGTATTAAAGGGGTGACATGAGGGTTTTATTAGAAGAAAGAAAAAAGTTCTCATATTCTTATAATTATATATTATCACGGAGGCCAGGATCCAACGGACAGTTGCATTATTTAGACTACTTGTCTTCAAATCCCACTTTAGTTCGTTGCTTCCAGCTGTTTAGGAATTCTTTATTTATCAGATACTTGGACACGTTTAGCTATTCTTTCTCAGCGTGTTAATATTGTTTTTATTCATTTTTCATTTTACATATTATTAATTATTATATTATTTGCATATATCTGTTCTGCTGTAATGATGTGAATTTCTCCTGGTGTGAGGAGCAATAAAGGATTGTCTTATCTTAAAGACCATCAGACAGCAGCAGGATCAATATAGATGTCTCCAAAGAAGAGAGAGCTGTGTTCTTTTACACATGGAGCAAAGGCAGTAACTTAAGTAATTAGTTTCAATCACAAATTAGCCTCGTCTTGGAAACTAGAATGAATCTAACAGGAGGTTTACTGTAGACGCTGCTCTTTAGTTTCACAGTCTCTGTACTCCTCATATTCACGACTTTTCCTATGCTTAAGGAATGTTTTTTAGCATGTTTTACACTGGTCACTTGTGTTTGCATTTTCACTGTATGAGCAATATAAGATTTGTTGAATTTTTACACTGTCTGCCTTTCAAATCAACTTTGTTTCCCGCAAAGTGCAGAAAACAAAAGATGAAAATGATTCAAATATATTAGTTCTAGCTGGAAGACTGTGCTGGAAGAAAAGAGTGAAAAATGAAACATACAGATTAAAAATTAAAGGTTATTCACAGTGGGTGGACGATAACACTGTGGAGACGCTGCATTTACTGTACCAACATGTACGGCTGGTTTTATAAGGAAAGGCAGTTAATACAGCTTAGATTTTACCTGTTATCAGGCTGTAGTTGAATGTCTAATAATCTGATGCACATACACAACCACTCAAAAGTTTAGGGTCACTTAGAAATGTCCTTATTTTTGAAAGAAAAGCTTTTTTTCAAGGAAGATAGCACTAAATCAAATAAAACCTCTTGAATTTTTACACTGTCAGCCATTAAAATCAACATTTTAATCTTTTGTTTTCTGCACTTTGGCAGAAAACACAAGATTAAAATGATTAAAATATATTGTAGTTCCAGTTAGAAGACTGTGCTGGAAGACAAGTGTGAAAAATGAAACAACAACAAAGAGGAAAATAGGAGTTGGACCACATTATGCTTTAGTTTAATCTAAATAAGCTGCTGAAAAATATATCCTTCATGCTTTTTTATGACTAATAATGTTAAAATGTATATTTTGTCCACCTTAGACAGGTAACCTGTCACATAGAGCCTTCGTTTTCAGCTGCAGGTGTGCAAGATTAACTGGTGATCCGATCAACTGGTGATTTCAGCGTTTCTGAGACAGATGTTTCGTAGGCGTGGCTTTTCAGGACCCTTACCGACTAACCAGGAAATAAACAATGGAACAACTTCGCTCCTAAAAATGAGATTTCTGCTGTTTTATTCATTTTGGTCCTGACAAAAAATATCTGGAAATAAGTCGCATTCTCATCGTAAGAGTCATGCGCTGTCAGGCAACAAGAAAGAAAACTACGTAACCGCGGTTGGAACTAGTGGAGCTGTGATCACTGTCAAAACCTGTTAAAGCAGCAGACAGGAGACCAAGACACGATGTACACGTTATTTAACAAGAAGTTCACCAAGCTGTGATAACAGAATGCCGAAGTGTTGCAGTATAACATTAATATATTGATACAGTATTGGCAGGTTTAGATCACATTGTAGCTACACCGTAGCACTGTCTTATTTAAATAACACAAACGTCAACATGTTACTTAAACAGCCCAGCAGTATTTAACGTATTGGATTTGAAATGCAGCAGTTTAGCAAAATTCACAGGACATTCATGTTCAAACCAGCAGCAGAACTTTGTTGTGTCATACTACTCTAAACTGACATGTCATTGAGAAAAGACACCGATTCCTTTCAGTATATCACATACACTGGGACGTTAGCTCAGCTGACTCAACAGGAGATCTATAAACCCGATGCAGTGGATCGGGTTCAACTCCAGCTCACGGCTTCCTACTGTAGGTTTTCTCCCTACTTTTCCGTCCGTCTCTCTATTTACCTGTCAAATAAAGCTAATAAAAGGGGGTATTCACAGCTATTGGTAGTCATAAGTATATATAAGTGTAAAGGTGTTCATTGAAGAGGCAGTTTTTAGTCTGAGAGGGAATCTGCAGATGGAACTTATGGTAGAACAATTCAGCAAGATGATCTTATTTGGTCTGTTTTTATTCATTCTTATTTTATTGTTTCACGTCTTGAGTTGTGAGATCTTGTTTGAAACAGCAGCTAGCTATATAGTTCAAGGGTGGGCTCGTTAAGGTTTTGTAGAATAAATATCCTCGTCTATATTATTGTTCTAGGTCTTTAGAAATAAAAATACCTTTAATTTTGTGTTCTATAAAGTCACAATGCATTGATTCTATAGAATACAATGTTGATTATAACTTGCAATGCCCCAGTAAAATAAATAAATCCTGAATAACGGGGGAAAATAGATGAAGGATATCGACGTTCTGAAGGTTGGAATGTGAAACCTCTGGTTAGAATGCGGTCAGATGGTTTATATGATGTCATTGTTTTACTTAAAATCTGTTTAAAAGTAGAACAACTCAGGTCCGACTGGTTTATCGTAGTAAGCTTTGAAAACGGTATTAGAACTTCTCTTGCTGTTTCTGTCTGACCGTCGGACTGAGGCCACAGACTGTCACCAGTTAATCTGGTGGAGATTGTCACGCTCTACCGCAGCGAAGCGATATTTCCTCTCCGTTAGGTGGAAGTCCTCATTAAACCGAGTATTTTACTGGTAGACTGAACACCCGTGAGTCCAAACAGAGCAATAACAACAATGTTAAAGCTGCAACAAGAACATTTTGGAACAGTTTATTGACATTTGTGTGTTTTGAACAGGCATCAACACAGTCACCTATGCTATGCATTGCCGTTGTAACAGCTGTCTTGCTCACTGAATATCACCAGTTGATCGGATCACCAGTTAATCTTCAACACCGGTCCTGAACTTTCAGTTTCACAGTTTAAGAAATCAGAAATAAAATGAGCTGCGTACCATAGTGGTATTCATCTTTCTGAAAGCATACCGTCACAGATGAATGGAGTCAGCAATGCTCCGAAAAGGCCTCATATGCACACAGTCTTCTGTTCTTTCTTTTGGCTGCAGGTTTGGTTCAGTCTCTTATTGTTCAGCGGTTAGTTTCCAGAATTCTTTAAAGCAAGTCTCGTCCAAACAGCCCTTAATAGTCTGCACAAGAACTTCAATAAACCAGAGTAATTATAATTCACACATGGTAACTAGTAAAAACACATTATTATATTTAAATATCACAACAGACGCATTTTAACACCGTCTGCCACAACCTTTTTCACTGACATTAATTACGCTCTTCTTTCTTCTTCTTCTTCTTCTCTCTTCTTCTTTCTTCTTCTTCTTCTTCTTCTTCTTATTGTTTAATGGCAGTTGGCACGCAACTTTTAGGTGCATTACCGCCACCTTCTGGAATGGAGTGTGGGGGCAGGAAGGCCCCAGCAGTCCTTAAATCCTCTCTCTTAAACCCGTTCTTTCCATAAATAAAAGCAATGTTCTAGCAACATGTTCAAAGATAAGTTACTCAATATTTCCCTGACCTCGAATTTGATTTTACTATCACAAATTTTCCTCTTGAATACTCTCTCTGCTGTTGAAACTTGGGGCAATAGATCAATACATGCTCAACATTCTCTTCCACTCTACAGCATTCACATTCCCTTGTATTATGTTTTCCAATAACTCTCAGGAGTGCTATTCAGCCCTGTGTGCCCGAGTCTTAATCGTGACAAGACATCCTCCTCTTTCCGGCCTAAACAGCCCTGTTCTCCTAAATTCCCTCTAACACTTTTTTGGATTGAGTAATAAAAGCGACCTTCGAGCAAGTATCCCATAAGTAAGTGACCTTGGACGCATCAGTATAAATAATCAAATCATTGAATAACATAAGAAATATACCCATTAACAGAACCACTATTACACTTCTTTCCCAATAAGCTAGATCCACCTTTATTTCTGTCAGTAACCATGGAGGAGTAAGAGAAATTGAAACCGTTGGACTTATTTCAAGTTGATCTATTCCGGACTCTTGTGTCATGCTTTCTATTACCCATGCCAAAGCCATTAATCTGCACCTTTTCTTTTTCCTGACTTGGCTGTAATTAATTACGTTCTCTGTTGTTCATAAAGTTTAAACAAAAAACAGGAAGAAGCTTTGTTTACTTCCGGCTTTAGGAGCACGCGCTCAGCTCAGCTTCGCCTTCCTATTGGCTGCCTGGCGTCTAGCCCGCCCACCACCGGCAGACCGGAAAATTCAACTGACAGAAAAACAAATCGAGAAATTAATTTAAATTTATGTATTTTCACGCGTTTTATTAAACAATTAAAAAACAAAACACTTGAACCGAAACATAAAATTCAAGGAAGCTGCGTTCGGCTTATTTTAAGAAGTTTTCGCGGCTTTCTTGTTGTTTACTGCTTTTATTTCGTGTAACTGCTTTTAAAACGAAAGCAAAGCACATTTAAAACATCGACAAAACACAAACGAAGAGGCTTCACTTTAAAGATGTATGTTCTATGCTAATTTAAAAACTTTAATTCGAACAGTTTACGGATGAGAGTATTTATACACATGCGCAATGAGTCATAACAGTGACACATTGGCGCCAGCGCGGAAGCAGGTTCGTTGGGCTCGGAACCAAAGCGGGTAAGCCGCAGTATTAGACTTTAAATCGGCCTTTTCACCTCTTTAATACGTATTTTTACTGTTGTGCATTTTCTGCAACTTTTCACGTGCAGCACTAGATTAACTCGGATCCACTTAAAGGAGCCTGTTGTTTGTTATTTTGCTGCTTTAGTTTGTGAACGCTGTTTTTCCGAACTGGCCGCTTGTATGGAGCGGTTCGCCGATGAAAGTTGAGTTTGTTGACAGTTTGGAGTTAACAAAGCTGAATGACTTTAAAGGAGGCAGGGAAGCAAAGTTTGCATCCTCTGAGCATTGATTAGTGAAGCAAAACTTTCCACTTAGTGCGCTTTTGTATATTTTGTTCCTGGTTTAATTCATCTAAACCCAGAACTTGAAGCAGAATTGATTGGAGATATAATGGTGCACGAGTTAAGTTAGCCACGTGATGGGTTTGCGTCAAACTCAAAGCGTTTAGTGTTTCTGAGTACAAAATGTCCTCTTTAGGCGTGTGTGTTGTGGCTGCACAGAGGCAGCACTTGTGGAGTTTTCCACTGCCTCTTGCTGTTCTGGGTCGTCTTGGTTCGTACAAGTGCAGAATGAATAAATAAACAGAAATAACCGCTTCAAGGAAAGGCAGCACTGTTTAGTAGATCATGGCTTCACAATGGGAGCAATCAAAGCGCTTCTTTTAATGTCTGCGCATTTGGTGAGGGGCAAATATCCATTAATCTCTGCAGAAATGAACTTGGATTAATGCAAGGCAGCAACGTCGTCGTTCTGAGTAGATATGGCTCCACAATGGGAGCAATTAACGCGCTTCTTTGATATTTTGATGAGGTTAAACCCGTTTGCCACCTGGAGACCTGCCTATAAATACTGACAGGTCTTCCTCTCTCCTCTCACAGATTACAGCAGACACTGGCATGACCAAAGAAGGTAAGAACATCTCCTGTTTGAAAGCACACAACTGGGGCTAGAAGGAGAAAGAACAAATGGTGTAAACTGCAAAATATAAGAAAAAGACAATTTATTTGATTACAATGCCACATAGCAAGGAAAGTTTATTATGGAGTGCAATTCAAAATGCTCTACAAAGGCAAATTAATTACAAAAATAATTCAGAAGGTAGATATTGAAAAGCATGTGTTAAAATCCTATAAATAAATGGTTTAAGCAACAAAATGCACATGAAATTGTATGACTCGGATAAAAAGAGAAAATAAAATCACTTTAACCCTCTGTTGTCTTAATTTATGGGCACCAAAAATTGTTTCCTTGTCTAAATAACATCTAAAAATATGGCAAAAAAATCTCCAAATTTCTGAAAATTTGCAAAACCTTCAGGAATAAAATTACAATAATTCCTTAAGTTTCCCTTAAAAGTTTTTATTTAAATAAAATCCCCCAAATATGGCAAGAAAATTCTTGTAAATATTTTCAAAAATGAGTAAAAATCTTCCAAAAAAATCTTAGACATCTGAAGTGATTACATATATCAGTAAAATTCTAATACCGGTATTTCTTTAAGAAAATTCACAAAAATCAACCAAAATCCAGTGAATTTTGCTGTATTTTATTTATTTATTTTTTGGGGGGTGAATGTTCTAATGAAACACTTGACATTTCTTTTTTTTCCACCAAAAAATGTTCAAAAATGTGGACATCAGAAGTTAAACTGTGAAATAATATATAATTCCCCCCCCCCCCCCCCCCCATTTTCAAACTTTAAAACAGGTCAATTAACCCACCGGACGACATGAGGGTTAGAAGTGGCAGTGCAGTGCTGGATTCTAGGTCCTTAATCAAAGGCAGCCGTAGATAAATGAGTCTTTAACTTTGATTTAAAGGAGTTGAGAGCTTCAGCAGTTTTCTAGAAGTTTCTTCCAGATATGTGGAGCATGAAGCTGAAAGCTGCTTCTCCAGTTTGGTTCTGACTCTGAGGACTGAGCAGATCTGTATCAGCACTGACAAAATGGAGGCTCAACATGGAGTATATATAGTTTACTTTTTCCATTTTTACAGCTTCTACTGCTCTGCCAAATGCTTCACCATGCTGAATGTATCTTCCAAAAACTTGCTCCTCTGTATGCTGCATTTATTTTCTCACTCGACTCTTTCTTGTTGACCTCCAGTTTGTTTCGGTCTCTGCTCTGTAAACCTCTCACAGTTCATCTAGAGAGCGACGGATAATTTTTTTTTTTTGTCGCATCTAAATTTGTCAGCACTTTTTTGTGACGCAGCAGTAAGCACTATTTTTGTTTTTTGTTTGTTGGACAGAATCTGCTGCAAATGGATGATTTCTGGCACTTAAAAAGAAGAGAAGTATAGAGTACGGTGATTGTGGCATCAAGTTTGGCTAATTTCCCAACAGCTCGGCACATCACAGGACACATTAAAGCACTGTTGAAAACTAAAAACCTGCGCTGAAGACTCGTGTGTTCACTATTGCAGGCTTCTTTTTTTTGCAATTGTGGACAACTTTTGAGCATTTTAGACCATTTTGAGTCATTGCAGACACTTTTTTTTTTTTTAACCACATTTTAGACACATTTTTCTAACTTGACAAATTTGAATTAGTTTTCAACTACTTTTAAGTCATTCTGGATAATTTGGCTTCTTCTTGCAAAATAAAAGACCCACATTTCAAACCTGTCTGTGGATTTTGGGGTTCAGAAAGTATTCAGACCCCTTGAAACTTTTCACTCTGTCATTGCAGCTATTTGCCAAAATCAAAAAAGTTCATTTTATTTCTCATTAATGTACACTCAGCACCCCATCTTGACTGGAAAAAAAAAACCAAATGTAGAAATCTTTGCAAATTTATTAAAAAAAGAAAACTGAAATATGACATGGTCAGACCCATTGCTGTCCATTTCTTCTGATCCTCCTCAAGATGGTTCTGCTTCTTTATTGGAGTCCAGCTGTGTTTAATTAAACTGATTGGACTTGATCAGGAAAGGCACACACCTGTCTATATAAGACCTTACAGCTCACAGTGCATGTCAGAGCAAATGAGAATCATGAGGTGGAAGGAACTGCCCAAGGAGCTCAGAGACAGAATTGTGGCAAGGCACAGATCTGGACAAGGTTACAAAAGAATTTCTGCAGCACTCAAGGTTCCTCAGAGCACAGTGGCCTCCATAATCCTCAAATGGAAGAAGTTTGGGACGAGCACAACTCTTCCTAGACCTGGCCGTCCAGCCAAACTGAGCAATGGTGGGAGAAGAGCCTTGGTGAGAGAGGTAAAGAAGAACCCAAAGATCACTGTGGCTGAGCTCCAGAGATGCAGTCGGGAAATAGGAGAAAGTTCCACAAAGTCAACTATCACTGCAGCCCTCCACCAGTCGGGGCTTTATGGCAGAGCGGCCCGACAGAAGCCTCTCCTCAGTGAAAGACACATGAAAGCCCGCATAGAGTTTAAAAAACACATGAAGGACTCCCAGACTATGAGGAATAAGATTCTCTGGTCTGTTGAGACCAAGATTGAACTTTTTGGTGTTAATTCTAAGCGGTATGTGTGGAGAAAACCAGGCACTGCTCATCACCTGCCCAATACAATCCCCACAGTGAAACATGGTGGTGGGAGCATCATGTTGTGGGGTGTTTTTCAGCTGCAGGGACAGGATGACTGGTTGCAATTGAAGGAAGGATGAATGCGGCCAAGTACAGAGATATCTTGGAGGAAAACCTCTTCCAGAGTGCTCAGGACCTCAGACTGGGCCGAAGGTTCACCTTTCAACAGGACAATGACCCTAAGCACACAGCTAAAATAACAAAGGAGTGGCTTCAGAACAACTCTGTGACCGTTCTTGACTGGCCCAGTCAGAGCCCTGACCTAAACCCAACTGAGCATCTCTGGAGAGACCTCAAAATGACTGTCCACCAACGTTCACCATCCAACCTGACAGAACTGTAGAGGATCTGCAAGGAAGAATGGCAGAGGATCCCCAAATCCAGGTGTGAAAAACTTGTTGCGTCATTCCCAAGAAGACTCATGGCTGTACGAGCTGAAAAGGGAGCTTCTACTCAATACTGAGCACAGGGTCTGAATACTTCTGACCATGTGATATTTCAGTTTTCCTTTTTAATAAATTTCTGTATTTTTTTTTTTTCTGTCAAGATGGGGTGCTGAGTGTACATAAATAAAATGAACTTTTTTTGATTTTGGCAAATGGCTGCAATGACACAAGGTGAAAAACTTCAAGGGGTCTGAATACTTTCCGTACTCGCTGTAATATTGTATCATGATGTTGTGAGACTCTGAACTGATTACACTGTGATGTTTGCTGCAGACTACACCGCAGAAGATCTGAAAACGCTTCTAGACATAAAGGAACAAAGGTAAGGTGGATTCATGACGGATTTTCTAACTTTAATTGGCATGTGACGGTTTTTCTGGATGCTCTTTTATTAAAACTTGTACCAACTTTTCTTTGCAGCCAAATGACAGAACAATGGATCAGCAGCAGGTTTGTTTCTTTCTCCAAGCTGATATTGTCTGTCTCTATGAAATATGTGGTGTGCTCATCAGAACCTCCTGAAGACGTTTCTGAACCTTGTTTCCTCATCGACTCTTACACGGGATTCGGAAAGTGTTTAGTCCTTGTGGACAGATTTTGAACTCATTTTAGATGCATTAAATTTCATTTTCAGCTTTTTTTTTTTTTCAGTCACTTTATTCAATCTTCAAGTCATTTTGGACCAGTTTGAGAGCATGAAGACTTGTTTTCACTCTGACAGCCACATTTTTGCCATTGTTGACAGGTTTTGAGCAGTTTAGACCAATTTTGAATCACTGGAGACAGATTTTAATTGGATTTTGGACCAATATTTGTAATTTGACAAATTTTAATTTATCTTCAGCTAGCTTTGAGTCATTCTGGATGAGTTTGAGTGCACAAAGACTGTTGTGTTGACTCTTACGCCACTTTTTACTGTTATAGACTAATTTTTAACTTAATTTGGACAGTTTTTTTTTTTTCTTATTTAGGATGTTTTTATCATTCTGGACTTTTTTTTGCATTTTGGACAGGTTTGAGTCACTGCACGCTTTGAATTTTGGACCAATATTAGTCATTTTTGACAAATTAATTCATTTTCAGCTAGTTTTGAGTCATTCTGGACAAACTTGAATGCATGCAGACTGTTGTGTTCACTCTTGCCGCCATTTTTTTTCCCCCCATTTTTAGACCAATTTTTACTCTATTTGGACAAATTTTCGTCTTATCTTTGTCACTCTGGACACTTTTTTTGGATTTTGGACACGTTTTGAGTCTCTGCACACACATTTTTATGTAACTTTGATTCTTTTAATGTAATTTCTGGTTTCCTCGTCAGAACCTGGTGGTTGATGAAGACGCCTCTGAAGCTTCTGTCACCAACTCTTCGGAGACGCCAACAATGATCGACTCTGACGAACCCAACCGTCTGTCTGTCACTCCTGCACAATCGACGATTCAGCCTCAGAACGGGTAATTATCGCACATTAATCAGCAGTAGTTTGACACAGTTCAAGAAATCCGTGTTCTGCTGATTAGAGGTTCCATTTACAATAGCTCAGAACCCCAAAGTCTTCATTTTAGTCCCACTTAAGGCCAAAAAAAGCAGTAAATTGTCACATTTTAAGAAGCAGTTGCAGATTTCTTTTCCCAGACTAACCATTGCAGCTTTACTTCTGCGTTGCAGCCCGGACTCTTCTGACGACGTTTTGATGCTCATCCACAAATGGGATCAGCGCCGCAGCACCGTCTTCCTGCTGAAACACCCGAGCCTCCAGATCAGGATGAGATCGATTCTCCTCGACTGGCTAATCGAGGTAAATCTTTGCATCTGCCACCATCAACTGGACTGTTTCCGTCTCCAGAGATCAGCTTATGGTTGTTTGAGGAAAACTGAACCAGTGTAGGACTCAAAAACTGCAGTAAGGACTCTCAACTTTAAGTGCAATAATGAAAATACATGGGAAGTGAATGTTTGTTTCACTAATTTCTTCTAGTGTTTGATCTATTATTTATTGATTTAAGCTATTTTTATAGTAGTTCGACTAACCGTGAATGATGCACTAACTGGATTTTTAATGTAGTTCTACTTGTACCAATGACTAAAGTTCTATTGTATTCTAAGAAAAAAAATGCATAAAACACTGACTGCCAAAACCAAACGCAACATAAAATGAAATGACCTTTATTCAGGCGTTGCAGGCTGTAGTTTTTAATCCCTTGTAGATAGTGTCAGGAATCTAAGTTAAAAAGTTGTACCTTAACTCTGACAGTTCACTTAACGCTGTGTTTGTCTCCAGGTGAGTGAAGCCCACACTCTACACAGACAGACCTTCTACCTGGCTCAGGACTACCTCGACCGCTTCATGTTGAAGCAGAACAACATAGAAAAGGGAGTTCTGCAGCTCATCGGGATCACCTGCCTGTTTATAGCGTCAAAGATGGAGGTAAGAACGAAAAATGGATCCAAAGTACCTGAAGAATGAAGTTAAGATCTGCAGTGATGAGAGATAAAAAAATGTCATTATCGCTGCTGAAATAAGTTGTAGCCTTTACATTTCCCTGGTGATGGATAAAGTTTTTCTTCTTTCCAGGAAGCTTGTCCTCCAAAGGTCTCTCAGATGGCCTACGTGACGGATGGAACCTACTACAAAGAAGAGATTCTTCAGATGGAGCTCGTTATTTTGAAGGTAATGATGTCAAAAACACATCAACATTTAGTCTTTATGTAGAATAACAGGACTAATTTTACTGTTTTCAAGACTAAAATCAACATGAAACCAAATACCACATGGAATTTTTACAGAAAAAATCTTCTAAATATTTTATATATATATATATATATACACAATTGAGTAAAATTGTCGTGTATTTCTAAAGGTACTGTAGTAAACATGTTGACTATTTATATTAAATAACTCAGAAAGCCTTGGAGTCTTCAGGAGGACGTGTTTTTTTTTTTTTTTTTTTTTTTTTTAATGGGTAACTTAGTGGAAAGTGATTTCTCAGACTCATAATTTGTCATTTTGTTATAAAATAACACAGATGACCACAGAGACACAAAATTATCATTAAAAAGAGACAAAATGATCACAAACACATACTGACCAAGAAATGCACAAAGATACTAAATAACCACAGAGACACAAAATGAATGAGACACATAATTATCACATAAAGATACAAAATGACCACAAAACACCTAAATTTACCACAAACAGAGGTGCAAAGTGAGCACAAAGACCTGAAATGCCCACAAAAATCTGAAAATGAGCAGAAAGACACAAAATGACTCGGTGAGATGGATAATTATCATTTAAAGAAACAAAATGACCACAAAACAACTAGAATTATTGCAAACGGCCACAAAAATGCACACAATGACCACAAAAGAGACTGAAAATGACCAAAAACAAACTTTCCATGTAAAATTATATATATTGCTAAAAAAGAAATGTCATGATTATCTGAACCTAAAAAAAGAACAAACTATTTTTGAATGATTTCATTTTGTTATTTAGCTAATTAGAAGGTGTTGGTTATTAAATTCAGATGTTACTTAGGGGCCGTTTACACGAGGACGCTTGCAGGTAAAAACGTCAAAATATTTCAACAAAACACCCTATCGTTTATACGAGGACGGCGTTTTGGGGGCTTAAAAATGCAAAAATTTGAGACCGGCCTCCAGAGTGGAAAAGTAGAAAACTCTCTGCTGTTACGTTTCCGTCTAAACAGCAAAACGCAAAACTTTGCCGAGATCTGACCACGTCGCGTACGCGATTACGTCACATACGTGCTTTGGTTTGCTGGCCGGTACAAGGACGTAAACAAAGATGTGATTATTTCCATCCTTCGTACCTTCAAGCAACTCTGGCAGCTCTATGTACACTACAGGAGTCGTACCAACAAACGTACAGAATCTGTACAGATTCCATTCATGAACATTTACTGCAGCAGAGATCCAAAAAGGGAGAGTGCGCATAGACATGGCAGAGTTTTATCACAGCGCTACCCAGCTGCCTGGCATGCATATCCAATCGAATTCCACACACTATAGAGTCACCATATATATATATATATATATATATACACACTCAGATTTCCTTCAAAACCGCTCGTCTAAACGTGAAATGACAAGACGCCACTTTTGCGTTTTCTGTTAAGATGGTCCTCGTATAAACGTAGCCTCAGTTGACATTTTAGTGACATCCAGTCATTTTCTATTGTTTCCAAAATAATTATGGGATTTGTACAGACATGATCATAATGAACATACTTTAATAAAAATGTATGTAAGCTCTATCCCATAGACTTTAAAAGCTCCTCAGTTATACATTGACTCATCTATTCTAGAAAAGCTTGACCTTCTTCTGCCTGTTTTGTCTTCCAGACATTGACATGGGACCTCCGTCCTGAGACGCCGCTGTCGTGGCTGAAGTACTACTTCCAGCTCGCATCCATGAGCCCAAACTCAAACCTGCTGGAGCCGCAGTTTCCTCAAGACGTTTACCTGCTGATGACTCGAGTAGGTGTTTGGATTCAGGTTTTAAAGACTTCACTCAGAGCTGCTGGATCAGGTTTTATGCAGACGGTAAAATCATGTCCTGACCCTGTATCGTCCTGCCGGCAGCCTCAGATCTTCTTCTGGTCGAGGCTTAAATGTCAGGGTGACTGAGTTTTCTCCATCAGGACCTCGACTTTGGAACGACCTGCAGAGTCACTCACTTCTGAAAACCCGCTTTTATGTGAAGTTTACGTGTAGCTTTATTTAATTTTAATGTTCTATTTTGCATTATGTCCTGTTTAGTTTAAATGTTTTACTTGTCGCTGCCTGATTCTTCTTGTTTTATTTTAAAATTCCCGTTTTAATGAGGGCTGATCTAGTTGACCCTTGTGTCGTCCTGCAGGTCAAAATTAACCCGTTTGAAAATGTGGGGGGAAAAAAAAAACTGCTGCTGTCCAACATTTTTGGAAAATCTTGTTAAAAATTTTTCTTAAGAACATTCACAAATTAATCAAAATCCAGCAAAGTTTGCTGCTGGGTTTTTGTTTTTTTTTTTTTGTGAATGTTAGAAATTTCCCTGATATGTGTAATCATTTTTTGAAAATATTTACAAGAATTTTCTTGCCAAATTTTTTTTTGAAATAAAACTTTCAAGACAAACTTAACGAATTATTGGAATTTTCTTCCTGAAGGTTTTGCAAATTTTTGGATTTTTTTTTTTTTTTCTCAGACCAAGAAACAATAATTCTTGGTGTCCGTAAATGAGGACAACAGGAAGGTTAATTTATCATTTGTACTATTTATTTAATGACTTGTCTCTATCTTTGTCTGTTTCATGTTTTAACTGTTAAAGCACTTTGTGAATGCTGTTCTTAAGGGTGCTCTATAAAGTTATGGCTCATGTTAAATATTTTTTTTCTTTTTCAGCTTTTAGATCTGTGCATTCTCAACATAGAGGCTCTGAACTTCAGGTCTCAGGTGCTGGCTGCCTCTGTTCTGTGTCACTTCATACCTCTGGAGAGAGTTGAGAAGGCTTCAGGTGAGTTTGGATCAACAACATTCATGAAAGCAGGAAAACCTGAGCTGAAGAACTAGAATAGGATCTAAAATGCTCAAATCTCTTTATTCTTAAATATTTAAGTGTGCGTCACATATTGAAGTCCAAATGCAGCTTTAAATCCACATTTAGCGGCTCTGCTGTGATGTAAACCTGATTAAACTCATTCATTTACCTTGTGTTTTTTTTCTCCTTCAGGTTTGTCCAAAGCCGTCCTCCAGCCCTGTCTGACCTGGATGGCTCCCTTTGTGGAGACTGCTGGTTGTACTGGTAACGTGGTGCTGAAGGAGTTCACCGGCGTGGAGCCAGAAGACCGACACAACATCCAGGCGCACTCGGACTACATGGCCATGCTGGTTAGTGCTGTTTGAGAACACAAAGCTGTCCTGTGACTTCCACTGATGGATAAACACTGGCCCTAAAATATCCTGGAAAACATGAGCTGTTGAGGAAAAATGATGGTTTGACTGGACAATCGAATGTTCTCAGGCCACAAAGTTTTAGTAGTTTAACCTCCTGTTGGGTTCTTTTATCAGGAACAGCAATGATGTTCCTGAAACAAAATGTCAGTGGTAACGGGGTCCTAGAATCATTGAGATTTGATGGGTGTGATGTAAAATGTCCTGCTTCTGTAGAATTCATTTTAGGGCTTTTGTCTGGTGGAGAAGACGACAAATGACATGTTTGTGTCCTCGTGGAGTAGCAGTGTTCTCATGAAAGTCACCAAATGGGCTCAAAAAATCCAAACCTACTGTTTTATTTGAGGTTCAGTTTGGTCATCGGGGGGGCAAAGAAGAATGTTGTTTTATGAGAAACTCCAGACTTATTTGGTATTTTAAAAACCATTTTCTCCTAGTTCTTTTTATATTTGGTTTCAGGACAAGAACATTTGCACAACTGCACGTTTTAGCATTTTTGCACATTGATTATTTGACGTGAAATGTCCAGTTGAAGGAGCTTTTATCATGATAAAATGTAGACAATCAAACTTATTTTTTACAAAATCCAGGAGAAAAATGTTGAATTTTACCATGTTAGTTTGAATTAAACATTTAAAACGCACAAATTAAGCAATTACCAGGGGGAAAAAAAAAATCTAATTAATCTTTTTTGTTTTAGGACGCCGCCAGTGAAAAGATCCTGAGCGGTCAGTTTGCAACTCCATAGCGCAGAGAAAACCCACTGAACCAAAGGAAGACGGACAAACGAAGAGCGTTAAAGAAAAACCAACACCGATTCTGTTAAAGAAAAATGAAATCCAGTCTGACTGGGAGAAAACGTCACGACTGCAAACTCTCCAGCATTATTCAGGATGATGATGATTCTGTGTTTTAAGAGACTTAAATCTTGGCCAAAGCTTTTTTTTTTTTTTTTTTTTTTTTTTTTGTCTTAATGTTTTTTTGGGATTTTTTTTTCTAGCTTTATGTTGCAGAAAATGAGAAACTGTAAAAATACAAGTGTCAAGGTTTAAGCTGAAAATCATTTCTAGGAAATGATGATGTGATGTGCAATTGTCTTTACTTTTTAAATGTTCAGAGGAAATGTTTTGCCTCCTTCAGGGTCGGATGATTTTAGCTGCCTCCTGTTTTAAATGACTTAAATGCGTACTGTACAGAGAGCTGAATGAGGAGTCAGTTGTCTGCTTAAAGCGATGCATTATTTGTGGAACTCAGGGTCTTTTATTTTTTTTTACTGCATTAATGACCTCAAGTGAATAAATGAACCGCTGTATTTATGTAGATGTATTTTTCAACCACAAAATAAAAAAAAAAAAACATTTACATTCCCACCCCAACAAAATGCTGCTTTATGTTTTATTTTTAACTAGAAGTAGAGTTTGGCCATCGCCTGCAGGAATCTTTTCTTCCTCTTCTGCGCTGCGAGCTGCAGAACCTCCTCTGGGTTGCTGGTGTTCAGCTCCGTCTGTCCGATCGCTTTTATCTGGAAAAAGCCAGAAAAACAGGTTAACATTAGGCTTTGTTTCAGGTTGTCCCTTACCTTAATTTCTGCTGTATTTTTATGTGCTGGGGCAAGAAGTGAACTACTAAAGCTAAGTTAATGCCGTAGCGCTAACAAACTTTTTTTAAAAAGCCTTTGAAATGTAAAAACAGCTGATAATGTAACTAGAAAAGCACAGGGAGCGTGTCGTGCTCAGTCGTATCATTTCCCACAGATGAAATCTTAAATTCCTACCAGAAATCCACACTTACAGACCTTTCAATAATTCACCACAGATCTTCAATGGGGCTCATGTCCAAGGTTTGAGCTGGTCCCTCTATGATCTGGATACTGAGGTTCTGCAGCAGAGTTCTGCTGGTCCTGGATGTGTTCAAGGAGCTTTATCTGGTAGAAGCATCCAGTTGGACCTCGATGGAACAGAGCACGTGCAGAAGGGAGGATGGTGCAATACTTGGTCGAGTTTAATGAGACCTGACCAACACCAGCAGCACTCGTACAGCCCCAAACCATGATGCTGCCTCCACCATGCTCCACAGTAGCTACATGCTGGAGGAAGATAAAGCTGGAATCTGGACTCATCTGACCACAGAATCTTCCATTTACTTCCTGTCCTGTTCTTGGTTGGGTCCAACAATGCTGGGCTAAACTGTCTTCTCATTGATCAGAGGCTTCTTGTAGGACCTGAAGCCATGATCAGTGCTGGTGGAACACCGGACACCAGTTTGGTTTGACCGCTGCTGCTGAAGCTCCTGTGATGTCATTCAGCGGTTTTCCTGCACACGTGGATCAGGATGCGGTCATTTCTTGCTGCAGAAACTCTTGGATGCCCAGATCTTGGTTTGTCTTCCAAGCTGTTGGTTCGTCTGTATTTCTGCAGAGTGAATCCAACTGCTGAAGGAAATCTGCACTTCCTTGGATATCTGGCAGCAGCTGGACCATTCCTGTCTGAGATTTTGAATCTTCAGACGTGTTTCCTGCATTAGCTTCCTTGTTTTAGCCATTTTTGTCTGAAGAACTTTCAAACGTGCTGCCTTTATACAGACACGAAGCACGGCAACAAGAATGGTCTTTTAATCAAAAGTGGAACTTAAATGACCCAACACTCAAAATTTACCAATCAATTTTTAATTTTAATGGCTTTTTAGGATTTGTTCAGTATTCTGGCTGTGACTGAACTAAAAGAAATTACACTTGAAGACCTCAGAGTGGTTCTAAATGCAATATTTCACAAATGCATGGGGCGTATGAAATCGTTTTGACGACTCACCGCTATTTGTCTCTTCTCCGTTTCTCCCCGTTTGTGGTGAATATCTGACAACGCAGTCAGGAAGCAAAACAGACTGTAGATATTAGCAGGCTCCTGTCAGAGATGCGGTATAATAAATAAAAAAAACTGTATTCTGTTGTTTTTCAAGGTCTATAATTAGTTTGCTGAGTAATAAAGGATACGAGTGAGGTACTCCAGGATGGTGACGTCCCAGATGTAGTCGTAGAAAGAGTCCATGGCGTCGTGACTGCAGAGAGGAGAATGTTAAACATGTTAGAAATGTATTGTCATGACGTATTGTAATGTGTTTTCTGTACCTGTTCTGCTCCTGAAGAGCTTTGAACGCCGTCATGTAGTCGACTTCTCTCAGGAACTGACACAGAACGGCCACCTGGTGATCAAACAGCCTCGTTTAGAAGGTTTTCTGAGCTTTGTTAGAATTAAAGAGTTATTTTAATCCACTGGTAGTTAAATCAGATTGTCAGACGTGTGCTTTGGCCTCTACCTGGGTGTGACAGTTCATCATGGAGCAGCACTTGATCATCCTCTTCAGCACCTGAAAGTAAAAGTCCTGGTGTCATTGGGGGATTAATGGGGTGAAACTGCAGAGACTCTGATGTGTTCCAGGGTTTGAACTCAGTCTAAAGCCTCGTCCACGTTAATATTTAGAAAAACGATTAAATGGCAGAATGGTTCTCTCTGGTTTTTGATGTAGACTGGCTCAGTATGTTTTGTATTCGTCTGCTTGGAGATATTTTGTACGAAAAAAGGTTTTTTTTGTTCGTGTATCTCAATTTTTTCCATGAAGATAACATTAAATGAATGATAAATCCAGTGTAGACATTGTTGATGTGTAATAAATGACTATTCTAGCTGGAAACAGCTGATTTTTAATGGAATATCTCTATAGAGGTACAGAGGAACATTTCCAGCAACCATCACTCCTGTGTTCTAATGCTACATTGTGTTAGCTAATGGTGTTGAAAGGCTCATTGATGATTAGAAAACCCTTGTACAGTTATGTTAGTACATGGATAAAAGTGTGAGTTTTGATGGAAAACATGAAATTGTCTGGATGACCCCAAACTTTTGAAGGACAGAGTACATCCACATATTTACACATCTAGATAAGAACATACATTTGTACACAGCAGTGCAAAATGACAACTGCTAGAATGATAACATAGTGCAAAAAGCAGAGAATGCTGTTGTTTGTGCAAAAATATTGCAGAGAAATAAAATAAATTGCTCAGCTGTTAAGTAGAGTTACAGCAGCTCCAAATCATCGCTTACCTTCTGCTCCAACCTCGACAATTTGCTTGAAACTTTTTTATTTTATCATAAACTCCGGATATTTAAAATGGTATCTGTGAAGTTTTAGATTGATATATCAAGTACACACTGAAACTTAAGACTGTGTTTGACTCCACTACTTTAAGGAACTATTAAAGACAAAAACCTGAAATTCTACATGCTATTTCTGTACAACAATTCTCCTCTAAATTAGGCTTTATGCCTACAAAGTGTCCAGAAGAAACAAAAAAAACAAAATCCATACACTGGGCATTGTGATGCTTGTTGTTTTATTTTAGAAAATACTATATAGGAACAACGGCTATCGTGGAACGTTTTCTCAGAGTGATTTTCTCGTACAGATTAAAATGGAAACTATGAGATTTTAAACTAAAACAGGGTCCACAGAGCTTCTGAAATGCTCTCTTTCAGGTACTAAAACTTCAGAATAGCGTGAACAGTTGGCGTACACAGAGCAGAAGTTATGCGTCTAAAAAAATGAGTGTGGATGCAGCCCTAAAAACTGTACAGGCTCTGTTGATGAGGAGTAATACGTTAAAACTGCAGTGACGGTAGCCGGTTCTTTTACCTGGTCGGTGTAAACGTCAGGAGGAACAGCTTTGGTGAAGAAGTCTGAACAAACAGCTCCGGCCTGGAGGTAAAAGTTCAGAGCTGCAGAGTACTGATTGGTCACTGCAAAGAGACAAAACACAGGAAACACTCAGTAAATACGGTCATAAACACTTTCACAGCTTTTCTGTAGCAGAGACGTGACACATATCAGCTTCAAACTGTTTCAAAGCAACTTTAATTCAGTCATAAAACAAAAACAACCTTTTACTGTCAGGAGAATTCAAAGTCTGCCTTGAACATATTCAGGCATATTTAAAAAGTAGAATCTGATTCATATTTGGGGGAAAACTGTATTTTCTGAAGTCTGAAGAGCTTCTTACCAAAGTAGATGTCAGCCTGTGTGATGAGCCACGACTGGTTGTTTGGGTTCAGCGTTAAGGCGTACGACACCAGCTCTTTGACCGTCACGGCCACGGCCTCCACGTCCACCGCCTGGATGCTGACCAACACAAAACCTCACCTTCAGGCCGTTTCTTCCATTCAGTGTCACATCAGAAAGACAAACCTGAACTATCAGCTCTGATTAAAACCTGCATTTCCTGTTGCTAATGGAAGAGTTTTATTGTGAAACAGTCTCAGAAGCTTCAGTTAACAATAAAAAATGAGGCTGATACCCAAAACTAAACTTCAGGGATTCAGTTAGAAAAGTACTGAGAGCTGAAAATTACAACACCAGAGAAACTTCTCACTGATATTCATGTGCAATAATGAAATTATTGTGAAGGAAAAATGACTCTTTCCTCTTTCTAAGGTATTTCCTTGCAGTTGTTAGCTGACATCATCCTAACTTATCTTCCTGTAGGAGGAAGTCATGTCAGGACTCTGGTTAAGGTTAGATATCGTCTATTCTGACATGACCAAGCAGACCACTTGTCTCCATGCTGTCTGTTGTCTAAATCTGACCTTCTCCCAACTACAGTAAGATCAGAGAGAATCCTCAGAAGTGATGCTGGCGTTGCTTGCATGAACTGCTGCTCTGTCGGTGTCACTTCTCCTAAACATCACTCACAACCGAAGCCGTCTGTGTCTCTCCCTGTGTCTGCCTCCACCTCGACAAACTTCCACGACAATAATGAAACAGGAAAAGCATTCAGAGATCACAGTACTCTGCTCAGACTGCTCAGAGGTTGTATGATTTCCGACAGATGAAACCTGTTCTATTGTGCTCTGGGCTGCTTGTTTGTCTGAAGGACGCAACATAAATAAAGTCACTCAGCGGTTTCATGAACAGATAAAATATAGAAGCAGTTCTCACTTGGGGAGCGTAGACGGCCAGATGGAGAGATGTTCAGCTGTCACTTCATTCACGATGTCATCCTGAAGACGAAGGAAAACCACAAAACAAGAAGGTAAGCAAACACAGCACAGAAAGTAAGGACATTTGTGTTTGGTAGGGTTTTTTTTCTTTGTTGTAACTACGCTGCTTCTTGGCCATAAATCTTACACCGTTGGAAGGTGTGTTTGTTTCCCTTTTAAATGGTGCCACATTTGTGAAGATCATGTGTTTGTGGGTTAAGGAGCATTGTGGCATCAAAGAAACAATCTACCAAACACAAATTTTCTTACTTTTTGTGCTGCTTAGAATTTCTATTATTGCCATTGCAAATTTGCATTGAAATGAATCTCTCTGTGTTTTATAAATAAAAACAAAGCGCATAAGTAGGCTGTAGGAATTACTTGTGAGGGCAGTAAAGATGCAGGAACACCTCCACTTCCATCATTACAACAGTTTTTACTCTCGCTTTAGCCTCAGTGGGGCACATAGAAGTCCTTTTTGTGCTCCATATTCTACCATGTACCGATTAAATCTGCTAAAGACTCACCCTGACGATGCTGTGGAACCTCACAAACAGGGAGATGAGCGTCGTCAGCACCAGCGGCTCCTGAAAGAATAAAGACAAAACTCGTCATATTAGCAGCTTTAGCTAATTTAAATGTGTTTAATATTCCCACAGTGAGTGTTTAAGCACCAACACTTACTCTGAGCTTCTTGACGAATGTGATGAATTTGCTCCTAAATGGTCGAGACGATGAAAACAAAGCAGAATTAGGTCACATGTTCATCATGATATGGTGTTACAATGACATTTGCTGCGTACCGCTGCAGGATGCCCATGGACGACTCCCTCTGCTTGATCAAACCCACTCGGCCGTCGTTGTTCCTCTTGTGCTGGATGGAGATGCTGCAGATCTGAACCACGACGTCCCAGAGCTCCTTGGCTGTTCGACGACTCTCTTTAGGACCTGGAAGCTCTTTGCATGTGGAAGCCAGCAGCTGACCGAGCTGTCAGGAAGGAAAGGAAAAAGACGGATTTATTTAAAAAAACTGAAAAATGTTATTTCTATTCTAATGAGGATCTCAGAGTCTCCAAATATGTTGAACTAAATATCAAAAATGTGAAAAAAAATGGGTCTCAAGACTTCAGATCTTGATGTTTGTTTTCTCTGTATTTTCATCCTGAATGTTTATTAAAAGCAAAAATTAAAAAACAACCTTTAAAGGTTTAAAAAACATGTACGGAAACTAAATTTCCTGCATTAATGTTCAAGTTTCTGCTGTTTTCGGTCAATTACTGGATGATTTGCATCAAACAAATCAACTTTACTGCTGCAGCTGATGTGTAAATGTATTGAACAAACAGGAGTAAATTACTGTAACAAACATTTTATTAATTCTTTTTAACATGATTATTAGGTCATTCATACCATTTGAAAAGAAAAAAGAATCACTTTAGTACAGTCAGTTAATTTGCATATTGTATAAAATTAAAAGATGATTTTTAGCTATTTTTATTCCACATAGTCTACTTTGCTACTTAAAATCTTATTTACTGACCTTTTATTCTGATCAAATGTAATTTTCAGTCATTTAAAGCACATATTTATTTTGCTATATTTATATTCCTAAAAATTTTCATTGACACAAACCTGGAAAAATCTAGAAAAAAACTATTTTATCTGAAACTAAACACTATTTCAGTTTATCTTGTGTGACAGAACATGAATGTTTAATTTAATTGTGACAAAACTTATTACTAAAATATCTGTTATATTTCTGACTTTGAACATCATTTTAGGAGGAAATGAATTTAGGTTCACAGAGAACTTGAAGAAATTTGTGTCGGTTTCTTTCAAAATGTCTGACAGAAAACCTCTAAACCACCTGATAGCGTGTGTTGCTTTAAATTAGGCCCCATGGCACACATGAACAATAAGTAGTTCCATCTTTAAACCTAAACAGGTGGAAAAGCTTTCGACTTTGATCTCCCAGGGCTGTAATGTATCGGCATTTTTAAAACTAAAACACAAAGCAAAGACCTGAAGTAACTGGGAACAAAATGAAAAATTGGAATGACAGAATAAAGCATCTGTGAGATACGATGAACAGTGGAGCTCTAGTCTCTGACAAATTGAGGGTAACAGCAATTTTTAGGGTCAACTTTCCAGTCAACTTCTATTACTTGTTATACCTAAATCCACGTGTTACAGAGACACACTTATCCTTCACAGTCACAGAGAGAACATGCAAACATGAAATAAGAAAGTTCCCTTGCTTACTTTTATGCTAACTATCTGTAAAATACAGATAGCTGTATGTAGCTTAAGAGAGCACAATAGGCTCTTTGCAGAGGAACCAGCATTACTAAAAGCGGTTATAAATGGCGTGGCGTTACCTTGATGTACGGGTTGTTCATGACCAGAGACGGAGGAACCTGCAGAGTCAGATAATCGTTCTCCCTCCAGTTCAACATGAAGGCGACACATTCTTCTCCAACCACCTGACGCAAAGGAAGATCTGGAGACAAAGAGCAGGATTCAGGTTAGAAAACCGAGAAGAAACGGAGCGATGCCGTCATTTGGAGCTTTAAAACAAGGTTCATGAGACATTAAGGAACAGCCTGAATGCAGAAATGATATTCAGTTGTGAAGCAATGAATTGATTTTATTCACGTTAATGCTATTGAAGTGTGAATTACCTACAAATACAGCATCAGATTGAGACTTCTTACCGCTTTATATAAGAACAATGTCATTTTTGCACCATTTTAGGTCAGTAAACAGATGTTACACGCTGATTTGTGCTGGACTCTGTACATCTTAACACAAGTTTGTACTCAAAACTCTATAAATAAACCCTTCATCCACTGTAGAAGTATTTTAACATATTCTTCTTTTAACAGATATTTAGAATCTTGCAGCACTAGAGTCTAAACGTTCAACCCCACAGTGGAACACACCAGACATTTTAGACCAGATTATGCCGTTTACATCAGTCTAACTTAGCGCCAAGAAAACTGACAAAAACAAGAAAAACACAACTTATAGTTTGTAGTTTCATTAGAATGTTGTACAGAATAGAAAGTGTTGGAAACTGACTGGTATTGTCACATAAATGCAGTCGTCTTGTGTCATTATTGGTTAAATTTCAAAGTAAAATATCCAATAAAACCTGAAATTTATCAAGGAGGTGTAGGTTTTCTGCAAGAGTGAAGGGAGCTGAGAGGTTTATTGTGGTTATTCAATTAAAAATGGAATGAAAAAAGACCTAGTTGAGCCAGAATTTAAAACAATTTAATCCTACTAAACAACTACCGTTCAAAAGTATGGGCTCATCCAGACAATTTCATGTTCTCCATGAAAGCTCCCACTTTGATCCATGTGCTAACATAACTGCACAAGGGTTTTCTAATCATCAATGAGCCTTTCAGCACCATTAGCTAACACAATGTAGCATTAGAACACAGGAGTGATGGTTGCTGGAAATGTTCCTCTGTACCCCTATGGAGATATTCCATTAAAAATCAGCCGTTTACAGATAGAATAGTCATTTACCACATTAACAATGTCTACACTGGATTCATCATTCATTTAATGTTGTCTTCATGGAAAAAAAAAAGCTTTTCTTTTAAAAATAAGGACATTTCTAAGTGACTCCAAACTCTTTAACAGTAGTGTTTGTGCATCAGAATTTTGTATTCGTCCAACTAGAGTTTAACTACAAGTGAAATCTAAGCTATATTATGAACAGTCTATCCTTATAAAACCAGCCAGTACAGGTTGGTACAGTACACGCAGCGCCTCCTCAGTGTTATCGTCCACCCACCGTGGATCCTCATCTCCAGATAACCTCTGACTCTGCTGACCAGGTCAGGCGGGGGTCTCTCCTTGCTGCCTTCGGCCGCCATCGTCTCGTGAGCTCGGACCTCCAGCAGCAGCATCTCGTTCAGCATCACCTGCCTCAGCTTCGGGGAAAACTCTGTGACCAGCTCCAGGCAGGCGGAGAACAGCAGCCGAGCATGGACGAAGTCCTGAGAAAACAGGAAATGAAGGTTGATCACTGCTCAGATTTTAACACAGAACTATTATTCAGCGTTCAGTTTAGCTCCTCTGAGCTCTGACGGACCTTTATCGATATGCAGTGGAGCCCTTTGGCCATGAGGATGTAAACCAGGTCCTTGGTCAGGTTGTCTTTGATGCCGAGGATCACGCTGATGTAGTCTGGAGGAACCTCCCACTGAAACACACACAGACAGTGATATGTTCAGAATCAGGAATGCTTAATGAGGGGAAACTGTTGCTCACATTTAAATCATTGAACATATAAACATAAGCAGGAAAGTATGAGAATAAAATGTGCCATGTACTTTATGTTAGGAACATATAAACAGAAGTATACAGTGCAATAAATGATAATAGAGTTTTAACTGCTATAGCACCGAGAGGGAGTCACTGTAAGAAGTGAACAGGAGTTAAATAAAAATAGATTCATTTCATTATATTTAATAGTAAATGTTATATTTCCCACCCTGAGCTCACACTACAGGAGGTTCTTTAGATTAGCCGCCATTAGACTGTTTAAAAGGCAGAAATAGGAACTAGTCTGGTGGACTCCATGTACAAGAATAATATGTGTATAATACAGGTATGAAAGTGTATTTTTATACAGATGTTACACTTATCCCTGAGACCAGTTGTTCAGATTTTTTTCCATTTTATCTTAAACTGAGATTGTAGATATGGAAGTCATTTTGCACACTGATTAACTGTATATTTTGGACATTAAATATTACAAATACTTTTTATTCCTCACTCTAAGACCTCAGTATGTTTTGGTAATTCTGTGAATAGTTTTTGAAATGTTTCTTCACTGGGATTTTCGCTGCTGTAACAAAGTAATTTCTGCAAAAGAACAACAAAGTATTCATTTTATTGTCACACAAATTATTACTTATTCTATAAAATATCTAAAGTGTTGCCAAACACAGAAATAAGACCAATGTTGCAAAAGTACCAAACAAGTTTATATAATTAATATTAAGATTAAGACCATACAATATTATTTACTATGCAAAATTATCTGACTAGTTTACATCTTAATGCTCTCAGGGAATTATTGTGTAAATTTACGAGTACAAATGTTTTTTTCTATACATGTGTTACATGTATTTTTAGGACAGTTCCAAAGGTTTCCATTTTATTCTGTTGCATGTAATTTTAGATGTAGAAGTCATTTGCACACTGTATAACTGCTTTCACATGATATATTTTCTACATTTTGCACATTATATATATCAATTATTTTTATTGCCTCTGTACATAGTTTTTGTGTCAGTAATGTTTTATACTCAGTGGTAAATGAGGGTTCTTGATTGTAGCTGCTTCAACAGGGAAATTTCCAGCAACTTTCCTGTCCATCATTGTGTGAAGTATTAATACTTCACAGTAAGTGAGACATGTTTAGATTGTAAGTTGGTCCTAATAGGAGCGTTATTATGATGCTTATTTATGGATAATGTAAAATAAAAAACGTCAAATACAAATCTGACACATTAAAGCTGCCTGTATTTGTCTCCCAGTGTGACTTATTTAACCTCTGACCTTGCTGTTGACCCTCCAGAAGGGACGTTCGGCCATCCCATGCAGTTCAATGAGGATCTGTCTGATCCTTCGAGGCTCCAGCGACAGAATCAGCTGCTGCTCCAGCTGTCCGATGTTCACGCTCGCTGAAGCTACACAGATATGAACCAAAATAAGTCAAACATTAGGCTGAACACGTGGCCTCACCGGTGGGAGATAAAACTGCACCTGGAATGTCATAGAAGGAAGGCAGCGGTTTGGCGCTCAGGTTGATGGTGGCTGATCTTTTCCTCATCTGCTCCACCAGAACCTTCCTCTCCTCCTCCTTCAGCAGCTCCATGAAGAGCTTATGGGATGAAACCACGAACACCAGAGACAAATCCTCCAGACTTTCACACAGAGTCCTGCAGAACCAGAGAAAACAGAAACCTCACAATCTTAGACTGAAGAATTCAATTAGGGGATGTTAATCTGCTTAGCCAACCCGTTCTGCACCGTACAGGGCATCTCTAAGGTCTGGACACACAAGAAATCTCACTAGCTGTGATTTTTTTGCCTCCACAGATTAAATATGGTTTTGTCGAAAGAAGAAAGAGTTGAAGTGGTGTTGCTCAGTGGACGTGAAGGACGGACAAACTGATAGATAGCAGATGAATTTAATGCCCATCATCCAAGGAGGATTCTACTTGGCTTTTCTAAAGGTGGTTAAAAAGTTTAACCTCCTGTTGTCCTCATTTACAGGCACCATAAAATATTGTTTCCTTGTCTGAAAAAAATTTAAAAATTCAGCAAAAAAATTCCGCAAATTTTAGAATATTTACAAACCCTTCAGTCAGAAAATTCCAATAATTCCTTAAAAGTTTCCCTTAAAAATTAGAGTTTTAAAAAATCCACCAAATTTGACAAGAAAATTTCGGTAAATATTTTCAAAAGATGAGTAAAAATCTTCCAAAAAAAATCCTAAAAATATCTAAAGTGATTACATATATATCAGTGAAACTTCAAGTATTTTCATTAAGAACATTCACAAAAAAAAATCAATCAAAATCCAGCACATTTTTTTGTGAATATTCTTAAGAAATATTTTTAACATTTCTTTTTTTCCCCCACTAAAAAAATGTTCAAAGATTTCCCAAAAAATGTTGAAAATGTGGACATCAGAAGTTTCACCATGAAATTTTTATTCTCACATTTTCAAACTTTAAAACGGGTCAATTTTGACCCGCAGGACGACACAAGGGTTAAAGAAACAGGCGGTATCATGGACAAATGTATCAGCTGTAACTAAAGAGTTGGTCATGGCTAAAATTCATGCTAGCCCCCCCCCCCAAAAAAAATCACTTCCCTAACTCTAACTTTCGACAACGGCATATTAAATCTGTGGAGGCAAAAAATTACAGTTGATGAAATTTCCTCTGAGTCCAGAGTTTAGGGACACTCTGTAGAACAGTCTGACTGCACATCATGATCATTCTGCTTAAAAAAAATAAAAAAATCCCCTAGCTTATTTGGATTTTCTTAAACCAGTAACTATCACTTTTTGCAGGGCTAAGCACAGGCGAAAGCTTTACTATTACAAAGGCTAATTCCCTGCAGAAGAAAATCCTACAGAAAAAATTAAAGTCTACTTTGAAATAGGATTTTAGCAATAAAAAGCTAATAATTACTGGTGACCATCAGGAGAAGCCTTCCTGTAAACCACAGCTGATGTGGATTGTTGCTCTAGCTTCATTAACCTGATATCACAGAGGCTTGTGTGAAGTGGAACAGAAAGTGAGCAGAAAACCGTCTGGACACCTGCAGCCTGCATGTGAGGAGTCAGACGAAGAGCACGGTGACGGTTTTACATCAGACTGAGGCTTTAATCTCCTGTACGTTTGTTAAAATGTCTGCTGGGACTCACTTCATGAAACTGGCCATGTTCCTCCTGGACGTCTCGGACGGTCGATCCTTCTCCAGGGAACGAGTGCAAACCTGCAGGACAAACAAAATACAACTCAGAAAAGCACAATTTTGCATTTTTACCTTCTTCAGACAAACTCAAGTTGCTCTCAGTTAATTATGTTACCCCCCAAGGGATGGAAAGTAACAGTACATTTATTCAAGGACTGATTACAGATGAGATTCAAGCTACCTAAACCTGACGGGAATATTATTAATACTTCTATTCCTACCAGAAAAAAATCGTACCTAGTACCTAGTACCTAAAATCGTTTACTAGTTAGTTTCCAGATTACAATTGTCAAACCCTTGCTGTCCAGGAAAAGCCTCGTATCTTCGAATTTGGTGACAATGAAAATAAATATTCTCTATAAAGCATCTTGGACTTGTTAGAAAATGTCACAAAGCTGGAAACATAGCAGTTTTATTCAGGTAGTAGAATGTTTGTGAGCTACACTGCCACAACCACCTCATAAAATACGATGCATTGCTATGAATGTAATTCCCAAACAGATAACGTCAATAAAATGGGCTGAATTTTAAAGGAAATGCAACACGCACATTAACGCTGCAGTAAAACATCACATATAACAATAAAACACTGACAGGGACCATTTTACTGCAGAAGAAGTACTTTTTCCTTTGATACTTTGAGTAAACTTTGCTTGTATTACTTACATGCTTTTACTGAAGTCAAAATTTGAATGCAGGACTTAGTAGTGGAGTATTTCTAGGGTGGTATAAAAACTTCTACTTGAATAAAAGTTTGATTCCTTCTCCTAATGGTTCTCTGACTTCAACGACTAGAAAAAATGTCTTTAATGATCAAATCCAGTCTTGATTTAGTAAAATCTACCGAAGTAAAACAGTTAATTCCGACACCATCTGTAAAGGACTCAAATTCATTATGGTTAAAATGTGCGGATTTTATTTTATTTATTTATTGATTTCACAGGGACAGTACATATTGATGAACACAAGTGTAAATATGCCAGATTATAGCAGATTATTTCCTGTTATAAAGGAAGTTTATTTTGAAAGGTCACTTAGCGGGCATAGTGAGCTACAAAGGTAAACAGAACATGGTAATGACGTTAAGAAGCACAGAGAGTAAGGAGTGATAAAAATGGCAAAGACAAACGGGAGAGTAAGGTGTAATCAGGAATTTAGCTCCAGTTGAAAGTGGCAACAAGGTACAGCAATTATATCTTCTCAAGGTTATGGGATGAAGAAAATACTTTTGAAGCTAGTGTGACAAGCTAATGTGATATTTCTGTGTTTATTTCTGTTTTAGCTCTTAAGTTGGTCCTATGTTGAGCTACGTTGGTCTAAGTTGGACTTGCAAACTGCAGCCTGGTTTATGACCTGTAATAAAAGACATTCGACCATCAGTCCTGGCTTTCACTGATTTCAACTGGTACGCTACACCATCAGTCTCATCCTTTATGGGATCGTACAGACTCTGTAATTAAAACATTTAAGATCATTTGAGCTTCATTACCTCTAAGATGAAGTCCACGATCCGTTTACTAGGCTTGAGGAGCAGCTGCTGGAAACGAATGCTGAGGATTTCTCCTTCCAGAGCGTCTCTCACGGCGTTACAGACACAAAGTTGATGACAAACTTCATCCAGACCGGACTCCCTACACAGACACACATCACAGTGTACAGTTATATACAATTATTACACAATACAGTGCACAGGATGTTATAAATGAGTTTCTAACAAAGCCATTTACTGCTTAGTGCAAAATATGAATTTCAAACTCAGAAGTCTGCAGTTACATGCATGAGGCTCAGTTTATTCATCAAATAAGAGCTAAACATGGAGAGACTTATGTTTGCAGAATGATATAAAGACTTCTAACAGGAGTTTGTGTGGAGAGACAGAAGCAACACTGGAGGATATTATTGGAAACTAAATAAAAGGTTCATCTCTGAGCAAATTAGTACACATTTATCAAATCAAATGTACTTGTAGAACATATTTAAAACACTCTCAGTGCTGCAAATGTCATCAGTCAGACAGCAACAAAAAAATGTGCAATAGGAAGATGACCAGGTTTGAATGTTTTTGTGGCCTCACCCCTGCTGGACTTTGTACAAGAACTCTCTGAGAACCGAGCGTCTGAAGTGGTTCGGTAAACTGCGGGACACGTTGTCTTTGATGAAGGCTTCCATGACGGCCTGGAAGAGAGACGAGGAGGAATTTATGAACAAGTTCTGCACTTTACTGCCAAACACCTCACATAACCCAAAACCTTTTGGGGATTTCCATCTAAAGTCATCACGTTCCTTCTGCTCGACCGTCTCCGATTTGATTCCAGCTTTATCATGAACCATCTGTAAAATTGATATTCCATTTCATTTATTTATTTATTTCAAACATGTAATGAATAACATTCAATTAATGTATCACAAAAAACCATTAATAGTCCATCATGCTATAACGAGTAAGAGGAGAAAACAAACTTCAACATGTTCCAAAGGGAGTGGGAAGACGTTAAACTTATTTAATCCCACCCCTAAATTCATTCACCCATTTCAGTCAGTTCCAGAAATATCCAATGAAACAAATTCACCGCCAACATTTTTGTTTAGGCAAAGGCAACTAACTTAAACACTATGCGTCAATGAAATACAGATCAAAACTACTGTGATAGTGATAATTAAGTTCATCTTCACTGTACCTTCCAAAGATTTTTTGTTTGTATTTATATTTAAACTGACTGATGTTTGAACATTGTTTCAGATCCGTCTCAAGTTTATTCCAGAGCCGTACCTCATTTGTTGTAGGGCTAAAACTTTTCATCGTTGTTCTATGTTTTGGTATCCTGAAACTGAATTCTTCTCTTAATATATAACCACCAACACATTCCTGAAATGTGCTCTGTAATTGGAATGGTAACAGTTTTTTCAAATACTTTCCAGATGTGTATGTTTGTAATTATCTGTCAGACCACTTTTAGGAGATTTGTGCCTACAAAGCTTTATCTGAGCAAGATTTTGGTACCAGAATTTCCTTCAGGATTAAAAAAATGATGTCCCATCTTATCTCAGAGACGGGTCTTTTTTTTTAAAAAGCTTACATTTCTACAAATCAGGGTTTAAAAATCAAAAGTATTTTTTTAAAAACTCCACACCTCTTGTGTACTTTTATTGGTTTTGTGGAAACAGCTCATCAGAACGTGAAATTATCTTTCTTTTCCTCTGTGGTGACCAGGTAGATCACATTTTAAAGCATTTTATAGGTTTAGTTTTGTATTATTGTGACATACAGCTACACGTGGATCAGAAAATATCACTAATTGACTTCTGCATTATCAGTGTATTTGTTAATGTGTGCACAACATTGTCAGCGTAACGCACGATATATTTCAGGTGCAATATTTCATTAGTATGTGTGATAATATTAATTACATCAGTATAGCTGCAGGCAATACTTTTTACTGTTCTAGTATTCTTTTAGTTTACTCATTTATTTCAGTAATGTATCATACTTCTTTTTAGGTGCTGCATTTCTCATGTTGCATCACTCGATTTTATCAGCGATATCTGCCACAAGAATTCCCTTCAGGATTAATAAAGTTTAGCTTTTCTCAGAGATGGGAGCTTCAACATTTTTCCATAAATCAATTCATTATTAATCAGATATAGTTTGATCTACTTGTCCAATATTGGAGAAATAACAGTGAAGAATTCTGGCTTTTATCTTTAATAGTTCCTGAGATATTGTTGTTCAAACAGCTGCAAATTTCAATGTGAGAAAACCTGCTAAAAGTGGGTCAACAGCCAGTTTATAAAAAATTATATCTCAGAAAGTATTTGATATATCAAGCTAAAATGTTACATATATCTTCATAAACATCCATATTTTATGCCATAAAAACGTCAGGCATGTCAGAGCTGGCAGAGCAGCAATAGTTTCTATATTTTGGTTTCATCGTCGTCCCGTTTTCGCTCTGACCTGGTGGTTGTGGGCTCGGATCAGGCTGTTGATCTGGTCGTAGGGGGTCGTCTGGGGGTCGCAGGGGTCACAGTCTCCGGTCAGAGCTCTGCAGGCGTTCCAGTAACCGGCCAGACGCTTCTCGTCCAGGTGGACGTGGACGGTCGAGTCCAGCTGAAAGACAAACGAATCACTCAAAGGTCAGAACTGCAACTCAAAGTCAGTAGTTTCGGGTTTTCTTATGGTTGAAATCGAGTCTAACTACCTTCTTCAAGAGCTCCTTGGTCTGTCTGAAGTGATCTCTGGCCTTCTCATAGGTTGGCTGGTCGGTGCAGCCTTGTTGGAAGAAAATACCTCCCAGATCATAATGCACCTGAAACACAGAATACAGCTTTAGAGTAAAAACATCTTTCTGAAGCACAAACCACTGCATCCAGGATGATCTAATCCCCAGAAAGACAACCGTGAGTGCTCCACCAACCTGACAGCGCAGGTCATCGGCGCTGATTCGAAGCCCGGCTGTGGAGGATTCGGTTTCTCCGTTAGCGGCAGCGTCAGCGGCCAGCAGGTCCAGAGTCCTCAGAGTGTGGACGTAGAAGTCCTTCTTCAGCTGCAGAGCTCCTTCCAGGACGGTGATGGAGTCGGTCGCCTGCTCCTTCAGCTGAGGGAAGAATAATAATAATAGAGGAGAAAAAACGGACACAGATCCATGAAACTACTGGTGGAATTTCTTTGAAACTGGAAAAACAATTGGTTACCCTAGGACATATTTGTCTAGAATTCTACTGACAATAAGTCATTACAAAGAAATGGCTATGTCAGGAGCCACCCTCCATAGAAGACTGGTTCAATGTGGTGCACGATGTTTTTGTAACGGAGAAATTAACATCTGCACCGAGACTCAGAGCAGAAATGTTTGATAAATGCTGGAACGGCTGGATTGAGTTTATCAGCCCATAGAGACCAGACTAAGTGACGTAAGTTGTACAGCGACTGCCCTGGTTAACGCTTGTTCAGTATGTCTGTTTGTTTGCAAAATTGAAAACAGTTTGTAAAGTACATTTGTAAGATATTGCTTATCTACTGACTTCTTTATGGAAAAAAAGAGAATTAAAAAAAAAGAAATTGGACAAACATAAAACAGGGATAAACAGACCTTAATTAAAGATGTTTATTTTTGTTTATTGGCGTATGCAAGTATGAAAAGCATGTTCACTCACCACAGTCAGGATGTTTTCTGTCATTTCTTTCTCCTGCTGCACGATATTTAACCTGGATTCAGGCACAAAAGAAGTTTACGCTCACACCTTTTTGCATTTCAACTCAAAATAAAATCTGTCTGGATGTGTATTTTTCATTAATCCGTGCATGTGAGCCGAAACGCTGCCATTTGTACTGACTTTAAGGTAAGCTTATTGGTTCAGTAAATGAAATGAACTTGAAAAGAAAGTAAAGAAGCAGCGTTTACATGTTTATCTGATGAGGTCCTGGTTTGGTTTGTTTCTCTGGAAAGCTGCTCAGCACGATGGTTCTGATGGCCCTTTAAAAAACACAACAAAGACACATTAATCCTGTGCTTGAATGCTCATAAAATAAGTCTTTTAATGGGGCTGAAGAAGGTGTGATTTGACTTTCTACTATAATCTTTACAATGGATGTGTAAGAATGTTAGTGAAAGAATGATTTGATTTAATGAAAGTCCAAAACCTGGGCCACATTTGTGCCAAAACAATACAAAAATTAAATATGAATCTACAATAAAGCATAAATGCAATCCATGCTTTTGAAGAGAAAAAGCCAAATACTCCAAAAAAATAAGAAAAATGATATTAAAATGCTCCAAATGTATCAAACCAATTCCACATATTATCACTGAATTATATTTCTGGAGTCTTTATTCATTGTCCTGTTTGTTCACTTGGGTTGAAAAAAAAGTTATTGTTTCACCTTCAGACAACTTATTTTTTTCCATGCTTGTCTTTACTGAACAATATTAAGCAAAACTTTTTCAATCCTTTTGGTTTTTGTTGCTAACAACCACATTTCTGTAATCAAATAGATATTTAAGGTTTCTTCAAGATGCCAACATTAAAATGAATGTTGGAAAATACCATGACAAACTTATACTGGTCAGCTACAACACTAAATATTAAGAGATTCATGTGAGAACTTTCCTCCTTTAATGTACAATCAGAGCTGGTGACTTCCACACGGCGGCAAATAAACACTTGGAGTCAAACTGTTCTGCTAGTTTAGTATTTATCTAATTTAATCTGTCCTCAGTCAGTGTTTCCTCTCCTACCAGCGGTTGTAGATGATCACTGCCATGGCGGTGGTCGGAGGCAGAGTGGACAGATCCAGATCCACATGTTTCACACCTGGAGGCACTTTGCTGACACACAGCAGCTCATTCAGCAGCATGTTCAACACTGGGATGGTCAGTCTGGGGATGAAGAAGCAGGGGAGATAGTTACAGGATTCTACTGATACATTATCTGTCTAACTATGCTGCTTAATGTTTTATCCTTATCCAAGTTTGGTATTTGTGCATCTTTGTCTGTTATTTTCTTTCTCGGCTACACAGTAAAGGAGGCCTTCACACCTCAGTTTATTCAGAGTTTAAGTAAAAGCTGTGCAGCGACTGTGAAGAACAAGAGTCACCGAGGGACTGAAGGTTGGGCCTGATTGTCTGATGAGCTAAACAAAAGAATTCACTGAGACTAAATTTAGCCTTTTATGAAAGAAAAACGACCATCAACTCATGATAATGTGCACACATTCATAATCAAAGTAATCACAGTGGTCAAAGAAAAATAAGGCGACCCAGCTCACCGCCTCTCTCTTCCTCAGATAAAGTAAACAGATGAGCATATCAGCTTAATTATCCTCACCCATATCCATGAGACCCACTAACCCTCCATTCAATATGATCACAAAACAATATCAGAACCAAAACAAACACGAATAACAAGAAAATCACTCAGAGAGTGTAGTACTCCCTGAAAATTTCATCCAAATCTGTTGGTCTGTTTTTGAGTAATGTTGCTGACAGACAGACAGACAGACAGACAGACAGACAGACAGACAGACAGACAGACAGACAGACAGAAGCCGATCGTCACATAACTCTGATGCGTTCCTTGGCAGAGTAACAATCAGTATGCCCCTTAACCTTAGAATAAAGTAACAGTTCACTCATGGCTTCCAGAGGTTAAAATAATTAGTTTCTCTTTAACTGTTCTGCATATGGTTACTGAGAAACACCCGCAGCCTCATTTCATTCTCAGAGAGCCCCACACACATTACGACCCCACTCACCCTTTCTCCAGTGAATCCAGGTCCCACTTCATGTGTGCGGCGACCTTCAGCGCCAGCAGCTTCAGGGTTCGGTTCCTGCGGTTGTCTGCTGGAGGCTGAACCTGATTCTGCTCATTCACCGACGGTTTGGACGCCTGCTCCAGGAACTGGACGATCAGCTGCACCGGAGTCGGGTCTGAGGGAACACATACGCCCCGACAGTTTTAGACGTTAGATTTTGTTACTGATACTTTTTTTGACTTGTACATAACTTTCAAAAGTAATGCCGAGCTGACCTGCATTTGATTTCTGCAGGTGTTTCTCCAGCAGGCTGCCGTCCAAGAGGAACTCAAACCAGGACGTCTGCAGAGGCGTACTGGGCCGACCGCTGGTCACAGCAGCCACCCGGTCGGCTGCTTCAGCACTCATCCTTCCCTATTGGACGATGACACATATAAGTTATATTTTTAAAACACATCATTGTGACCTCAGGGCGGTTAGAAACAAGATAGATTACTACTCACTTTACCTATCAATTTGGGCTGAAACCATTCCTCAAGTTATTCAAGTAATCCCATTACTTGGATTCCTCGAGGCGAAATTCTCTGAATCGATTCTTCATTTAATCCACTACATACCAGAGCCCAGGTCTCTAATTAGTCTGAACCCAGACTTCATCCTATACAGATCCATAATATATAAATTACAAGAGGATTTTAAATTAGACGAGACGCTTCCATTTTAACCAGTGAAGCTTTTCTAGTGTTTACGGCGTTTATCAGATCAGAGGCTGAACTATGAGGACAGTTTAACAGTCAGACTTTCTTTGTGTGAGTCGACAAAAACTAAACGCTCAGTCAGAGTTAACAGGTATGAAGGTGATTTTCTGCTTTCTTTGTCAACTCACAGTTTCTGCTTTAAACTCAAACAGGACAGTTTAACAATCATTTGACTCGTTTTCTGCACTAAATAAACCGATGGTGTTCAACTGCTGCAGTCAACGGGTTGTTTTAATGGAGAACAATGAGGTATATAATAATGTATGACGGTAAAAAGTGGCTACTGGAAATTATATAAGACAAGAATGCTGGTAGTAAACTATTAATTCAACATTAATGCATAAATAACAATAGTCCAGGATTACTAAGTATGTCGACCAGACAGACAGAAGATCAGCCAGGACCAGAGCCTCTCACAAGTTTAAAGATACTGTTTATCAGTCATTAAACTACAGTATAAAAAGATATACAAAAGAAGAAATAACCGTAAGGACATGAAAAGAAACACTGCAAAGACATGCAAAGCCACTACAAAATGATGCACACACATGACAAAAGATGCAAAAATGACCACAATATGAGCCAAAATGATCACAATAGGACTGAAATTGCACACAAAGAGACACCAAACAACTATAAAGAGATGTAAAGTGACCACAATAAGATGTAAAATGACCACAGAGAAACAATATGACCACAATACCACTGAAGTTGACCACAAAGAGGCAAAATTAAGTAAATAGGTAATTATAAGAGAAACAAAATTACCAAGCCACGAAAATTATCACAGACACAAACCAATGACAGAGATGAAAAATGAAAACACAGTGACACAAAGTGTCTACTACACACAAAATGAACAAAAAAACTTTTAAAATCACAACAAACATGCAAAATTACCCCCAAAATCACATTTTTACCATAAAGATAAACTTAATTACCAAGGCTTGTACCACTGCAGGATGTTATATAAAAGGTAATATGTTCATGCACCAACTACTGGTTGTACTTTCACTTAAAAAACATTAAAATTTGCTATTAATAATTCTGCAGCAGCATGTAAATTTTTGAAAGCATGACAATTTCTTGCCATTTAGATGACGATATAATATTTGGTAAGAATCGATACAGTGTTTAGATGCTGAAAACACGGTCGCATTTAATATATTTTCTAAAAGTTTCATGACAAAATTAACTTGATTAAATAATTATATTTCACGCTCAGTTCTAAAAGGTTAGTGTCAGATAAGCTAGTTAGCCAAACATCGAGAACTGTCCAGTTCTATGTGACATGAGTAGCTTGAATTTTAAACACGGGTCCTACCAGCTGGGCGGGGACTCACACTTTGACTGAAGGGAGTATATCTGAGTTAGCGGATCGGGCTGCTGCTGTGAATAAACCGAGCGCACGTCTTCCACCCGCGCTCTGTTGTGTTTGCAGGCAGCGCTGTTCCGGCTAACATTTAAGCTAACTAGCTACAGTTTCCGTCCTGAACCGGACACGGAGGAACCGACTGTCTTACCTGAACGGGAACAAATCAACAAGAAGAAGATAAAAATGTTCAAAAAACGCTGGAAAAGCTCAGAGTAAACGACCGGAGCAGCGACACCGACTGATTCTCACAGAATTCATTCTGCGCTTCGCCATCGCTCCTCCGTCATTCCGGTTCCGCTCCGTCGCCAAGGAGACGCACGAAACGCCATGTCTGCGCATGTTTATGCTGCGTTCAGGTCACATGTTCAAACTTTGATTAAACACAGCTGAGCGACAAACCCTGTTCATGGCTATCTCTGACTTTTAATTCTCACGGATTCCCCATCTCTCAAGCCAGCAGCGTCTTTAAAAATAAAACCTCAGCGCTGATTAGCAGGAACAGCGTCCATAAAGCTAGTTTCTATGGGCCTTTACACTGTTTTTATGTAATCAGTTCCACTTGTTGTTAAACTAATGCACACATATAACAAAAATGTGCTAATTTACGCTAATTACATGGTGCGGCTATAAGGTTAGCACTGGGGCTGATCACAATTGGAATAAAGCAGTTACTAGGTTTAAAATTATTGCTTTTCCGGTTTTCTCGAGATTTGGTGAACTCAACACTATCATGGTGGCTGATAGATGCCTGTATTCAATTATAATCTGATAATTAAACAAAGCCTACACTGCTGAACTGAGGCTGAAGTTATTTTAATTGACAGTTTTCTGCCCATCCCAGAGAGGAAATTAGAAAAAAAAAAGTAAAAAATAAAAATAAAAATTCAGGAAAACCAAAAATGAAAAGAAATGGCAAACAAAAAAGTTAGGTTCCAGGAATTCATTCTTATATTGCTGCTCTTTGTGTTTATCAAAAGTTGTAAATTTTAATAAGACTAGTTAAGATAATAATATAAATGTTTAAAAACTTGAAAAAAAAATGCTAAAAGTTAAAATGCTTTGCATTGGCAGTTTAGAATGACATATTTTGTAATAAAAAAATAATCAGAATATTTTTTTCCTGTTTTAATTAGTTTTTAATTTCTGTCTTTACTTGGTATGCAAGCAAACATATTTAAAGAAAAAACTTTAAAAGTACTTAAGTAAATTCTCACATTTGATAATGTAGAAACATAAACAGTCAAGCATTTTTGCTTGAATAAAGACATGAACTGACTAATCACTTCAGCTGTATTTGCTTTTACTACTGGACAATTTCCAGAGCAAACTGCTTCATAAGCTCCTCTTCCTATATCTTAATTTATGGTGGTAGAAACAGCACTATATCTCCCTTTAAAGTGTAGCAGAGTTGACATAGAAAGCAGCATGAAAAGAAAATACTCAGAAACTTAATATTGAAATATGAAACTGAGGATTAGGAGCATCTGATTGGAATAAAAAAAACACATGCAAAGTAGCACCACACAGAGTGTTACATTTAATTCAGTAAAACACCACGTGGCTTTTTGCAGAGGGACAGTTGTTATTTGCATGACAGCACCAGGAGGAATTTATCACCGGATACTGAAGGAAACAGGACTGAGAGTGACGAATAAAGACTCATAAGGCATCTGATGAACAGAATCAAAAAAACAGAAGCAGCTTCCTTTAGTTTTAAACCTGAACAAGATGCAGCTCAGTTTACAGGATCCCAGATGTTTGCTCTGTCCTGGATCCTGAACTGAGCCGCTCCATTTAAAAGAAACAGAAAAAAGCTGAGAAAATGAAATAAAATAAGAGTGAATCCACAAATATGACTCCCAGCAGCTTCAGATATATTCAGTAGCTGACTTTAGACCTCAGGAGTGACATGCTTTATCTTCTTAAACTTCCCTTTTACAGTTTAGACCTTCAGTGTGGAAGCTGAGCGTAAAAACAGCAGCAACCTTTAAAATAACACGACACACGTGTTTTGTCTTTTCCAGGTGGTCTACGATAAAGGAGAGATCTACTCGTTCTCCAAGCACGGACGTTTTTGCCACGAGATAAAGATGAACTACTCTCCGTACACGAACTACTTCACCCGAGTCTTCTGGAATCGCTCGTATCACGTCTACAAAGTGAACTCCGTCATCTCCTTCCAGTACTGACGGCAGATCGGACTCCTCTCGTATTTAAGATCTCATCCACAGTTGGACACTCTGGGCTTCTGCAAGCGTCTCGTCACTGTTACGTCGAAGCCGCACGTTCAGCAGGGATCGGCTGAGGACGCCGCACCGACCTCCACGTGTCGAAGTCGAAACACGCCATATTAATCACTGTACTGTACTTTTATAAGCCATGCGTTACTGTCAATGTTACTGTGAGGCATTTAATGAAGGGGGGGTGGATGAGAGTCGTCTGTGGTCACTTTGGTCAGAAGCTGCTCAGATTTAAACAAACAGCGGTCGTATTTTCAGTCATCTATATCTCAACAATTGTCATGAAATTTACTACAAATAGCACCCGAAGGAGTTCCATTATCTGCTCACATTTCCTCCAGAGTGGTTGACATTTGCATTAAAATGTCTTTTTTTTTGGCCTTTAGTGGACAGTTAGAGGAAAAACAAATGGAAGCTGTGGGGAAAGAGATGATCTGTACCGGCTGGGAATTAAATCTTCTGATTAGGAACCCTAAAAGACATGGGTCATCGGGTCGCCTTATGGTGAAACATTATGACAAATATTGACCAGATAGCCATGAAACTTTTGCACACGCATTTGCATTGACGAGCCATAACATGAAAACCACCGAAATAACATTTATTCTTCATTCTGACATGTCGGGACAAAGATACAGGATCTCTGGTGGCATCAGGAAGCGAGCAGATCTTTTTGGTCAAGTGGCTTACAGCGTTTGGCTTCGGCCTCGATGGACCCACTGATGATCCACTGGATTGGGATTTAGGGAGTGTTGAGGCTGCGTCAGTGCCTTGAGCTCTTGGTCATGTTCCTCGAGCTGTTCTTAGGTGGTTTTTGAGGTGTAGCGGGGCATGTTGTCTGAATGGGGTCTGTTGTTACCCACAAGGAGGGTTCTTGGTCTGGAGCAAAGTTTATGTACACTACTGTTCAAAAGTTTGAGGTCATCCAGACAATTTCATGATTTATTCAATGCTTTTATTCATGTTTTATTTATGTGCTACCATAATTGCACAAGGGTTTTCTAATCATCAATGAGCCTTTCAACACCATCAGCTAACACAATGTAGCATTAGAATACAGGAGTGATGGTTGCTGGAAATGTTCCTCTGTACCCCTATGGAGATATTCCATTAAAAATCAGCCGTTTCCAGCGAGAACAGTCATTTACCACATTAACAATGTCTACACTGGATTTATCATTCATTTAATGTTATCTTCATGGACAAAAACTGCTTTTCTTTCAAAAATAATGATAATTCTAAGTGACCCCAAACTTTTGAACAGTGATCAGTGGTACATGTCAGAATAGCTTCCAGATAAATACCAAGACTCAAGGTTTCCTATCAGAACATTATGTTATTATGAAAAAATAAATGTTACACACTTTGTCAATGGGTTTTAATGATGTGGCTGATCGGTGTTGATCTCCTTCAGGATAAATTCTAATCGCTGCAGTGATGCCGTAGTATTTTTAAATTTAGTTTTATGTTATACAAACATCCTTTCAGCCTCAGCTGGACTGAATGTTTTGTGCTAAGTAGCAAATGCTAACACGCTAAATTTGAGGTGGTGGAACATGTGGGAGCCAAACTTTTGCAAATTGTGAGGATGTTAGCATTTAGCTCACAATGCAGCGTCGTGGAGCCTCTAGCGTGGCTCTGGAATATTTATGCAGTTATCTCAACATGACAGATTAACTTATGACTTTAGCGGATCATTGTCATTGTGGTCTGTTCCTGTTTTTACGCTCACTGGCCTCTTTATTTGGCTATCTAATACAACCCAATAAAAAACAGGGCTAGAAGTTCTACTTATTTGAAACTGCAACATTTGTTGTTGACTTTGGCAAAAAAGATGATTAACTTAATGTTGCTTATTGAGTATTTAGTTGGTGGTAGTGCTGTGCTGAACTGCATTATTTTGTCTATCCCATTAACATACATGAAGAGTAAAGTACATGTGAAACAACCATGATAGATTAAAAAAAGGTCAGAAACTGAAAATGTAGAAGCAAAAAGTTCAATTTATGGCAAAGCCGTTGGGTCATTCCAGGCCTGGAGGACATTTGGGCTTCAAAATTTTTGAAAAATTAACCTTCTCTTTTGCAATTTTCTACTACATATTCATCATAATAGGTCATAAACTATGGAAGGCTTGATTAGCTCAGCTTACACATCAATGGAACCATTTTTATTCCATGTTATATTTGTTGTTTGCTAACCCTACTCTAATCACAGTATCAGGGTTGCTAATCCATGCTAATGTTAGCTTTTTTTTCTCAGCAGTAGAAGCCAGATATTTAGCTCGCTGTTACTGCTGACCAAGAGGACAAACTGACTGATGGAAAAAAGCGAAAACAATGAGTCTGATCCTGATGATATGAGGTAGAGTGAGACATTCAATCATGGCTGCCAATGTGATGAAAACATGAAAAATAGAAGGGAGGCCACAGCTTTGCTCTACACATTCTTTAGGAAATCTGTTTGATGATGTTAATTCCAGTGTTTCATGTGATTCACTGTTTTCTTCTACCACCTGAAAAAGGTTCTGCTAACAGGGTTGTTGTGGGACACATGCATAATAATTATCATTTGAAATATTATGTTGATGAAATAAAATGTTCCCACAATTACAAGAGACATCAATGAAAAACATAATCCCAAAAAAGAAAAATGTTTGTTCATTTCTATTTATCTGCATTTTTCATCTGTCTGACATCAGGAAGATTTTTATAAGAAAACTTTCCTCCCAACAAGCTCAATGAGTCTCATTTTCCTTCACTGTTTACCAAAACTTCTTATGCGCTGACATCACTCCTGTGTATCTTCTTCACTGCAGACCATAGACCGTATGCTGCAGACAGACTTTAGGTTCATTACTACCCCCTACTGGGCTGGAGTGTTCATCAGTGTTACTGGTGTGCCACAAATTAGGGAACTGAGAACGGTGCGATTAAATGTGCTGTAATTACTGAAATGAAATTAACAAGTTAAAGACCCAGCCCTAGTTAAAATATTCAAGTCTAAACCACTTAAACTGCATTTAAGTAAAGTAATTGGGTACATTTACTCAGATACTTTACACCAGTCCCTCTGATATGTCAGACATTTCTCTGATAGATGTATCACTTTTACTGATTTTACAAACAATGAGTCCCTGTGGAGCTCTGTGGTGTTTGGTTCTGGGATGTCAGATCCAGGGGTCAAAACAAAATCAGTCTTCAAGCAGCTGCTTTGTAAAATTGCAACAGAGAACATGTGAATAAATGTGAAGTCAGCTGGAAGAAGGTTGATGACAAGAGTGACTTCTTGTCTTCATTCAGGCAGGTGACCAGAATTTATGTGACAGAAAACTTCTGTACTGGATGATTCCATCGTCTCCATGGTGCACCGAACAAAAATAATTCTGGCATTTTTTGATGCACCCAGGGAGCCTATATAAAGGCTGAAACCTTCTGAAATTTCCCTTTTTCACCTGCTCTTGGACTTGGATTGACCTGTTCAAAGATCAGCTGCAGAAAGAGAAGACTTGGAAAGCAACACTTTTGGAAAGCGAAGACTTGAAGAAGAAGACACTTTTGGAGACCTGAAGAGGACACTCTCAGACTCTGAAAGAGAAGACCTGAAGAGGACACTTTTGGAAACCGAAGACCTGAAGAGGAAACCTTCGGCCAAAGAAGTCCAGATAAGAAGACGTTTATAGAAACGACTCTTGGTGGATCCTTGAATCACCTTTGGATCCCTGAAGACCTGGAGATGGACCTCAGACTGATGGACGTCGAGGGATACGTGGGAGTTGCCGTGGAGGTGCACCGCGACGCTACTGGTAAGATTATGAATAGATTATTAATAATGTAGCTTTTTATTGATGGAATTATGTTATTTATCTGTCTGAAATCCTTACAGCTGTGTCAGTGTAGAAACCAGTGTGACTTTCTAAATTGTAACTGTTGATAAAAACACAGATTTAGTGATTAACAGTTATTGGACGATTTTTTAAAATGATTATTTGAAGCATAAAATGTAAAACTTCTCTCAGGAGAGGGTTAATCTAATTTATTAATCATTGGCGTAGTGATTTGGAAACTCTGTAATTTTGATTTAAGGGCATCAAATTGATCAAATTTTACATGAATTTTTTTGAAAACTAAAACAAATGATGCCAACTGGGGCAGAAATGATAAAATGCCAGAAATGTATTTTTGCTGTATCCATGGAGACGATGGAGTCTTCAGAATGCAGCAGGCCTCTCCTCTGTGTTGCTCTGAGTCGCTTTAAAAATCACATTTTCACTCTGCTCAACCTAAACTTTGTGTCTGACTGTTTATGGACCTTTAACGTGAACTGTTATTTTATTCATCACACAGTTTGTATTTGTTGAATCTCATAAGAATGACAAAATGATTCTTTTACCACTTGAATGAGGCTGCAGGTGTACCACCGTCTCCATTCAGTCACTATGATTTAAACTCATAGATTTGGTGAATAAATTGTTCTAATCTGCTAGTTTCATATTTTTTTGCTCATGTTGTTTTATTTGTAAAGGATCTCTGTTGCTGGTTGGTTTATTCTGTCGGTTAAGAAAGAACACAGTGATTTACTTTGCTTTCTACTGCTGATGTGACTGATTATCTGATGCACACAGACTAATACAGGTGCAGTTAACATGCTGCTTATCTGAGTGAGGACACTTAAAACAGTCCAGGAGAAAGGACGCTGCTGTGTTTGAGGAGAAAAGTTCACTTAGTGGAAAACATTCAGTTTATTTAGGATTTCATAAATGTGTGATGATGACCTGAACCAGCGACAGTCACAATAATTAGTCATAAAATGTGACTTCATTGTTGCCTGTTGCCGTGTTTTGGTTGTAACATTAATGATCAGAGAGGTAAAGTGCCGTCTTTTGTTGTGTTGTGTTATATTGTGCTGTGTAGTATTAAATTATATTGTGTATATTTGTGTTATCCTGTGTTTTGTTGTGTTGCTCTGCGTTGTATTTTGCTGTGTTGTGCCATGTTGTGTTGTATTACATTGTTTTGTGGTAAACTGTATGATGGTGGGTTGTGTGGGTCTCTGTTGTGTTTTGTTGCGTAATCCTGTGCAGTGTGATGGTTTCCTGTGTTGTGTTGCATTGTGTTGTACTACGTTGTTTTGTGTTGGACTGCATTGTGTTGTGTTGTGCTGCACTGTGCTGTGTGGTGTTGTGTTGTTTTGAGTTCTGTTGTGCCCTGTTGCATTGTACTTTGTTATCTGTGCTGTGTTATTTGGAATTGTGTTGAACTTCGTACTGTCATATTGTACTATGTTGTGTTGGAGTGTATTGTGCTGTCCTGCTTTGTGCTGCATTGTGGTGTGTCATGTTCAGCTGTGTTGTGTTGCATTGTGTTGTGTTGCATTACAGCACATCATTTACACATTTCTAATTACTAAATCACTATGAATGTGAACAAACTCGTCATCTGAATTGTCAAGACTTAAGTTTTTCCAAGTGACCAAAGTAGAGTAAATCATTGTTTTCATAAAGTCTCACATGAAAGAACAGACTGCAGAATTACTGATTTAGTGTTTGTGGCGTTGACACCATTGTTGGATGGTTATAGTGAACTGTTATTAACTTTAGTTGTGACTGTAGATGATTTAGTCCTGATATCTAATGATGTTAGAAGTACTAACATGTGATGACCTTGTTTCCTCTCAGGGTCTGTGGACTACGCCGTGGAGCATCCCCCTGCCGTCGGATTCCCGGAGACCATCTGGATCTTTGATGACGACGACGCTCCCATCTTCTACGATGTTCTGGCTCCATACGAGGAAGAAGAAGACCCAGAAGGAGAAGACCGAGAGGAAGAAGACCCAGAGGAAGAAGACTCTGAAGAGGAAGACCCCGAGACGGAAGACTCCGACGCCTGGTCCGACTGGAGCACCAGCGAGGACTCCGGCTACGACAGCCTGGACGAGGACGAAGAAGACCTGGAGGACGGCGAAGAAGAGGGACGGCCGACCCCGCTCCCCCCTTGTCCAGCGTCTCCCCCCTCCTGCTGGTGCTCCGGTCATCGCTGCTCCCGCTGCTCCCCCAGAGGACCTTGCCGTCCACATCAGCTCCTTCCTCAAGAGGATCCGGGAGGAGTGCGATGTGGAGGCCCAGGTAGGTACGAAGAGGCAGCGGGTCAGCGAAGAGGACGACGCGCAGCCTGGACCATCCACTTCGTCCACAGACCACAGTGCGTCGGGTCCCTCCACATCAAGCCCGGGCTTCTCTGTGACGGGTGGAAGCTGGTTCAGGCCTTTTCGGAGTCCAGAGGAATAGCCGACTCCGATTGAGGTCTCTCGAAACTGGTGGAAGCTCTGATCGGAGAAGTGGCCAAGCTGACAGCAGCTCCCCCTTCTTACTGCACGGATCCAAAAAACATCAAGATCCCTGGCAATAAACAAGTAAAATCCTCCTTCCACATGTCTTAAGCGTCATCGACCAATGTGGGAGTTGGTACTATGAGCAACCTGACAAATCAGGTGTGTTTCTTCTTCTCTCTATCAGAGGTAAGCAAAATTCCAACTGCACATTTTTCAATATTTAACTATTATCCATGATACTAACTCTGTTTCTTTCTTCCTCCGAAAAAGGTAAGTTATTACTTCATCAGTTTCT